>NC_090210.1:22588721-22899693 GCF_033026475.1 Channa argus
CCTCAAGATCCCAGTGGGTTTTAATACAGTTCAGACAGTAACTGTGTCCACACGGAATAGTTACTGGATCCTTCAGTAGATCCAGACAGATCGAACAAGTAATAGTTTCTTGGTCCAGCTGAACTCCTTTCTGCGCCATTTGCCCTTCTGTGGTAATGCTTCAACTAGTCTGAACTCTGTTTCTGTATTGACTGGGACTTGTCAGCTCTTGTACTTTACCACATTCACACCCATTTTCAAACTGTAGATCTTAAGGGGAGGGAACAAGGAAATACAACCGAGTGGAACATGCTGTGTTTGAGAGGTGGTGGTGTATTCAGGCTTTGATTCAAAGCAGCAAGAGGAGCAACTTAGGAGAGAAATAATTGTTTTAAACCCCTCATCAAACAGTAGTTCCCATTTTCCCTTTAAAATACTCATCATGTCAATCGTCCTATTTTCTTCTTGGCATCTCTTTGTTTAGATATGACTCCCTTTTTTGTATAGTTACCAGGTAGGTTCTCTTAAAATGCACTTGGATTGAACTTTCTAATGGTTACAATAATTAAAATGTATAGTCACAAGGAAAGTAATGGCACTCTTACAATATGCAGTTTTCCAAATAATTTGGTTATATAAATGTAAACCCACCTTCATCCAAAGCCACAAATACCAAAATACCCTTTTACTTAGCTGTCGGATGATGAGTTCATGTTGGTATGTAATGCAAATATACGCCGATCAGCCATAACATTAGTACCAACTGGTCATTTTAATATGTTTTTTTAATAAATGTGTGAACTAATAAATACTCATGTATCATATGTTAACCACCTGTCAGCAATAAGGTGGTTAAAATCAGTGACCTTTGACCCTTATGTTTATTGATTACTGTACATGTTTTGCCATAACTGCCACCAGTATTGTGTAAAATGCTGTTTTCTTAGTGGACTACTTTCACTTTTTTTGCAAAGTAAAATGTAGAGATTGTGCTCAGTACTTTTAATGAGCAAAAGAATTGAAGAGGTACTTGTAGTGGATATGTTATAGGTCAGTACTTGTGCTTTTACTTAAGTATTGAGTATGTGTACTTGTACCAACTCTGCACACTGTGTATCACATTTTGCTGTGTATGGAGCTGTGTAGGCCTGTTGATCCCAGTGGATTTTAATCCAGTTCATACAGTAGCTGTGTCCACAGGGAATAGTCACTGGATCCTACAGTAGATCGAGACAGATCAAACAGGAAATTGTTTGCCAGCTGAACGTCTTTGTGTGCCATTTCACTTCCTAGTGACAAAGACTAACTGAGTTTCACTTCCTTTAAACTAAATCTAGTTTGAGCTCTGAGCTAAACATGTGTTTCTGCAGTGTCCTTTGACTGTAGATCTGAAGAGAATAGAAGAAGAAAATATGTCGAGTTCAATGTGCTTAAGACCCAATAGAAAAAGTAGGAGTCATCAGACTGAATTTAACTTAAAGAAGAGGGACAGTTTAGCAACATACTGTTTCAGTCCCATTTGTTTTTTCCATGTACAATTTACTATTTAGGTGGTTGAATAAGCTCTATTAAATTTTTAGTTACTTACTTAACATAAGCAGCTGTGCTGTGGAGGTCAGGTTATCTCCTCACTGAGCTTGAGATAATCGCTCACTGTCTTTTCCTGTTTATCTTGGGTGATTTGTTTTTGTCTCTGTTTCAAACCACAACCAAGTCTACATTCACTTACCTTCACTTCCTGCTGGTCCAGTCTTCTCCTTCCTCATGCACCTGCCACTCACAACATAACCAATGTATGTACACCCCAGTGGGTCCACTCACTGCTTCAAAGACAGTGTTTGGTTCCTGGAAGGAGTGATGCATTGGATCATAGTGTGTGTCCCTGCTTGCCCTCTTTGCCAGCCCTTTAAATTGATTGATTGAACAGTTTTAAATGTTTTGAACTGTGACTGGGAATCACCTTAAATTGACAGAGCGTAGTAACTATATTTATGAGAAAGACACAGAGATGCTATCTGTTTAGGAGGTTTATTGATTGGAGAGTTGGTAAGCAAACTTTGGTAGGAAGCATTTCAAGTGGTGTGAAAAACTGAATGCCAGGAGTAAACTGCAGTTGCAGAGAATAACACACGTGTGTGTTGAACTCATCCTGTGTTTATCTTTAGGACATAAATTGCCCCGTATTTTTGTTACTTCTAAAGTGAAGCCAAAAAGCCTTTTTAGCCACATAGACAATAAACTTCATGCTAAATATCTGAGAAAATAACTATTAACTTTTAGCAGTTTAACACCATTTAATGGAGTTTTATTATAAAGCACTTCCTTAAAAACCAAAATGTGGACAAACCGCTTCAAACCACACCTTAGAATGAAGGCGCCGTCTTGTGTTGTGCATTAGAAAGTGGCTGGATGCCCCAGCAGCATGGCCCAATATGGAAAAGGGATTGTGGAGCTCCTACAACCAGTCTAACAGAAGGGTTTAAGCATACTGAGGCCAGAGTTGAGATTAGGCAGCACGAACAGTCTCAGCAGGAAGAAAGTGGAACCCAAAGGAGGCTGTTTTGCAGGCTTAGACAGCAATTAGACCAAGGAACGTAGTAGAGCAGGTCCAGCAAGGACACTGTGGCTTTGGTCCAAGCACAGCACAGCTTCCTTGAAGCAGAGCAACAGCAGCTGAGAGGAGAAAGCAGGTTGTGGACAGTCCCATAGGAGAATGTTGTAGTCGATAAAAGCTTGGCTACATCGGCCCCTCTGAGAAGTTGCAATGTCGCAATGGTGTTACAGGCCTCAAGCAAGAGTGTGTGTATATATATATATATATATATATATATATACATTTTTTTCATGTTGTTGATTCTATTGCACAAGTTTATATGCTGTAGCTAACAAATACACTGCTCCTGGAAATATAGTTCGGCGCTGTTCAATATTAATAATTCACCATAGTATGTTGTAAAGAGTACATTTGCTAAATGACTCACTGAGTGTGTGTCTGCTCTGCTGGCTTTGATTATACACTGCATCAGTAAATCTCTTACTGGTTAAATTCAGCCTGTTGGTCAATTTTCTATGTTTTACACAATATTCACAAAATATAAACAGCCTATAAAAATGAAAAAAAATCATACTAAACCGACACATAAGCCTTAACTAAACATGGATTTTAGCTACAAATGTGCAGATGCTATGAAATTGATACATAGGTACTGAAATCAAGGCCTCTTCAAAGGACAACTAACTTTATGCTATGAGCTGATCTAATACGTTCTTATCTTCCTAAACTTTCTTGAAGTTAAACCAGAAACCAGGTTTAGAAGTCCTAAGGAGCATGTTGTGGTTGGTTTACACATCCCGCAGAGACAGGAGACATTAGCTGTGTCTGTTCAATCAGACTGTTCTCTGTCTGAGAACTGGAGGCCTACGTTTTAAATTTGCGTTCACTTTGGTGAATATTCCGCTGATGGTGTAAATCTGAAACCACAATATAGACGCAGAAATACACAAGGTAACATTTTTTATTTGTTTATTTTTTATTTTTGGCTTATCCCTTAAGTTCAGGGTCACCACAGCGGATCATTGTCCACATGTTGATTTTGGCACAGTTTTTATTTTTTTTTATGCTGGATGCCCTTGCTGACGCAACCCGCCCCAGTTTCTACCGGCCTTGGATGGGCACTGCACTGCTCAGCTGGAGATGGGGATGGGCTGCTGGGGGTTCAGTGTCTTGGCCAGAGATACTTTGACATATAGCCAGGACTGAGGATCCACCACTGACCCTGTGGTCCCTGGATGACTTACCAACAGAGCTACAGCTGCCCCCTCAAAGTAACATCTTAACTCAAAAAATTGTGACGATTCATTGATGGGCGTTACATCGCAATAATTTAGCCGGTTCCCCGTGAATTCATTGAGACATTGCAAAGCAGAGGAAGAGGACTGTACCTGGAAAGCTAAGGTCCGTCCAGTGGAGGTTGGCTGTACAGGATTTGCCAGGTTTTGTCTCTGCTAAGTGAGCTGAGTATAAAAGCATGGAGCCTAAAACTGTGAAAAACATGGCCGACAGTGCTGTTAGTCCCACTGAATGGTTGTGGAGAAGAAGACAGTTGTTTGACTGGAGCAACGACAGGTAAGTGGAATAAAAATGTACTCAATAAACTACGCAGCAACATGAGTATAGGGTATAAATCAGTAGGTTGAAGTAGCTCAGGACTGGTTTGCTAACAAGAGGTTTGGTTTATCAGGAAGGTTTGCGGCCTACTTGCTGGCTAAGATTGTAGCATTACATAGCTAACATGAGATTATAGACAAATGTTTCACTAGTTTGTTTTGAGTTGCTTTTAACAGGGTTGATACTTGTTGCTACCAGGAGGTAGCTGAACAAAGTTTTCCAGATTATTTGAACTGTTTATTGGCTCAGGCAGCAGGTAGCTAACAAGTGGTCTAGTTGTTTGCTAACAGTAGGCCTGACTGTTTTCATTGATAGATTATGAGGACACAGTAGATACCAATGGAGGGTTGGGTTGAATGTGTGGGTGCAGTTTAATGCGGGGTTGGGGGGGGGGGGTGGGGGGGGGGGTGGGGGGATGTTCCTGGAAAGCTGGAACATGCTGTTAAACCTTTTCAGCTTAACAAAAGCCGGCGTTGATAGAAACCCTGGAAACTTACCTGTACTCTGAAATGTTTAGGTCTTGTTACTGATAATACCAAATTCAGAGGAGTTGCCATTATTTGAATTAAAGCGAGGGGAGGATAGAAAGCTGCTTAACATGTCAGCTGATATTTTGATATTCATACAGCCAGTCGGAGGTGGTGCTGATGGCTATTTTAGTCACTGGATTGACTATAATAGTGTCTATGAACTGCTGGATGTTATTGTAGCTCGGGGCAGGGAGATGCTGTAGCTTCGTATGAGGCCCTGGAGCTTCACGACAGCCTGGACTCTTTAAAGCCAAATGATATGTAAAACATCATTTAACAAGAATAGAAAACAAAAAACAAACTCCAAATCATCTGAGCAGAATTGAAGATAATATGATGCATTTTCATGTTTTTCGTAATGTAAACTTCCCTTAAACTGTACAAAAGAACAATACATTCATTTTCATTTCTTAGACTTAGTCTCTATATCAATGCACTTTGATTATTACCTTTTTGTTGTGGACGAGCTGGAGCCTATCGTAGCTCAGACAGCTGGAATGAGATTTCAAAGGACCCCTTCCTTTATATTCAACGTGCTTGTGTTGGTTCTAGTTTGGGTGGTACATGTTTAAACCAGCACTGTGTTTTAAAATGTTAAGTTCATTTTTTGTTTAATAAAATGTGTGTGTGTGTCGACCGAAGCTTTTCAATCATAATCCCAAGTGTAATGGATTTGGTGTTTGGAAGTTAAATAAAGCCTAACGATCCATTGATTAATGTCCTCAACAAAAGTTTTCCACCATCCATCCCAATTTTTGTAGACGCTATATCAGAAGAATTCTTTGACAAAATTACTGTAAATTTGACACAAATAACCACACTGATTAAAAAGAAATGAACTGATTAGATTTTGTAGGTCAGAGGTCATCGTCACTATGACCTAAATTCTGTCCTGCTCTCATCAATGCAACGTCTCATGTCCTTAAACCTTCTGTTCCATCCTGTCCTGTTAGGTTTCCTGTCTGTCCACAGTGTTAAATTAAAAAATATGAGGCTTGGGCCAATGGGTTTAGATTTCTTTCATTTATTGAATTCTGACTGATCAACTTGACATAAAGAACACAATCAATTTAGAATTATATGACTCAAACTGAAATAAAACTGCACAGTTTCCATCACACTTGGCATTTAAATCTTTATGTGTCATAAGACTCTGTCACTCGTGTTTGAGGTACAACTGAGAAAACTTCATATGAAAAACATAAAACTCCACCAAACATTTACTATTGTGTTTTAATTACTTAAAGATTATGGAACATGTTGCTTTCAGAGGTCGAGTCCTTCTGGAGTTTATTCCTGTGCTAATTGCAGTATTGCAGTAAATTACAAAATTTAGCACAATAGACTGTGAATTAAAAGATTACACCTTAGGAAAAAAAGATGTCAAGTCTGGATTAAAAATTAACAACTCAGGACTGTCTGGCTGTAAGGTGACCTTCAACATCTCTAAAATAGTTGGTCACAATATATGTTATTTGTCAAGAAGCAACAAAATTCCTTCTCCTAAAGAATTAGACTTACTGCAAAATTGTTTCTCATTATGATCCAGTAAATTCATGGACAAATAATTTTTATACAAACAGTTTTTTTTTTAGGTTATATTTTTCATCCCAGATTATACTGACCCTATCAGAAGTAATGCAACAACAAAGTTATTTCATTTGTGTATGTTCTACACGTAAGACATTTTGGGTTTAGGAACTAAATATGGATATGAGATGAAAGACTCATTTTTGACTCTTTATGAGTTCTGTCTATTTAAGTTTACAGAACTCAGCAGTGACTTCCTGATATAAAAGTCGAAGTCCAGCATGTAGAGGCTGAGTGAATGTGGTCTGGACTCTGTGGAGGAGAGTCATGGTTTCAGAGACACTGTAGAAGGACAGAATACCTGCTCTGTGATCCAGGTACACTCCTATTCTGGAGGACTGAGGACCTGAGACTGGAGTTTTAATATTGTTGAACCAAATTTTATAACTGTTTTGGAAACATGTTAGTGCCCAAGATTTGTCATTAAATCCAAATACACATTCATCACCGCTCCCATCTCTGCTGATGTTCTTGTATGCGACTGCTACATCAACTCCTGTCCCTCTCCACTCCACCTCCCAGTAACAACGTCCAGTCAGACTCTCTCTGCTCAGGACATGAAACCAATGAATGAATCTGTCTGTTTCATGAGAATAAGACTATTCTTGACTCATCACTGTTGCTTTCCTGTTTCCCTCAGATAATAAGAGATAAGTGTTTGCTGTGTTTGGATCCAGTGTGAGTTCACATGAATATTTTAAGAATCCAGCTCTGGTCTTTGGTTCTGCTTGTGGCAGTAAAACATCCACTTGAGTCACTAATGATGAGATGTTTGTCCATGTCTGTCTCAGAATGTCCTGTAGTTGATCTCTGAGCTCTGACACAGCTGCTGTCACATCCTCAAAGTATCTCAGAGGACGGATGTTGATGCTGGATGTATCTGTAGATTCACTGAGTTGTGACAGTGAGGGGTAGTTGTGTAGAAACTGGTTGTGATCCTCTGTGTGTGAGAGCTGCTCCAGCTCAGCATCTTTCCTCTTCAGCTCAGTGATCTCCTGCTCCAGCTTCTCCTGAAGCTCTTTGACTCGACTCACTTCAGTTTCCTGCTGGGATCTGATCTGCTGCTTCACCTCAGACCTTCTTTTCTTGAATAGACAGATCAGCTTAGTGAAGATCTTCTCACTGTCCTCCACTGTTTTCTCAGCAGAGCGATTGAGAGCCTCCACCTCCTGTTGAAGCACCTTCACATCTTTGTCTCTGTCCTGGATTCTCTGCTGGATTTGTTGTCGACTCCCCTCGAGTTCTCTCTGCCTCTCAGTCCTTTCTGCTGCAGCTGAGACTGTGTCGTGGCCTTTATGTTCATCCACAGAGCAGAGATAACAGATAAACTGCTGATCAGTACAGCAGAACATTTTCATCACCTCATCATGATGAGAGCAGATGTTCTCCTGGAGGTTCTTGGAGGGCTCCACCAGCTTGTGCTTTTTAAAAGCAGGAGATTCATAATGAGGTTGCAGGTGTTTCTCACAGTAAGAGACCAAACAAACCAGACAGGACTTAACAGCTTTCAGTTTTCTCCCAGTACAGACATCACAGGCCACATCTTCAGGTCCAGCATAGCAGTGATCAGCAGGAGCAGCTTGGAGTCCAGTCTTCTTCAGCTCCTCCACTAAAACTGCTAACATGGTGTTTTTCAACAGGACAGGTCTCGGTGTGAAGGTCTTTCTACACTGAGGACAGCAGTGGAGTTTCTTCTGATCCTCTTCATCCCAGAAACTATTAATACAGTTCATACAGTAACTGTGTCCACAGGGAATAGTCACTGGATCCTTCAGTAGATCCAGACAGATCGAACAAGAAATAGTTTCTCGGTCCAGCTGAACTACTTTCTGCGCCATTTCTCCTTCTGTGGTAATGACTGTCGGTTTTATTTTCTTATAACTGAAAGTACGTTGAGTTCCAATCTAAACATCATGTGTTTCTGCGGTGAATGGGGAATGTCACCTCTCACACTTCACCACATGTTGGTTACACCCATCCTCAAACTGTAGATTTGAAGAGGAGGGAACAAGGAAATATATGGACAGACTGAAGCTCTTGTTTTTTTTTTTTTCAACATTAGAGCTCCTAACATAAACTTGTCAGTGATAAACCTTTTATGGATGGCTCCCTATTTTCTATGTCCTCATCAAGGTTTTTTATCTTGGTGTGGATGTAATAAAACACGGTGTTATTATTGTTGTATCAAACCAATAACATGAACAAGTGTACTGTACCTGAGGATCTCTGGATTTTGATATGTCTTCCTAATTTGTTATGTTTATGTTTGAAATGTGTTATCGTAAAATTTAGTTTGAATTATTTTTCATTGATTAGGGTACTTTAACTATGGTTAATGAAAAGTTTTATATCTGATATTGTAATTGGAAGCTGAGGCCATTTTCTCAGAGAAAACACTTTATAGTGAATTTGTACTTGCAGAAAGAATAAAAAATGTGCCAGAAGTTTACGCAAACATCAGTTGTACAGCTTTGTACAACCGGTGCAGTGACTGTCACTTGGGCTGCATGTTTATATAAAGCAGATGAACAGTACAAATTAAGCTCTAATCTCATAAACATGCGTAAAAATTCTGATTCACCATCTTACTACATCTTTCATTACTTAATGACATCATGTAATTTAGTGTTAACTTCGTGTCATTTTGGTCATATCCGATTCATCGTCTTCGTAACAGAAAAATATTCTAAATAAACTTCATAGCTATGAAATAGTTTCCCAGTTGCTTGGTATTGGCATTTCCTTCATTAGAACATCCAAACCCAGCTCAAAGGTCAGGCTGTTTTTCTGTTTTAACAGAACAAACCTACAGAGCCCCCATGGTGGCATCGGGGGGAAAAAATATCCCATGACCAGACGAGATGATTCCTGTTCTGTTCAAGTCAGGATGCTTGGGGGTTTTAATCGCAGTTAAGTTTAATAGCAGACATCCCATAGGGAGGGGATGGGAGCAGTTGTTGCATAGCACTAAGGTAGATTGATATCGTCTTTGGTGACACAGCTTGAAAATGGCCTGTAGCCCAGTCTGCACAGTCAGCTTCAGCTTTACTGTCTCTCACTTACAACTACTTTATGTTTTACATCTGGACAAAATTAGTCTCGGACTTCAAATCAAGTCTTGATTAAGTCTTAAGTCTGTCTGGCTGTGAGGTGATTGTGAAACACTGCACTAATGTGAAGACCTTATCCTGAAGTTTCGTGTAATTGAAAATTATAATTATTTACAGAAATGTCAAAAAAAACAAAGTTCACGGAGCTCTCTGTGAGGCGAGAGTCGAGTCCAAACAGAACGCTGGGTTGGTTGGGAGTGGCAGAGGTGGACCGGGGGGCTGCTGACATCCTGGTCTATATGGAGGAAGACGCTCCATCCTGTCCAATCAGTTCGAATGGCCCAATCGGTGACGACCACCTGTGGTTCAACCCCCCCCCCCTCAGACATACCCACACAAAACACAGAGGAGCCGGAGAAAAAGACAGCATAGCAATAATAACACACGTAATTACTCAGGTCATAACATCATGGTCAGCCTGTTTTTCCAGAGCTCCCCCCAGATTAAATTATCTGAACTCCTAATGATGCAAAACATCTCCGGGTGATGTCATCTGGAGGCATTTTTCAGCCAGAAGAAGAAGAATATTTTTGAATATAGAAGGCAGAGAGAAGTTAAAAAGCATTATTGTATATTTACACCCTAAATAAAGCCACAAGGAGCAAGTTGAAAATAGGTAAAGTTGCCTTTTCATCCCTCTTTATTGCAAAAGCCAACAAGTGACAGAACTGTGTTCGATTCACTATGAGAAGGTTAATTTAATGAACAAACTTGAAAGTAGAGACTGACTGACAAATGTTCTTGTGTTTGGGTCCCTCATATTCTATCATACAACCATTTGTTCTGACCAAGCAATTTGACTGGACAAGACTAAATACATGTTACATGCTAATACCGAGTATAACAAGACTGGGATGTTTAACTGTGTGCATCGCTCCACTGCACAGCTGTTCTAATCAACATTGATCACACTTTTTACTGTGGTTTCACCATAAATGAAAGCATACAGATAAATCTACATGAATCAAAATAGTTGGCCACTTCTTGCTTTAATGTGTAGTTAAGCCGCTTGATTGATTAAATATTAAGTATAACTTATTATTATTTAATTGATTAAATATTGATTAAATTGTAAATATATTTGTTAACAACAATAGTAAAACTTGTCATACAGTTATTAATGGTATGACAAAACATATAGCTCCCAAGTTGTTAAAGTTAAAAGTTTTAGACTCGCAGTTATAAACAAAATACAATAAAAGATGGTTTGCCAATGCAGTAGAAGAGAAAAAGCAACTATAAATAATTATACATTTATCAATATACAATGTCAATACTCTTGAGCTGATATTGTACAGTGTGACACAATATCCAGACCATGGTATTACACACATTTCACACAGGGTGACATGAAGCAAACGTACTCATTTTTGTTGCACATTCTGAAGTTGCCTTAAAATAACATTTGTACCTTCTTGATCGAAAAGCAAAAGACCAGCATGTAGAGGCTGAGTGAATGTGGTCTGGACTCTGTGGAGGAGAGTCATGGTTTCAGAGACACTGTAGAAGGACAGAATACCTGCTCTGTGATCCAGGTACACTCCTATTGTGGAGGACCGAGGACCTGAGACTGGAGTATGAATATTATTGTACAAATATTTATAACTATAATGGTCACATCTTAGTGCCCAAGATTTGTCATTGAATCCAAATCTACATTCATTCAAGCTCCCTGCTCTGCTGATGTTCTTGTATGCAACAGCTACATAGAGTCCTTTCCCTCTCACCTCAACCTCCCAGTAACAACGTCCAGTTAGACTCTCTCTGCTCAGGACCTGCCACTCTGCACCAAATCGTTCTAGATGACTGCAGTAATTTTGATATTGACTTTTAAATGTTGCTTTTCTATTTCCATCAGATAATAACAGATGTACATTTGCTGTGTTTGGATTCAGTGTGATTTCACGTGAATATTTTAAGAATCCAGCTCTGGTCTTTGGTTCTGCTTGTGGCAGTAAAACATCCACTTGAGTCACTAATGATGAGATGTTTGTCCATGTCTGTCTCAGAATGTCCTGTAGTTGATCTCTGAGCTCTGACACAGCTGCTGTCACATCCTCAAAGTATCTCAGAGGACGGATGTTGATGCTGGATGTATGTGTAGATTCACTGAGTTTTGACAGTGAGGGGTAGTTGTGTAGAAACTGGTTGTGATCCTCTGTGTGTGAGAGCTGCTCCAGCTCAGCATCTTTCCTCTTAAGCTCAGTGATCTCCTGCTCCAGCTTCTCCTGAAGCTCTTTGACTCGACTCACTTCAGTTTCCTGCTGGGATCTGATCTGCTGCTTCACCTCAGAGCTTCTTTTCTCAATGAGACGGATCAGCTCAGTGAAGATCTTCTCACTGTCCTCCACTGTTTTCTCAGCAGAGCGATTGAGAGCCTCCACCTCCTGTTGAAGCACCTTCACATCTTTCTCTCTGTCCTGGATTCTCTGCTGGATTTGTTGTCGACTCCCCTCGAGCTCTCTCTGCCTCTCAGTCCTTTCTGCTGCAGCTGAGACTGTGTCGTGGCCTTTATGTTCATCCACAGGACAATGATAACAGATACTCTGCTGATCAGTACGGCAGAACATCTTCATCACCTCATCATGACGAGGGCAGATGTTCTCCTGGAGGTTCTTGGAGGGCTCCACCAGCTTGTGCTTTTTAAAAGTAGGAGATTCATAATGAGGCTGCAGGTGTTTCTCACAGTAAGAGGCCAAACAAACCAAACAGGACTTAACAGCTTTCATTTTTCTCCCAGTACAGACATCACAGGCCACATCTTTAGGTCCAGCATAGCAGTGATTACCAGGAGTAGCTTGGAGTCCAGTCTTCTTCAGCTCCTCCACTAAAACTGCTAACATGGTGTTTTTCACCAGGACAGGTCTCGGTGTGAAGGTCTGTCTACACTGAGGACAGCTGTGGAGTTTCTTACCATCCTCTTCATCCCAGAAACTATTAATACAGTTCAGACAGTAACTGTGTCCACAGTGAATAGTCACTGGAACCTTCAGTAGATCCAGACAGATTGAACAAGAAATGGTTTCTCGGTCCAGCTGAACTTCTTTCTGCGCCATTTCTCCTTCAGTGATAATGACTGTGTTAGTTTCACTTCCGTAGAAATTAAACTAGTGTGAGCTCTGATCTAAACAACATGTGTTTCTGCATTGAATGGGGAGTGTCAGCTCTCACACATGTTGGTTAGACCATCCTCAAACTGTAGATCTGAAGAGGAGGGAACAAGGAAATAAATGTGCAGAGTAAAGCTTTATGGGTTGGAGAAAACAAGGAAGAGGGAGGTTTTTTCCAGGATGTGACGTGGTTACAGAGAGTTAACCCTTTTTTTGACAACTTTCTTCTGAACCTTTTGGAGATGGCTCCCTAGTTTTCAGAAATAAGGATTATTTGATTATCAACATAAGAGTCAGTTTTAATATAAGTGCATAATTTAGTGCAGCTCCAAAAGTGAAACGGATTATTTGACTCTGCAGTAAATTTTGATATTTATTTGTTAAACCATGAAGCTATGGTTAGTGTAGTGGAAGTAGCTATAATGATGGCAGAGTGTAGCTTCAATAAATAAACTCAAACTGCAATTAGATTTTCTTGTCTAATATAGTCAATGAGTTTAATGCTTCCGTCCTGTTTCTTAAGCTAAAGAAAACTATTTCATGCTGTTTCTAATTCTCACTACCCTGTAGCACGTTCCTTCATTGCTAAACTAGAAGAAACCTGTCCAGATATAAACTATCATGACATTGTGGAAATGAGCTTCTGCCTTCTGCTGCCGTTTGAAACCAGATATCTTTTTTATTTCACTTTAATCTGATCGCTGCTTGTCTGAGGAAATATCTCAAAGTAACAAATAGTGAGTTTTGACTTTATGTTTGCACAGGTTTGTGGGGTGGAGTGGTTAATGCAGTTAGCTCACAGCTAGGATGTCCCGGCTTTGAAATCCATCTGCTGGCTGTGGCCCTTCTGTGTGGAGTTTGCACGTTCTCCCTGTTCTTGTGTGGGTTTCCCCGCCACAGTCCAAAGACATGCATCTTATGTTAAGGGGTGACTGTAATTTGTGTGAACGTGAATGGTTGTCTGTCTGTGTATGTCTGGACAAATATTATAATAAGATCCACACGAGCGGTTGCCTCCCACATACAAGTCCTGTAGTACAGGGGTCCTCAGTTCCAGTCAAAGACTCCTGTCCTGCTTGTTTTTCAAATGTCCTTGCACTAGCCACTGTTAATTACCTGGATCAGTTGTGTTCAAGGTAGAGTGGAAGAAAAACAAGTGACTGCACACACCTGATCCAGGTAATCAACAGTTTGTAGGACAGAGATGGTTAGAAACCCAGCAGGACAGGGGTCCATGAGAACCAGAATTACAAACATCTGCTGTAGTGGATGGTGAGTCAGTAGGCTTAACAAAAAACAGCATACAGTGATAAACTATGGTCTACTCCCTACTGGGATTAATGTCCACAGCGAGACAAATCTGGGCGTTTTGATTACTCAGTAGCTGATCAGGTACAAAGAACAGCTGTGTTAACATGGAACAAGGTGACTTCACATTCTCTATAAATCCAGCTGTTGCTTCTCGAATGATTTCTGTCACAGTTCACCCCACTAAACACTGTTTCATTAAAATTGTTTTAGTGAGGCTGCAGTTAGTAAAGTCTTCAAAGAAAAACCAACGTGACAGCATCACTCTGAACTCCATCAAATATGCTCCCGTTTTCATGGACCACAAACCTCCTTCATCCCGAGTGCAAAAATGAAATCTTGGCGGTAAAGACCATCAATAGGAACTAACTTCACTGTGACAAAGACTGAAATGTTTTTCTCCTGTAAACATGAACATTGTACTTTGTGGTGTTTCTGGAGAAAACCGACAAAGTTATAATCTCTTAATAATTTCACATTTTGCTCAGCATCTTTGAATGAGATCCTGCAATAAACACTAATTCATTAATTTTATTGTTTTTTTCCCCCCAGGATTGTTTGTTGATTATGTAAAAACATACCGTACAGATCACACAATTAGAAGTTATGAAACAAATCATAGAATCCAGGAGCAGATCCACTTCATGAATGGGATTAGTCTGTTGGAATTAGTCAAACTAACAATTAATGCAACAAAACAATACAGTATGAAATACAAAAATGCCCAGAAAATCAGTTTTATTTAGTTGATTTCAGTCTAGTTGGTCTTAGAGAACTCAACAGTGTCTCCATCAGAACAGTAAAGCCAAAAACCAGCATAGAGAGGCTGAGTGAATGTGGTCTGGACTCTGTGCAGGAGATACATGGTTTCAGAGACACTGTAGAAAGACAGAATACCTGCTCTGTGATCCAGGTACACTCCTATTCTGGAGGACTGAGGACCAGAGACTGAAGTTTTAATATTGTTGAACCAAAATGTAAAACTGATGGGAGTACATTGTAAAGCCCAAGATTTGTCATTGTGTCCAAATCCACATTCATTCAAGCTCCCACTTCTACTGATGTTCTTGTATGCGACTGCTATATAAACTCCATCCCCTCTCCACTCCACCTCCCAGTAACTACGCCCAGTCAGACTCTTTTTGCTCAGGACCTGAAACCATGAAGTGAATCTGTCTCTATGACTAGAATAAGCTTGTTGTTGTCTCATTTTTATTGCTTTTCGATTTCCATTAGATAATAAGAGTTTTGTGTTTACTGTGTTTGGATCCATTTTGATTTCTTTTGAATAATTTAAAAATCCTGTTCTATTTGTTGGTTCTGGTTCTGGTTGTGACAGTAAAACATCCACTTGAGTCACTAATGATGAGATGTTTGTCCATGTCTGTCTCAGAATGTCCTGTAGTTGATCCCTGAGCTCTGACACAGCTGCTGTCACATCCTCAAAGTATCTCAGAGGACGGATGTTGATGCTGGATGTATCTGTAGATTCACTGAGTTGTGACAGTGAAGGGTAGTTGTGTAGAAACTGGTTGTGATCCTCTGTGTGTGAGAGCTGCTCCAGCTCAGCATCTTTCCTCTTCAGCTCAGTGATCTCCTGCTCCAGCTTCTCCTGAAGCTCTTTGACTCGACTCACTTCAGATTCCTGCTGGGATCTGATCTGCTGCTTCACCTCAGACCTTCTTTTCTCTATGAGACGGATCAGCTCAGTGAAGATCTTCTCACTGTCCTCCGCTGTTTTCTCAGCAGAGCGATTGAGAGCCTCCACCTCCTGTTGAAGCACCTTCACATCTTTCTCTCTGTCCTGGATTCTCTGCTGGATTTGTTGTCGACTCCCCTCGAGCTCTCTCTGCCTCTCAGTCCTTTCTGCTGCAGCTGAGACTGTGTCGTGGCCTCTATGTTCATCCACAGAGCAGAGATAACAGATACACTGCTGATCAGTACGGCAGAACATCTTCATCACCTCATCGTGACGAGAGCAGATGTTCTCCTGGAGGTTCTTGGAGGGCTCCACCAGCTTGTGTTTTTTAAAAGCGGGAGATTCATAATGAGGCTGCAGGTGTTTCTGACAGTAAGAGGCCAAACAAACCAGACAGGACTTAACAGCTTTCAGTTTTCTCCCAGTACAGAAATCACAGGCCACATCTTCAGGTCGAGCATAGCAGTGATCAGCAGGAGCTGAGAGAACTGGAACCTCAGGTTTCTTCATCTGTTCCACTAATTCAGCCAACATGGTGTTTTTTACCAGGGCAGGTCTCAGTGTGAAGGTCTGTCTACACTGAGGACAGCTGTGGAGTTTCTTTCCATCCTCTTCATCCCAGTGGGTTTTAATACAGTTCAGACAGTAACTGTGTCCACAGGGAATAGTCACTGGAACCTTCAGTAGATCCAGACAGATCGAACAGGAAAAGGTTTTTCGGTACAGTTGAACTCCTTTCTGCGCCATTTAACGTCTCAATTCACTGTAAAAACAAACAAAAAAAAATTCAAAACTGGGAAATGACTGGCAAAACCCATAAATTTACATAAACAGTGAATTAAGAGATTTTTTCAAAATTGTTACAATCAGACACCTTCAATATAATGAAAACACTAATAGTCCAGTGGTAAAACACTTATTTTACAGGTTTTTCCTTAAAGATTATGATCAAACACTTCAATTAAGTGTTAACAGATGCTTAAGTTTGTAAAATAACATTTTTATTTATTAGGTCTCCTAAAATATTGTATGAAAAAATCATGTCAGACAATTAGTATAAATATACAATGGTAACAGTAGAAAAGTTTGTTCACATTCTCATAACTTAAACTTTTTTAGGAAAGCAAAGCCAATTAGTTTGTATTTGCTGTAAAATAAAGACCTTTGGGTTTAAGGTTGAAAGATGGCCTGCACATAGAGAGAAATGGATGGAAATGGACAAATGGATCTTTTATTCACTGTTAGTGAATAAAAGATCGTATTCAAATTTTAAATCGTATTTAAAATTTGATTCATTCGATAATAAAAGGTGCTATGCTCCATTTTGTTAAACATATTGAGGGGAGAACCATCTGAAATTTCTTGTCATATCCATATGTTGATCTTAAAGCCAAATGTCTTCAGCATACAGCAAAAACAATGTCTTGTCCTTTCAATGACTTTAGAGGGGACTATTTAATGTTTTCAGATTTACAGTGTTTCCCCTATAATAGTCCAGGCATGAAAACATGAATGTGATCAGAGAAAACTGTTTTTACAAGGATTTCGTATGTACAGAGGTTTATGGAAACTAGGAGTTATTGTCACTGGTTTCTTATATTTATATATATTTATATGTTTATATTTTCCCGTGGAACCACAATGCTGCTTTATTTGTCTCCTGACTTTCTTTTACATTGTTTTCCACAATATTCCCAACGCCAACACCTGGGGGCTCATTATACTGTACACGTTTGATATTGCATGTGGTCATACCTTATATACAAGGTCTTAATTTAAAATCCTTACTTCACAGTGTAATAATAAGTGAAATCAAAACATACCACAAAAGGTCAAGAAATCTGTAGTAGACGTAACAGTGCAACGTAGCAAACAAAGAAAAAATCCTCCTCCAAATTTCCAGTAATCAGCTGGATCCTTGGTGAGAAGAATTAACAAAAAAGCCACAGTAAGGTTCAGTAAAATGTACCTAATTAGTAGGAATTTTCCATTAGGACATTCCATTGACACTAAAGGAGCCATACTTAATACTGCAGTAAAATATAAAGTTTACAAAGTAGTCACCTGACTCTTAAAATGGACTTAAAGTCTTTTGTACTGCAGTTGATACTAGTATTGGACCTGGCTCTCAGTTGGCTGCCTGTTGTCCCTTTATAAACCTCTTCTCACTCCTTGGTCTAAAACTATACCAACAGACTTTTGTCATTAGCAGTTATCAGTGTTTTTAAAAATCAAAAAGAAACAGCCATGCTATTATCAATATAGTCTGTTTATGAAAAGTGATGGTGTCGTACTGTATCCACCTGCAGTAGCACGGCACTTTTTGCTGAGTCAGTTGTTCCTCTCAGGAAGCTGGACAGCGGGCAGCCGTTGACACTTGGGAGTCTTTCCTGGTCCTCTCTGGCTAACAAGTACACATGATACTTTTCTCAGTCTAATGCTCGTTCCAAAAGCTTTCTTACGTATCTTTTTATGTTTGTTTGAGCTTTAAGCTAACGTTAGCTGACAGGGTAACATTATAATGGCACATGAACACAGGCTAGCAACCCACTGAAATACTGGACCGTGTGGTTCGCGGTTACGCCTCACTTTATAACAACTTTATAAACGTATTTACCTTCTGCAAAGTGTCATACGGCCGTTTATTGTTGGTAAAACCCCTAACGGCCCCTACTCTGCGTAGCTTTTTACAATTTTCACAGGGATCCTCTGTCTTCTCGTCCCAGTGGCTTCTCTTAACTTCCGCTACTTTTGGAACGTACTGGGCCGATGCTTCGAAAGCGCGTGTCGAGAAACCCACAAAGTGTTGAGTGAAGCGCGTGTCGAGGCGTGTAATTGGTTCGGTGAGTGACGGCGACGATGACGTTTGAAGCCTCGCTGCGCGTATTGGTTCAGGATTTGGTTCAAATGTTGCCGCGATGTGCTGCGATTTTTTTTCTTTACTTTATTGTCATTAAAAAAGTTGACAGAGACGTTGTGGTTTATTCTGGTCCATATACAAAATACAACAACAGAACAACAGAGTAGTGCTGGGGGGATTTATTCAAACAAAGAAATGTATCATAGTTTTTATGTTTTTCCTTTGCATTTTCTGAGTAGTAGATTGAAGAACTGTACTGTTTTTCATCATTTCATCTTTAATATCATCTAACTTATTAAATGACATGAAAAGTAAACTAGATACCATCAGGTGAAAGATCTTCAATAAATGTACCAAAAAATAATTTACAAGAATATTAATTATAGATAATTTTAGGGGCATCTTTTTGACTTTGTTGGGAACAAAGAATTTATTGTGTTAAATCCAAATCTTATTGAAGTTAAAAAAAAGTGAAAGGTGTGTCTCCATTTGAAAACAGTTTTTAGAATCACACAATTATCCGATATTTAGACGTTTCTTGTGTTTATGTGCAAACACCGATCTTCAGCTGTGGAGGGGCTGCTTTGCATTGTGTGTACTGGTAAGATGCTTTAAAAGGGGACAGGAGTTGGGCTGAGGTGCCTTTAACCACTCTTTCATAGTCAGTTTGAGTAATATCAACATTGCATTGTAAGCCAATTTCCATAAGTCCAATGCCTGTTTGTAGACATGAACTAGTTTTATGGGTAATTTTCTTACATGTAAAATCACAGCTTAATAACAAATGAAGGCTGTCACATTTATCGAACACTATTGTTTAGTGAAACCACCACTTTTAACATATGTGCTGTAAACTGCAAACAAGCTTTAGTTAGTTTAAAATATTTGATAAATACATTTTTAGACGGTACGTTGAGAAATTAATACTTTTATTTACATATTTCTTAGTGAATCATTTGATCATGTAATTTGTGTAACAAAGTATGTGAACACCCCCTTGCACATTGCATTAATTGTTTCAAATATTTATGAGCCTTCGTTCCTATTTCAACATGTTCCAAGGGCAACATACACTGTGTAGCCATAAATATGTGGACACCTAAAAATGACACTCATGTCTTCATGCACAGGCATTAATGTGCTGCCATAAAAGCCTCCACTCTGCTGGGTTCAGTATTTCCAGCAGATACTGAACCTGGCTGCAGGTTTTGATGCCACTGTGTCACCAGATCGTTAGTGAGGAACAACACTGATGTTGGGTCAGAAGGACTCGATCGCAGCCTTCACTCTGAAGTGACAATTAACCTGACTTGTTCAAACATATGAGGGACTTCCCCAAATCATTGTGACAAATTCGTCGGGAGTAAAACTCTTAAGTGTGTGTTTCCTTAGAACTTAAATTATTCAGATTGCAAAAAAGGTTCCTCAAGAATGTCAACATGGTTTTGGCCTCACAGTGTCTTGTTCTACTAGACAGAGAAGGTTATAAACAGCGCCCTCTGCTGGACAAAGCAACACTTAACATGTAATATAAATGGTGGGCAGATTAAAATAATAACGATGCACTTAAAATACAAGATGCAACTGTCTACATTTACTTGATTAATGTATGTAATGTAATAATAACTAGAGAAGCATGTATTCAGTAATCATACATTTTCCCACAATCAGAAAAAATAGTATATGAAAGAAAAGTATTATATTAAGTTTTTCACATTTCCATTTTTTTCTTTTAATTTACTTGTGGTTGATTTAATGCAATAAAACCTGAAACAGGGCAGCGTGCACCCAGTGGTTAGCACCGCTGCAGAAGGTCCCCAGTTTGAATCTACCTACTGGCTGCAGCCTTTCTGTGCTGGGTTTGCATGTTGTCTCCGTGCTCTCCATCCAGAGACATGAATGTTCGGTGAATCTGTGACTCTTAACTGCCCGCAAGTGTAATAACTGTGACGTTAGCGTGATCAGTCACAACTACTCTTGTGCTACAATAAACAGCCAAAAAAAAAAACAGCCAGAATTCTAACTAAAAACAACGATAATCAGGAATCAAACCAAAGCTACAAGATTACAAATCAATCCACTCTGCTCCACCCAAGCCCCTCTCTCCCTGCTCCACTATGCTCTGCACTGAAATCAATGAAACTCTGTGATTGGTTAGAAGGACGAGCTTCACTCAAACATTTTACAAATGGATGTAAATTAATGAGTTGTTTTGAGGCGTCGAGACCACATCTTGAAGATATGTTTTAAAGCATGTTCCTGCTAAAACACGACTCCGCAAGAGGTACATTCTGTAGTTTCCAGCTCACACAGCTCAGCACTGTTTCCATTTGGACCATAAAGATAAAGTCCAGCATAGAGAGGCTGAGTGAATGTGGTCTGGACTCTGTGGAGGAGAGTCATGGTTTCAGAGACACTGTAGAAGGACAGAATACCTGCACTGTGATCCAGGTACACTCCTATTGTGGAGGACCGAGGACCTGAGACTGGAGTTGTGACATTGTTGTGTCTAAATTCATAACGTGAGCTGTAAATACCTAAAGCCCAGGATGTGTCATTATCTCCAAATTTTTCATCTACAGTGTCACTGTCTTTGTACGTCATTGCTACTACAACTCCTGCTTTCCCTTTTTCCACCTCCCAGTAACAACGTCCAGTCAGACCCTCTCTACTCAAGACCTGATACGTGTCAGTGCATCTGTCTGGGTGATCAGGATAACTTTGCTCATACTTCATGTATGTTACTTCTCTGTCGTCTTCAGACAATGAAAGGCGCTTGTTCACTGTGTTTGGATCCAAAATGATTTGATGAGAATATGTCAGAAACTCATCTCTGGTCTTTGGCTCCCGTAATAGTAACACACCCATGTCAGTCAATGTTAGTGACATGTTTGTCCATCCCATGTCCTGTATGTCCTGTAGTTTTTTAGTGACCTGTGAAATGGCCTCTTGTAACTGATCAAAGTACTGCAGAAAATTTGGTTTGCTTGTGGAGAAATATGAATATTTCACGAGATGTGTAGGTGAACAATACTTTTGTAGAAACTGGTTGTGATCCTCTGTGTGTGAGAGCTGCTCCAGCTCAGCATCTTTCCTCTTCAGCTCAGTGATCTCCTGCTCCAGCTTCTCCTGAAGCTCTTTGACTCGACTCACTTCAGTTTCCTGCTGGGATCTGATCTGCTGCTTCACCTCAGACCTTCTTTTCTCAATGAGACGGATCAGCTCAGTGAAGATCTTCTCACTGTCCTCCACTGTTTTCTCAGCAGAGCGATTGAGAGCCTCCACCTCCTGTTGAAGCACCTTCACATCTTTCTCTCTGTCCTGGATTCTCTGCTGGATTTGTTGTCGACTCCCCTCGAGCTCTCTCTGCCTCTCAGTCCTTTCTGCTGCAGCTGAGACTGTGTCGTGGCCTTTATGTTCATCCACAGAGCAGAGATAACAGATACACTGCTGATCAGTACGGCAGAACATCTTCATCACCTCATCGTGACGAGAGCAGATGTTCTCCTGAAGCTTCTTGGAGGGCTCCACCAGCTTGTGTTTCTTTAATGGAGCTACATCATAATGAGGCTGCAGGTGTTTCTCACAGTAAGAGGCCAAACAAACCAGACAAGACTTAACAGCTTTCAGTTTTCTCCCAGTACAGACATCACAGGCCACATCTTCAGGTCCAGCATAGCAGTGATCAGCAGGAGCAGCTTGGAGTCCAGTCTTCTTCAGCTGCTCCACTAAAACTGCTAACATGGTGTTTTTTACCAGGACAGGTCTCAGTGTGAAGGTCTGTCTACACTGAGGACAGCTGTAGAGTTTCTTCTGATCCTCTTCATCCCAGAAACCTTTAATACAGTTCAGACAGTAACTGTGTCCACAGGGAATAGTCACTGGATCATTCAGTAGATCCAGACAGATCGAACAAGAAAATGCTTCCTCGTCCAGCTGAACTCCTTTCTGCGCCATTTTACCTTCAGTGATAATGACTGTTTCAGTTTCTCTTTCTTAGAACTGAGAGTTTTAGCTCTGATCTAAACAACATGTGTTTCTGCAGAGAATGGATCCTGTCAGTTCCTGCACTTCCTGGTTACACCCATCTTGAAACTGTAGATCTAAAGGGGAGGGAACAAAGAAATAAAGTGCAGCTCAGTGTGTGTGAGAGCAGAAAAGGAGGAGTTGCACTGTTCATCCATCAAGTCATTAAAGCATTCGAGCAATTTTAAAATAACATGTTTCAATACAAAGATGTTAGTGAAAGATATTTTCACATCAGTTAATTTTAAAAGTCAATTCACACAAAAGCTTCCTGTAGTTCATTGTTGTGAATCTTTTGATATTTAAGTTTTTCAGCTCATACTTATGGATCAGTTGGTGGCCTCCTATTTTCCACAGGTTGCAAACAGCACAATTTTTCTTCAATCCTGTTCTTGTTATTTTTGTCCTAAATCTTAACTTATTTAATTTAGCAGCTAAACATTGAAGATTGTAGCTCTGTGTTCATTTTGTTTAACAAGAACAGCAACAATTGTGAGCAGCATAGTGCACGGTGAGAACTTCCTGAACCTTCTCAGCTGATTTCACCATTGTATGGCATGATAAGAGTTTACTTTACCTACTAGGGGGTAGAAAGTCTTTTAGGGGTTTTAGGCAGCCCCCCAGTTCCAGGCAATGCAGGAGGAAACTGATCCTCCACATACAGACAGCCAGGAGGTTTCATGAGACAACAGTACAAATGTTCATGGTTCTGAAAGTCAGTCACCTGAGCTCAGTCCAGTAGAGTTTGTTGCTGAAGTGCAAAAGTTACAGAAAAGTAACAAGCACCAACCTATGGGGATGTGAAAAGTTAAGGAGACACATTGTCTCTAAGTAAGGGGGGCTTTGTATAGTCATTTGGTAGGTCATAGAGTTAGCGATTGCACACATTATCAGTCCATGAGCACAGGGAACAAGGCAACATGTACACACGGTCTGTGAGGTAATGCCTATAATAACACCTGTGAAGACAGAGTAAATGAAGGCTTTCCACCTCCCAAACATCAAACCAGCTGCAAGTGCTGGTGTTGTTGTAGCCAGAATGTCCTTTCAGTCCCTGTCGCAGTGACCTCAGTCCCTCTAGCACTTGCTACTTGAGTCTCCAAAAAAAAAGACACCTTGTTTGTCTGCGAGCAGCATGTCTGTTGTTATCTCGTTTTGTGTGTATGCAATTGATGAGCCTCTGTTGGTTGTAATGCACGTAGTTGATATGTTGCATCCACAGGCTGTCAATGATGCATGACAGAGACCATGTGGAAGAATATAGGTCAAGCAAGTGCAGGTCCAGCCACACCTCCCGCTGGCCTGGAATCATTGGTGAGTTGCGGACCGATCTCTCAACTGTGCCATAGTTCACCGATCTCTTTCATTCTGAGTGTGTGCTCATGCTGTGCAGGATTCTCAATCGTTGGGCACCAGATGTTGCCTCTGTCACCTTCCTGTATCCACCATTCTTGACGTATGTTGGAGCTTGAAGTGTGGGCCAGGCCCAATCACCACCTCTCCCCCCTTGCCGAGGACAAATTTGATCCTCTGTGCCTTGTAGGTTGTCTTCCACAGCAGTTGCATCCATGTCGAGTCAGTTCACGTCTGGGTGTAGTTCCCCCTCAGGTTCCAGTGTGGGGATCCTCCTTCAGTAGCTGGTGTGGACCCACATGACCCGTCTCTCCACCTTCACCGCCTCCAGTGTTTCCTCCCGGATGAGCACCCAGTCACCTGGTTTGAGATCTTTCAGGCTGGTGGCTGCAGGGGTAGACAGGGCTACTCCTCAGAGTTAGTTTGTTCTGAACAGGTACGACGCCAGGAGGTCTTCCCAAACATTATTTGGAACAGACTTAACTTGCATTTAGAATCCACTTCCACCTGTTACTTCACAACACTTCATTAAGTTGGTCATTCTATCAAACCTGTAGTCTGGGGGCAGCAACACTTAATAGAACAAACCCAACTTAGTTTGACAAATTGCTCAACACCCCCATGGCAAACCCAGGACCACTGCCACTAACAACTTTCTCCTGCAATACTTCACCTAATGGTTGTATGTCTTGTTAGGGCCTTTTGCCACAGTAGATGCATCCTGTTTGGAAAGAAGGAAATAGCCTCAACCCACTTGCAAAACATGCAAACCCTAGTCAAGCAATATCTCTATATCTGACATAGCTCAATCAAGTCAATCATCCAATGTTTGAAAAGCCCATCAGGTGGGGGGTGGCCTTGCAATAACATTTGAAGGCACCAGAGGCTTTCCTTGCTGCACAGATTATCTCCTGCAGTACTCATCTCCATGTGCTGGAAAAAACCCTGGTGTAAAAACCTTGCTATACCGGTAGGTGTTAAAACATGCACACTTCCCCCTTTGCAAATGTGATCTTTACCACGTGCTAGCTTTGCATGCAAATGAAAATACAAATAAGGCAAGCGATGTTTATCTCTAGACCAAGCCATGTCCCCCCCTTTTTTTTTTGCAGTGTTGCACCTAATTTCCTGACAAAGATTTCTAGATAAGCTTCCTAGTGACTGCATGCTTTGTAGATTCAGTTCTTGTGAAGAGAAAGTTGAGTAAGGTGAAACATTTGTCCCACCATGGCTGCTCTTTTATTCCCTGTTTTCACATCCTCCCTTGTCTGTTCTGCTACCTTACACTTATCACCACTCTGCATAACTTCAGTGAACCTTCCAGCCATTCTCAACATGTCCTTTGGATCCTGCTGCATTCCATCCTAGGATCTGATGTTGTTGGTTGGACTTCCTGGACGAACACCATGTTCTGCAACCATGGGCCCAGATTTTCCAACTCCAGTCAAAGGTTTTGCCAATCAGACATGTGGACTGTCTGGTATAAATTGTTTTTCCTGTGTTGAGGAGAGTGAGACAGAGACAACTGCAACAGGCTTTGTCCAGTTTCCCATTATCTACCTACCACCGTCTTTTATATTGTCCTTCTGGCCCCACGTGTACATGTGTTTTGCAGTGTTTGATGATGCCTAAAGGTTTCTGAATGTTTGCTGTGTGCGCGTGTAAAGTCTGTAAGCTGTTCTTTAACATAAGTGTTATCCACAAGTTCCCACTCATATGCACATTGTGAAATATATAAACTATCTGCATTTTAGAGGAACAGAGTGATTTTTTTAAAAAAAAAAACACTATCACCTATTGTGAAATATGATCTACCACTGGCTGAATGAGTCAGAATAGAGCTTGTGGCTCCTGAATCAACTTTAAGATCACATCATGATTTTAAAACTAAAATATCAAAGCTCTGGGAAAAGCTTAGAATTAAAAGTTTACGGGTCCTACCTGGATTCTGTTCCTGAGTGTGTGGGTGGGGGTCACCTGATCTGACATATGCTCCTGTATTGGTGTCTTACTGGTGTTACTTCTCTTAGTACCAAGTACTATTGCTCTCGTAGCCTGTTCTTTAGTGCTATGATTCCTTGTGCGACTCAGATTTCACTGCGCTGCATACAACAGTAATCCCAGTAAGAGATGAGTCAATGCAAATCAGCCTTCATGCTCTAATGTTCTATTTTCCAGAGAAGATAAATAACTGTGTCCATTTACTCAAGTTCTGGATTTGAGTGTAATTTCAGGGTATTTGTACTTTACTGGAGTATTTCCATTTTGTGTTATTTTAGGTACTGATCATGATGTATTGTAATGGCTGAAGCAGCTGTCAGCACATAAAGACATTATATCAGCTCCACCTTAACCTGCTGTTGTTTCTGTGTATTAACACGTCTCTATAACACGTATATTCTTTTATTCATTACTAGAAATGTTACTTTGTGCAGAAGATGATTAGAGTCACTATCAATGTGTTTTTGAATGTGACTTTTGTTTCAGAATTCTGGCTTTTTTCTCATAATTTACTTTGTTCTTACAGAATTCTGATGGAAAAATGAAACTGAATCTTTGAATCAATTTGAAGCAAATGTGTTGACACTGTTAAAATGGCGACATCTGCTGGAAATCAGCAAGTCGTCTCCTTAGAGCATAACTGTTGCAGTATCTCACGTACTTTGTTCATTTAGTCCCTGAACAACAGTGAGACACTCAGAGTTGTGTATTTTTTAGATCCTCATAGTGAATCAGAGTCTGAACAGTGTGGAGGAAATGGAAACACTGGCCAAAATCTTCATGTGCTGCCTTTTACAAAACTGTTCATTAATTGGAGGATTTTCACAACATATTTTTTAGCCTTTTACACACAGTCCTTCCATTTTTGACAGTGTAGGAGAATATATGGAGACATTAACAGGACACGTCAGTCACCTGATCTTAGTCTCAGTGTGTTTTATTGCTCTCAGCCTAAATGACACCAAACAAAGCTGAAAAAGCAAGAAGTGCAGCAACTGTAGAACAGGCCTGGAAGATGATCACCAGGAACGTGCACGTTCAGTGCAAAAGAAATCTGTGAACATACAGTCCATCATGGTTCATTCAAGTTTCTGTTCACTTGTCGAATTATTTGCTGTGAATAAAGAAGGATCACATGTGACAAAGGTGGAACTTCCTCAAATAGTGTAAAAGCTGAGTGGCTGCCACAGGTGAAAAACTAGTGAGACAGCAAAGAAAAGCAACAAGTTGCAGGCAGAAAGAAGGTGATTAGAATGTAAACAGTCAGTGATCTGTACTGAAGCTAACATCATGTATGGACATACAGAGCTCAGACAGCAAGGACACAAACACAGGCAGGTTTACATTCTGACTGGATCATTGACAAAATGGGAACAGGTGTGTGAATGGGCCACAAGGTTCAAGTGACTGGAACAAGAGAGGCCGGTCTGAGGACATCTGGTGGACAGGTGAGACAAGTTCATTTAAATCAGGAGGTGGAAGAAGGTTTTTGTTCCGTTTCCTGCTGAACCACATTTGAGAAGAAAATGCTGCCGACTTTCTGTGAAGCACCACTTTGTTTTTTCACCCTCCCATTACTCATCTCTGGACTCCTCACATGTCTGTGGTGTCTCTTTGTAGGGGCCCAACCCTTAGGTTGAGAACGACTGGATACATGACTGTATGTGAAGTAGTTCAAATCAGCTCCTGCTTCACCAGAAAAATGCTGCTTAAACACTGATGAAACAATCCAATGTTGTTGTATGATGTCATAAATATGTCACGAGTACTTTTACTTCTGATACTAGTTTTCTTCTCAAACGTCTGTAGTTTTACTTGACTAGAATTTAAAATGCAGTAGTTGTTTCTGAATGTGTTGTTGCTTTTACATCATGAGTAAAGAATCTGAACACTTCTTCCACCACAGACTGTGCAGTTGTTGAGGCTTTAGAGACAAGAACAGGCTGATCTCAAAGGACAGAACACACAACAGAGGACACTGATGACGCAGAAGGACAGGACGGAGCAGCTGGACTATTAAAGAGTCGGCACTTTAACACTGGAAAACCTAAATACCAGAGAGGAAACAGAAGAAACCAAATCTGCAGCTTCCCTCTTTAATATCTCGTCTACTTTAGTTCCCAGAACTCAGAAGCGGCTCCATCACATCCACCAAACCACAATCCTTTCACTCTACTTCAGTTTCCTCAGGGTATTGAAGAAGAGACCAGAGCAACAAGCTTCAAAAATACCAACCATCCGCACTGCATCTGTGGTTAACAGGATGTAGACGCCCTCTTGTGTTGGGAGTCGCTTGTTAACCTGCTGTGATGTTCACTGCAGGAAGACGTGTAAAAACTTCACGGAGCATTTGGAGCTTCAAACAACACCAGTAAAGAATGGAAATCTCTGTGATATCACACTGTTTGTTCACAGCAGAAGATGCTTTATTCATTAAATCAAGTCTTGATAAAAATGCTTTTAACAAAAGGTGAACTTTCATCCTTTAACACAACAACAGCAACTTTTGATCCATGTGACTAAACAGATCTAAATGTCCGTTTTAAACCACATGTGTCTAAATAGTTTGTCAATGAGCTGAAGTTTCCATCTGCTCAGTGTTTCATAGACATTTTTGTAGCCGAGTCGTCTTAAACCCACATCAATGCTCTTGGTCTGTTTGACCTGTGAACAGAGGATGTTTAAGCAAAATATGAACATTACACAAGGATTAAACAAACCTCATCATGAGCAGTGATATCCTCAGTGGCTCCACAGAAAGCAGGAAATAAACGAAAAACTAAGAAACTAGAAGAACAAATATACTAAATAATAAATTGTGATGTTTGATTGGCTGATCTCTGTGGTGTCTCTCTCATTTCAACAAACTGTCTTTGAATGACGACGACTTGATGGAAGTTTACACAACTCAGCAGTGGATCCACTACCAAAAAGATAAAGTCCAGCATGTAGAGGCTGAGTGAATGTTGTCTGGACTCTGTGGAGGAGAGTCATGGTTTCAGAGACACTGTAGAAGGACAGAATACCTGCTCTGTGATCCAGGTACACTCCTATTCTGGAGGACTGAGGACCTGAGACTGGAGTTTTAATTTTATTGAACCAAAATTCAAAACTGTTTTGGAAACATCTTAGTGCCCAAGATTTGTCATTGCGTCCAAATACACATTCATTCAAGCTCCCACTTCTGCTGATGTTCTTGTATGTGACTGCTACATAAACTCCTGTCCCTCTCCACTCCACCTCCCAGTAACAACGTCCAGTCAGAGTCTCTCTGCTCAGGACCTGAAACCAGTAACCATTGAATCTGTCTGTGTGACTAGAATAAGACTGTTTTTGACCCATTAATATTACTTTTCTGTTTCCCTCAGATAATAACAGATTTTCATTTGCTGTGTTTGGATCCAGTGTGATTTCACATGAATATTTTAAGAATCCAGCTCTGGTCTTTGGTTCTGGTTGTGGCAGTAAAACATCCACTTGAGTCACTAATGATAAGATGTTTGTCCATGTCTGTCTCAGAATGTCCTGTAGTTGATCTCTGAGCTTTGACACAGCTGCTGTCACATCCTCAAAGTATCTCAGAGGACGGATGTTGATGCTGGATGTATCTGTAGATTCACTGAGTTTTGACAGTGAGGGGTAGTTGTGTAGAAACTGGTTGTGATCCTCTGTGTGTGAGAGCTGCTCCAGCTCAGCATCTTTCCTCTTCAGCTCAGTGATCTCCTGCTCCAGCTTCTCCTGAAGCTCTTTGACTCGACTCACTTCAGTTTCCTGCTGGGATCTGATCTGCTGCTTCACCTCAGAGCTTCTTTTCTCCATGAGACAGATCAGCTCAGTGAAGATCTTCTCACTGTCCTCCACTGTTTTCTCAGCAGAGCGATTGAGAGCCTCCACCTTCTGTTGAAGCACCTTCACATCTTTCTCTCTGTCCTGGATTCTCTGCTGGATTTGTTGTCGACTCCCCTCGAGCTCTCTCTGCCTCTCAGTCCTTTCTGCTTCAGCTGAGACTGTGTCGTGGCCTTTATGTTCATCCACAGAGCAGAGATAACAGATAAACTGCTGATCAGTACAGCAGAACATTTTCATCACCTCATCATGATGAGAGCAGATGTTCTCGTTGAGGTTCTTTGAGGGCTCGTCCAGCTTGTGTTTCTTTAATGGAGCTACATCATAATGAGGCTGCAGGTGTTTCTCACAGTAAGAGACCAAACAAACCAGACAGGACTTAACAGCTTTCAGTTTTCTCCCAGTACAGACATCACAGGCCACATCTTTAGGTCCAGCATAGCAGTGATCAGCAGGAGCAGCTTGGAGTCCAGTCTTCTTCAGCTCCTCCACTAAAACTGCTAACATGGTGTTTTTCAACAGGACAGGTCTCGGTGTGAAGGTCTTTCTACACTGAGGACAGCAGTGGAGTTTCTTCTGGTCCTCTTCATCCCAGAAACTATTAATACAGTTCAGACAGTAACTGTGTCCACAGGGAATAGTCACTGGAACCTTCAGTAGATCCAGACAGATCGAACAAGAAAATGCTTCCTCGTCCAGCTGAACTCCTTTCTGCGCCATTTCCCCTTCAGTGATAATGACTGTCAGTTTCTCGTTTTTTGAACTGAGAGTTTGAGCTCTGATCTAAACAACATGTGTTTCTGCAGAGAATGGAGCCTTTCAGTTCCTGCACTTCCTGGTTACACCCATCTTCAAAGTGTAGATCTAAAGGGGAGGGAACAAGGAAATAAAGTGCAGCTCAGTGTGTGTGAGAGCAGAAAAGGAGGAGTTGCACTGTTCATTCATCAAGTTATTAAAGCATTTGAGCAATTTTAAAATAATGTGACAGACACACACTGCAGAAAGATGCAAAAAATGTTATATTTGTTGTAGTTATGTTTATCTTAACTTGTCCAATTACAAAACTGAGACTATACACACAGAAGAAGACTCTATGCAACAACAGGTACATTACTGAAGCTAATGAGTAACAGGGATCAGCTTAGCAGGTAACTGGTTGATGAGTGTCACGGCAAAAACTGTAAGTTTAGGAGGCAAAAGGCAGCTCACAGTCTTGGTTATGGTGAGTTTAATCAGGAAGAAGGAGAAACATGCTCAGCAGAACAGAACTACACTCCATAGTGGGTCAATCACATTGACACCATTGTGTAAGTTGTCAGTGAAGCAACTCTCCAACTCACCTGTCTACCAGGTACTACTCAAATCTGTCCCTGAACCTTATAACCTGTCTGACCCCCTGGCTTCAAAAGTCTTTCTGATTATCTGAACTCTGCTTGACTGACCTAGATTCTGGATTGTGTTTCTTTCTGGCCTTGTTCAGAACTCTGATTTCCTTATTGATTTTATTTCTTGGATTGTGGACTTTGCCATGTTTAACCGCTCTGTGTCGGCTTACTGGATCTGAACCTGAGTTTTCTGAACCTGAACCTGTGCTCTGTCATCTTGATACTGGATTCTTTAGACTTGGACATTGTCAGTGCTCTAACCTTGTTGTGCTCTGCCCCAGTCTGTCTCCTGTCTCCCCAGTGTTTTCTGTCTAGTTCAATTCAATTCGATTCAATTCAACTTTATTTATATAGCGCCAATTCACAACAAAGTCATCTCAGGGCACTTTACACAATAAACTCAAGAGTATAAAGATGTATAGGGAGAAGCCAACAATTCCCCCTGGAGCAAGCCATAGGCAACAGTGGAGAGGAAAAACTCCCTTTAAACGAAGAAACCTGCAGAAATGGACAGAGAGAGGGAGACAGAGAAGGACAAAGACAACTACGGGAGAAAACACACAGAGTTAATGACATACAGTGGTGACAATTGCGGGGTGAGAGGAGAGGAGAGATGGTCAAGAGGAGGAAAGGAGCTCAGTGCATTGGGGGGTGGGTCCCCCAGCAGTCTAAGCCTATGGAAGCACAACTATAACTAACTATATGCTTTATTAAAGAGGAAGGTTTTAAGCCTAGACTTAAAAGTACAGAGGGTGTCTGCTTCCCGAATAAGAACTGGGAGCTGGTTCCACAGAAGAGGAGCTTGATAGCTAAAGGCTCTGCCTCCCATTCTACCTTTGGAAATTCTGGGAACCACAAGTAGGCCTGCATTCTGAGATCGAAGTGGTCTACTGGGATGATATGGTGCTATGAGGTCTTCTATATATGATGGAGCCTGATCGTTCAGAGCTTTATATGTAAGAAGCAGGGTTTTAAATTCTATTCTAGATTTAATGAGAAGCCAATGGAGAGAAGCTAGTGAAGGTGATATATGATCTCTCTTGCTAGTTCCAGTCAGCACTCTTGCTGCAGCATTTTGGATTAATTGCAGGCTCTTTAGGAAGATACTGGGGCATCCTGAAAGTAGGGAATTACAGTAGTCGTACGCCAGACTTATGCTATCTAGAGTAACAAAATGGTTGGACATCATATTTCTGAGATTTTTGGGCCCAAATACTAGACTTCAGTTTTGACTGAATTTAGAAGTAAAACATTGTGGGACATCCAGACCTTTATGTCTTGTAGGCTTGAAGCTTTATTAACTGATTATTTTCATCTGGTTCCATAGATAAATATAGCTGGGTATCATCAGCATAGCAGTGGAAATTTATGGAGTGTTTTCTAATAATGTTGCCTAAAGGAGACATATACATATGGTTTCCAATATCTCAGTGCAGCCATGAGGATCTCCATCCTCCTCTGCAGGCAGAAGAGCAGCAGGGCTGAACACAGCATCACAGCAATGTTAGGCTGTTCAAGCAGTAAATCAGAACAGCTAACCACATCACATGATGCTAACACAGCTTTCTCTGCTGCAACAGCTCTCAGACAGAGAGGGAGACCAGCTACAACTGGATCCAGCCTGATTAGAAACAAGGAACAGGCTGTTCTACACCCATGAGGTTGGGATAACAAAGAAGTCCTGCAACTGTCTCCTGGTCAACAACCAACTCAGATTAGGCAAAGCAAGTGCAGGGGCAACACTTTCTTTCTTCACGAGTCTACATGGTTTCCTCATGTGCAAACAATAACATACTTTTTGTGACAGTTTTCCTCTGGAGTGATCACAGGACCCAGATATGTCACTTTATTCTGCAAACTGCAGTGAGAAAAACATACTTTATGGCCCTTGTCTAGAAGAGGCTTTAACAGGTGCAGCATATTCATTTTTTGCATGCTTCTTCAAATGGACAAATAGAAATTAGCAAATCATCTACGTACTGTAGCAAACACCAAAATTGGTCAAATTTGATGCTACCAGAGGAAGAATGATTTTTAGCACTCTGGGGTGTATGGCTGCATTCACCTCCTGTGAATTTGAAGGAAGCACCACTCACTTGGTTGGTCTCTTACTTTAAAAAACAATATGGTAACAAGCACTAGAGAATTCTCACATGAAATTATTACAGCTGCTGGTAACAGGGGATCAAACACAGGCTTCATGCCATTGGTGGCTTCCTGTATTGGTTTTGACATGGCCTGTACTCTGATTTTGGATGGACTATCAGAGGCCCTGTCCTTTCTCACCACACTGAAAACAAGCTTCTTGGACACATTGATGTCTTCTTCCTTTGCCACGTCCCCTTTCTTGTTCTTTGCCACAAGTTCTTTGGCTGGTCATGACTCTGGACATGGTGGGGGAGGGAGTGGAGGAGCAGAGTCCAGACCTGGAATCACCTTATAAAACTCAGACAAGACAGATTAGTGTTAGAACGTTTTGGACAAAGACTTGCTCTGTGCTGTCCTTTTCTGTTTAAACTGTAACTTTCTCCACACGATGGTAATAATTTAGTTGGTAAACTGTTCCCAGGCCAGGTGCTTACTTCTCTTAGTACCAAGTACTATTTCTCTCGTAGCCTGTTTTTTAGTGCTATGATTCCTCGTGCGACTCAGATTTCACTGCGCTGCATACAACAGTAATCCCAGTAAGAGATGAGTCAATGCAAATCAACCTTCATACAATGTGGTCCGGAGTCTCCTTAGCAAGTTCTTGTCACTTGATCATCTGTACTGATTCCTGCTGGGAAGCAAATGTTCAGATGTGGGTAGTTTTAGGGTTGGTGCCTAGCTAACACACTTCTTTGTGGAGCCAGAGACAGGATGTCTTACTAGATTATCAAATTTCCCTCACAATGAGCATGTGGTGGAGAGCAGCTGTTCTGAGGTTCTAAGCTTCTATTTTCTGGAGCTGACAAGGAGCACCTGAGCTGCAGGTAACTGCCTCATATACAGCTAAGTAAAGGAACTAAGTATATTTACTCAAGTTCTGGACTTGAATACAATTTCGGGGTACTTGTACTTTACTGGAGTATTTCCATTTGATGTTATTTAAGGTACTGCTCATGATGTATTGTAATGGCTGAAGCAGCTGTCAGCACATAAAGACATTATATCAGCTCCACCTTTACCTGCTGTTGTTTCTGTGTATTAACACGTGTCTATAACACGTATATTCTTTTATTCATTACTAGAAATGCTACTTTGTGGAGCAGAGGATTAGAGTCGCTATAAATATGTTTTTGAATGTGACTTTTGTTTCAGAATTCTGGCTTTTTTCTCATAATTTACTTTGTTCTTACAGAATTCTGATGGAAAAATGAAACTGAATCTTTGAATCAATTTGAAGCAAATGTGTTGACACTGTTAAAATGGCGACATCTGCTGGAAATCAGCAAGTCGTCTCATTAGAGCATAACTGTTGCAGTACCTCACGTACTTTGTTCATTTAGTCCCTGAACAACAGTGAGACACTCAGTGTTGTGTATTTTTTAGATCCTCATAGTGAATCAGAGTCTGAACAGTGTGGAGGAAATGGAAACACTGGCCAAAATCTTCATGTGCTGCCTTTTAAAAAGCTGTTCATTAATTGGAGGATTTTCACAACATATTTTTTAGCCTTTTACAAACAGTCCTTCCATTTTTGACAGTGTAGGAGAATATATGGAGACATTAACAGGACACGTCAGTCACCTGGTCTTAGTCTCAGTGTGTTTTATTGCTCTGTTTGTTTGGATGTTTAACGAAAATATGAACATTACACAAGGATTAAACAAAACTCATCATGAGCAGTGATATCCTCAGTGGCTCCACAGAAACAGGAAATAAACGAAAAACTAAGAAACTAAAAGAACAAATATACTAAATGAAAAACTTGTGATGTTTGATTGGCTGATCTCTGTGGTGTCTCTCTCATTTCAAAAAACTTCGTGTTTTGAAAGACGACAACTTGATGGGAGTTTACACAACTCAGCAGTGGATACACTACCAAAAAGTTTAAGTCCAGCATGTAGAGGCTGAGTGAATGTGGTCTGGACTCTGTGAAAGAGAGTCATGGTTTCAGAGACACTGTAGAAGGACAGAATACCTGCTCTGTGATCCAGGTACACTCCTATTCTGGAGGACTGAGGACCTGAGACTGGAATGTGGACACTGTTATATATGAACTTATGGATACAGCTAAAGATACACTCGAATACTAAAGACTTGAATCTGAACAAATACTCATCGTTTTACAGGAGAAAAAAAGAGAAATATCAGAGTGTACTTTACATTTTAAAGCATAATCAAACAAAACAAGTGGGTTTAGCAACAAGTGGTACATATGTATAAATGTGTGTTGCTGAATTTATTATTCTATACCAATGAGTGTGAATCCTGTTAATAATAAAAAATGTAAAAGAAGTTAGAAATGTTGGAATATACAGCACAGTGAGACATTTGTGTCAGGATACCCAACTTCACTTCCTCTTTATGACCTTTTTTTTGCAGCCACTTCCTGTTTCCTGGTCCCGTCACATTGGTTACGCTTTACTAATCACCGGTAATCAGTTTCACCTGCTCTCATCACTTTGCTTATTTACGTCCTCAGTTCCCCTCAGCAAACTGTCAGGTTGTCTGCTAATCACTGTGACTTTCCAGCCTCCATCACGTTCATCATTGCGATCCACGGCGAAGAGAATGTTTTCCATGTCCATGTTTGACTCACCCCATCGGAGACATACAAGCACCCGGTGCACGCTCTCCCGCCGAAGGATGGCCCTCGCACCTCTGATTCTACTTTGGGCCCAACCGTCTCGCAAAATGCAGCTGTGCTGATGGTCATTGTGATTTTCTTTCTGCGTCTCTGGACGGACCTTAAAATGGTGTCTTGACACTCTTGCCCAGGTTTTCCTCCACTTTCCTCTTTGGCAGTGAGCGGAGCACCAACTTCTATTACACACCTGACAGTGAAAGGTGTGTTAAAGGAGGACAGTGGCGAATTGTGGTTGACAGCTGCACTTCTGGGAGCAAATATCTGCCTCCATGTTCTTGCCACTTCAAACGATGTGTAGACTTTGTTACAGGAGTAAAACTCTTAGGATTTACATCGGTCAAACGTTGAGAGGGAACATTTTGCTGCCTTTACCGAACAAACCCATAATGAAAGATAATGTGAACATGACGTGAGAGGAAGTTTCTGCCAGAGGTTCTTCACACAGCTCCCCCGTCCACTCCTTGCTTTTAAACAGTCTGTCTACAGTGAAGCAGCAGCAGCAGCAGCGCCCTCTACTGTCTGTAAGAGAAAACTGGGGGGAAAAAGAAAAGCTTACAGCACCTGGTATTCCCAGGCGGTCTCCCATCCAAGTACTAACCAGGCCCGACCCTGCTTAGCTTCCGAGATCGGACGAGATCGGGCGTGTTCAGGGTGGTATGGCCGTAAGCCACAGCTCCCCGCACAAACACACATTTTATACAAGCACATCATCATCAGCATCCCATCCAACTGGCTCAGTTTCAGCCATAGACCACCTGGGTGCTCGCCTGAGGAGCTACCGGCTGGAGGGTGGCTAAAGAGGAGGCGGAAATACTTAGTAACTGCTCCTCCTGATCTGCTGTGATCCGTTGTTAGAAAGAGCAGAGCAGCAACCAGCTGAGAGCAGACTAGGACTGTGGAAGCACTTTGCTGCTGGGGGCCGCCTCTCCAAGACGCCGCTGTTTATTTGATGCCCCCCGTGCTTCATTTGCTCACATCGAGAGCGATGTGACACCTGACAAGAGCCAGAGATCGTCGACCACCTCCTTCTCAAAAGGCCTGTTTGCCAAAACTCTCGTGGCTTACGGCCATACCACCCTGAACACGCCCGATCTCGTCCGATCTCGGAAGCTAAGCAGGGTCGGGCCTGGTTAGTACTTGGATGGGAGACCGCCTGGGAATACCAGGTGCTGTAAGCTTTTTCCTCATCAACAATCCAAAACCTCAAAATATGCACTTTGTTATCATCACAGGTGAAGCATCCAACCCTCACAATGTGACAAAGGGACTTTTCTTTTTGACAAATGACTGAAACAAAGAATCCCTTCTCCAATTTCCTTCAGACCAATTTTCCCACAATCCACTCACAGGCTCCTCAGCTAACAGTCTGCGCCTGTAAAACTAAGGCCTGATCCAGGACCCGAGAACTTGGTGGGGCCAGTGACTTTTTCCTTTCTCCCACGCACTCTAGTAAGTCCTGCCTTTGTTTTAGACTCCATTTCATATGTGTGTCCTCCCTCATAGACTGGAGATCAGCGCCACCTAGCGAGTCTGAGGGCAACCACATCACCATCCTGCTTTGCCAACAACATTCTTTAATAAACTTGGTTAAAACTGAGAAGTTGTGTCAAGCACCTTATTGCGTCCAACCCTAAAAACTAACCCGTTACAATTTGACACTAAAATGTCCTTATATCTGGTAACAACTTAATATGTGTTACATTTCTACCAATGAATAAATGTTTTTGTGCTTAGAAACGCTGAGATCCTGCAGGAGGCTGTTCTAAACGCTTAACACCAGCCTTGTCATAAACTGTGTGGCCACCAGGAGGCGAAAGAGCTGCACTGAAACCTGATCACTGTGGGGAAACACAGTGTGGTGTTAAATGTTTTCACCGTGTTTGTCTGCAGAAGTGTCCTCATTCCCTGAAAAGGTTTTTAAACCACCAACTGCTTTTACATGTAGCAAAGTTTAAAAAATAATAAGCCAAAGTAATAAATAACTAATGGTTAATCCGAGGGGGCCACAAATGCCCTGCAGGGATGTTGTGACATCTCTGGACCCCCTCCAGTTTGCTTATCCCCCTCAGCTGGGAGTGGAGGACGCCCTCATCCACTTACTACCCCGGATCTACACCAACCTGGACAAGCCTGGGGGTCTGTCAAGATCATGTTTTATGTTTTTTGACTTTTGGCGGTGGAAGCAATGTTCCCGCTAATCTGCGCGTGTGCGCAATTGCGCGCTGCTGACACTGTCTCCGCGCACAGAAAAACATCCAACCTGATTTGAAAATAAAAAACACAACAATTTATTCTGTTATTTCGCAGTGATTCAGTGAGAGAGTGTCCGCTTCAGCCAATGATGCGATTCACGTACGTATTTCCTCAGTAACAACGTCACTGACCGGCTGTGACAGCGTCCTTAGGAGCCGCACCGGTGTTTTAGCAAAGCGGAGAGAAGACACGCTAATGATGTTAAGTGCTGCTTATGTTGACCCTTAATAATAATGGCAAAACGAACGGGAAGTTATTTACATTTTCATATATAGATATTGATCATTAAATACTGTCACAAGTTTATGATTCGTAGAAATTTCAGAGTACAAATACCTGGGTGTCCACCTGGACAATAAACTGGACCGGTCAGTTAATGAAGCATCAATCTAAAGGAAAACACAGAGCAGCTGTATTTTCTAGGAGACTAATGTCCTTCAACATCTGCAGCACCTTGCTCTGGATGTTCTGAGTCTGTGGTTGCCAGCTCCATCTTCTATGCTGTGGTTTGGAGAATGTTGTCCAAACTCCTCTCAGTCCTGGACAATCCCTCCCACCCAGTCCACTGTGTGCTGGCTGCACAGAGCAGCACTTTCAGCCAGAGACTGATCACAGAACAACACAGGAGACATAAACTGTTCAACTCGTCCCCCTCTTGTAAACAGGAGGGGACTGAAAGGTCAAAATGGACAATTATTTATTATTTTATTTTAAGGTCAATTATTATCTATCATATTTTGTTTTTAGTTGCATTTCAGTAGATTGTTCATTTGTCCATGTGGTTTTTCTCCTTGGTTTGGTTGAGGTGCTTTTCCTTTGTTTTTTACTTTTCCTGCAGAGAGCAGCTGTAACAAGACAACACAATTTCCATATGGGTTTAATAAAGTTATTTGAATAATGAATTTTGAAAAAAAATTATAAGAATCCTGAGTTTAGAGTTAGAATTCTAAGGAAAAAGTCAAAATTCAAATAAATTGTCGTCCTTCATATGTTTCTCATAATTATCACCTTTGACAGTTTGTTGAATGAATCTGAACTAAAATTGCACATTCAACAGGATCAAATCCAGTAGGTTTAAACATACATAGTTTTCTTTGTCAAGCTCAGCATCTTTCCTCTTCAGCTCATTGATCTCCTGCTCCAGCTTCTCCTGAAGCTCTTTGACTCGACTCACTTCAGTTTCCTGCTGGGATCTGATCTTCTGCTTCACCTCAGACCTTCTTTTCTCAATGAGACGGATCAGCTCAGTGAAGATCTTCTCACTGTCCTCCAATGTTTTCTCAGCAGAGCGATTGAGAGCCTCCACCTCCTGTTGAAGCACCTTCAAATCTTTCTCTCTGTCCTGGATTCTCTGCTGGATTTGTTGTCGACTCCCCTCGAGTTCTCTCTGCCTCTCAGTCCTTTCTGCTGCAGCTGAGACTGTGTCGTGGCCTTTATGTTCATCCACAGAGCAGAGATAACAGATACACTGCTGATCAGTACGGCAGAACATCTTCATCACCTCATCATGACGAGGGCAGATGTTCTCCTGCAGGTTCTTGGAGGGCTCCACCAGCTTGTGTTTTTTTAACTGTGCTACATCATAATGAGGCTGCAGGTGTTTCTCACAGTAAGAGACCAGACACATCAAACAGGACTTAACAGCTTTCAGTTTTGTCCCAGTACAGAAATCACAGGCCACATCTTCAGGTCCAGCATAGCAGTGATCAGCAGGAGCAACTGGAACCGTGTCCACAGTAACTGTGTCCACAGGGAATAGTCACTGGATCCTTCAGTTCCTCTAAACAGATCGAACAGGAGAATTTTTCTTGATCCAGTTGATTTCCTTGCTTTGCCATTTTCCCCCGACTGCGATTGTTGAATAGTTTCACTTTTGTCCGAAGAACAACAAGCTCTGTGCCCTGAAGGAAAACTGATCTTTGCTCTTGTTCCAATGATGCAGTCAATAGGTTTTACCAGCTCAGGCATGTACCTCCATGTTGTTTACACACATCCTTACACTGACAGATCTGTGAAGGAGGAAGGAACAAAAATAAATCTGTTAATAGGGAGGAGCTCACTGTGTTTGAAAGCAGCAGCAATAGGGATGAATTTTCAGACTTTATAGAACAAAAATTTCAGACTGAAAACTGGTTCAGTTATATTTTCAGAATAGTTTCAAAAAATCAATGACAAAATCTGATAATTTCTACTCATGCAGTAGAAGAGAAACATTACAATAGAAATTTTATTACACATTTATATCACAGAGTAGATAAAATTTTTACCTAGAGAAAAAACATATCATGAGCAGTGAAGTCATCTGCCGCTGCAGAAGTCACAGAAAAAAACCTACACAAACCCAAACTATTATCAGAACAATAAATTAGGTGTTAAAATACCACCATGATTGACAGGTGATGTGTGGTGTCTCTGGTTTAAACATCAGTGTAAACCTTCCAAAAAACTAACTAGAATATACAATTTAACACATTAGATTTTTACATCACTTGTTCCATCAATTGATTTTACTGAACTCAGTAGTGGATCCAAGAACCTAAAAGACAAAGTCCAGCATGTAAAGGCTGAGTGAATGTGGTCTGGACTCTGTGGAGGAGAGTCTGGTTTCAGAGACAGTGTAGAAGGACAGAATACCTGCTCTGTGATCCAGCTACACTCCTACACTCCTGTTCCTGCTGCTCTGCTTATTGAACCACCAGGTCCCATTGGCCCTATTTAAAAAACCTTAATAATAAACAGTAATAGAAACAATAGTAGAATTATCACCTGACAGTTTCAACCTAAGAACTGATAAATTATAACCTCGTGAACGTAGACTTCATGGCAGAACTACTGTATTGGACTGTATTAAACTGCACATGGTCATAATGTTGAGCTTTATCAGTGTAAGATGCTACACGGATGTAATGAGCATCTTTACCATTTGGTGGTACTTTGGTTCCATTATGCATTTACTATTTTTTACAGCTAATTATTAGCAGTAAGATTTTCCATTAGTTCATAAAGATTGGGCCAAAAGAAAGAGACTCTTCAGATTTACATCAAGGCAGGTGGTGTAGAGAGAGAGTTTATCACTCATATCAGTATGTCCCAGGTTCAACCTGAGTGTAATTTGATCAGGAGTTCTTTAGTTTCTGCTTGGAGAAGTGTGAGGATAATTTACTGCTATAAATGTAGAAGTTTTGTGTCCATGTGTATTTACATGTCCCAGGAGTGTCACACTTTGATGTGTATTTAATGTTTTGCGGACCCAGAAAGAGAGACGGAACCAGGCGGTTAGGAAGGCGTGAATGTTTATTTAGGGGAAGGTATAGTGGATTGGGTCGGGGGAAAAGGGGAGCGCTGCCAGGAGGCGATGTCCGGAGAACGGAGAGGCTGGTCCGAGGAGCTTGATGCCTTGTGCGGGGGGGGGCGATTGGGGGGCGAGTCACAGGTGGAGGTTGAATGGTGACCGCGGGAGAAGGAGCCGTGGAGACGAGGAGCCAAGGGGATCGCTGAACACAGCAGGGCGGCCGGAGGATCTGAGGGCAGGGAGACAAAGAGCAGGTTAGCTGTTTCTAACTAACGGGTTTTTACCAGGAGCCTAATGTACACGAGTACCAAGGAGGTTACTACGACGATTTGGCAACTTGTGGCGTGGAGGAGACCGGTATATGAACTGCTGTCATTAGGTTGAGTGATTGCTTGCAGGTGTGGCCGCCGCTGCAGTCCAGGTGCTCTGGGAGAAAGAAAACAAACAGGGAGAGAGAGAGAGAGAGAGAGAGCAGGAGGGAAGGGGAGGATAGAAGGGCGGATGCTGTGACAGTACACCCCCCTCAAGGGTCGCCTCTGGGCGACCGGCCAGCTTGTCAGGGTGAGCCTTGTGGAAGCACCTGACAAGCTTAGGATCCAAGATCCAAGCCTGGGGAACCCAGGAGCGTTCCTCCGGACCGTAACCTTCCCAGTCCACCAAATATTGGAGACCCCGGCCCCGGCGGCGAACGTCCAAGATGCGACGCACAGTGTAGGCGGGGTGATTGTCGATGAGCCGGGTGGGAGGTGGGGGGTCGGTCGGCGGGCACAAAGGACTGGAAGAGACTGGTTTTAACTGAGAGACGTGGAACACGGGATGCACTCTCATATTTCTGGGGAGTGTGAGTTGTACAGCGGATGGGTTAATTATTCTTACAACAGGGAAGGGGCCAATATATCGGGGGGCTAATTTTCGAGATTTGATATGCAGAGGAATATTTTGAGTGGACAGATAGACAGTCTGACCTGGTGTATAGGTGGGGGCCGGGGTTCTCCGACGGTCGGCGAGGCGCTTGTTCCTTTGTGTCGTCCAGAGGAGTGCTGCCCGGGCCTCTCTCCATAGCCTACGGCAACGGCGGATGTGTGCGTTGACAGAAGGAACTGCGATCTCCGTCTCCTGATTTGGGAACATTGGCGGTTGGTACCCTAAAGAGCACATGAAGGGCGAGAGACATGTGGCAGAGGAAGTGAGAGAGTTATGAGCATATTCAATCCATGGAATGAATGAACTCCAGGTGGCGGGGTTAGATGAGGTGACGCATCTGAGGGCGGTTTCAAGACTCTGGTTTTCACATTCAGTCTGGCCATTGGATTGGGGGTGGAACCCGGAAGACAAACTGACGGTTGCCCCCAGAGCGTTACAGAATGCCTTCCAAACCTGGGAGACAAACTGTGGGCCACGGTCCGAAACAATATCGTGAGGGATTCCATGGAGACGGAGAACATGCTGGGTGAGAAGCTCAGCTGTTTCAGTGGCTATAGGTAATTTTGGCAGGGGGACAAAGTGGACAGCTTTGGAGAAGCGGTCGATGATGGTGAGGATAGTGGTATTTCCATGAGATGGTGGAAGTCCTGTGACGAAGTCCAGGGCAATGTGTGACCATGTGTGACTGGATATAGGAAGGGGTTGAAGGAGGCCATCTGGTGGTTTCTTGGGGGTTTTTCCCCGGGCACAGATGGCGCAGGCCGCCACAAACTCCCAGGTGTCCTTAACCAGAGACGGCCACCAGAAGTGTCTCCGGAGGAGGTGTATGGAAAGGTCTGCCCCGGGGTGACAGGAGAACTTGGAGCAGTGGGCCCACTGGAGGACCTGGGAACGAACCCGAGAAGGAACGAAAAGGAGACCAGGAGGTCCGGTGCCGGGATCGGGCTCCTGTTGCTGGGCCATGCGCACAGTTTATTCGATTTCCCAGGTGAGGGCCCCCAGTACACATGATGGGTGGAGAATGTGTTCGGGATCATGGGGGGATGTCTCAGGGGCGTGGATGCGGGACAAAGCGTCGGGTTTGATGTCCTTAGACCCGGGGCGGTAGGTGAGGGAAAAATTGAAGCGCTCAAAGAAAAGGGACCATCGGGCTTGCCGGGAATTGAGTCGCTTGGCGGTCCTGAGATGAGCGAGGTTTTTATGGTCAGTCCAAATGATAAATGGTTGTGGCGCCCCCTCTAGCCAAAGGCGCCACTCCTCCAGTGCCAGCTTAATTGCCAGGAGCTCACGATCACCCACAGAATAGTTCCTCTCGGCAGGGGACAACTGGCGCGAGAAGAAGGCGCAGGGCCGCAGCTTCTGGTCGCCCTCACTGCGCTGGGAAAGGACGGCACCCACGCCAACCTCTGAGGCATCCACCTCAACTACAAACTGGCGAGAGGTGTCGGGCTGAGACAGGATGGTGGGAGAGGTGAACTGCTCCTTAAGTTGGGTGAACGCTCCCTCGGCTTTCTCTGTCCAGCGGAATGGGGCAATAGGAGATGTTAGTTTTGTCTCCTTTCAGCACCATTCCCTGTTTGCCACTCTCCTCCCGTGGACACTTCCCCCACACCGGACATGTCCCTCATTCCCCCAGCCTATCATGACCTCGCCCCAGTCTTCAATAAGGAGCAAGCCCTGTCACTCCCTCCCCACCGCCCATTTGACTGTGCTATTGATCTCCAGCCTGGGGCACCGTTACCCACCGGTCGTTTCTAACTAACGGGTTTTTACCAGGAGCCTAATGTACACGAGTACCAAGGAGGTTACTGCGACGATTTGGCAACTTGTGGCGTGGAGGAGACCGGTATATGAACTGCTGTCATTAGGATGAGTGATTGCTTGCAGGTGTGGCCGCCGCTGCAGTCCAGGTGCTCTGGGAGAAAGAAAACAAACAGGGAGAGAGAGAGAGCAGGAGGGAAGGGGAGGATAGAAGGGTGGATGCTGTGACAAGGAGAGTTTTTGTTCATGTTGAGAAGGTTAAATGTTAGAGATAAATTTTTCTCTGCAGCTTTGTGTGAGCTATATTTAAAAAAGGCAGTAAAATAAGAGTAAGAGTGTTTTTTTTTCATCTACATAATATTTTATGCACATTCAGCAAGTTCAAATGTTCCACTGTCTCTACTGGAGTTTGTAGTGTTACAGGATGAAAACTGCCTCAGTTATCGTCTCATACAACTTTCATATTTTCTCCACCAACTTTGAACAAGATCCTGGAAATAATTGATCGATTCTTGGAGAAATAATAGTTTATTATAGTAGTTTATTATGTAAAGCTTTACTTTGTTCAGACATTAAAGCAGTTTGTTAATAACTTATGTTCAGTGATTTCATGCAGATTCACTTCATAAACACACCCAGTTTGTTCAACTATGTCAAAATAATCAAAGATCTACTTCGGGGTCGCCACAGCGGATCATTGTCCGCATGTTGATTTGGCACAATTTTTACGCTGGATGCCCTTCCTGACGCAACCCTCCCCAATTTCTACTGGGCTTGGACTGGCACTGCATCGCTGGGGAGGGCAAATGGGCTGTGAGGGGTTCAGTGTCTTGCCCAGGGACACTTCGACATATAGCCAGCGCGGGGGATCGAACCACTCACCCTGTGGTCCGTAAGCAACTGCCTTTACCAACTGAGCTATAGCCGCCCCCAATTATGATTATACAATAATTTCTTGAAAATAAAGATGCTATTTTTGCACAATGTCTTGATTGAAATGCTTTTTACAACTGTCATTCTATCCTTTAAAACAACAGCAACTTTTGATCCATGTGACTAAACAGATCTAAATGTCAGTTTTAAACCACATGTGTCTAAATCGTTTGTCAATGAGCTGAAGTTTCCATCTGCTGTGTTTCATACACATTTTTGTAGCAGAGTCGTCTTAAACCCACATCAATGCTCTTGTTCTGTTTGACCTGTGAACAGAGGATGTTTAAGCAAAATATGAACATTACACAAGGATTAAACAAAACTCATCATGAGCAGTGATATCCTCAGTGGCTCCACAGAAACAGGAAATAAACGAAAAACTAAGAAACTAAAAGAACAAATATACTAAATGAAAAACTTGTGATGTTTGATTGGCTGATCTCTGTGGTGTCTCTCTCATTTCAACAAACTGTCTTTTAATGACGAAGACTTGATGGAAGTTTACACAACTCAGCAGTGGATCCACAGTCAAAAAGGAAAAGTCCAGCATGTAGAGGCTGAGTGAATGTGGTCTGGACTCTGTGGAGGAGAGTCATGGTTTCACAGACACTGTAGAAGGACAGAATACCTGCTCTGTGATCCAGGTACACTCCTATTCTGGAGGACTGAGGACCTGAGACTGGAATTTTAATTTTGTTGAACCAAAATTCAAATTTTTTTTGGAAACACGTTAGTGCCCAAGATTTGTCATTGTTACCAAAATCACATCCTTCACCGTTCACACTTCTGCTGATGTTCTTGTATGTGACTGCTACATCAACTGCTGTCCCTCTCCACTCCACCTCCCAGTAACAACGTCCAGTCAGACTCTCTCTGCTCAGGACCTGACAGAAAAATGTGAATCTGTCTTTGTGACTAGAATAAGATTGTTTTTGACTCACTACTGTTACTTTTCTGTTTCCCTGAGATAATAACAGATAATCATTTGCTGTGTTTGGATCCAGTGTGATTTCACATGAATATTTTAAGAATCCAGCTCTGGTCTCTGGTTCTGCCTTTGGATCTAACAGTAAAACATCCACTTGAGTCACTAATGATGAGATGTTTGTCCATGTCTGTCTCAGAATGTCCTGTATTTGATCTCTGAGCTCTGACACAGCTGCTGTCACATCCTCAAAGTATCTCAGAGGACGGATGTTGATGCTGGATGTATGTGTAGATTCACTGAGTTGTGACAGTGAGGGGTAGTTGTGTAGAAACTGGTTGTGATCCTCTGTGTGTGAGAGCTGCTCCATCTCAGCATCTTTCCTCTTCAGCTCAGTGATCTCCTGCTCCAGCTTCTCCTGAAGCTCTTTGACTCGACTCACTTCAGTTTCCTGCTGGGATCTGATCTGCTGCTTCACCTCAGAGCTTCTTTTCTCCATGAGACGGATCAGCTCAGTGAAGATCTTCTCACTGTCCTCCGCTGTTTTCTCAGCAGAGCGATTGAGAGCCTCCACCTCCTGTTGAAGCACCTTCACATCTTTGTCTCTGTCCTGGATTCTCTGCTGGATTTGTTGTCGACTCCCCTCGAGCTCTCTCTGCCTCTCAGTCCTTTCTGCTGCAGCTGAGACTGTGTCGTGGCCTTTATGTTCATCCACAGAGCAGAGATAACAGATACACTGCTGATCAGTACGGCAGAACATCTTCATCACCTCATCGTGACGAGAGCAGATGTTCTCCTGGAGGTTCTTGGAGGGCTCCACCAGCTTGTGCTTTTTAAAAGCAGGAGATTCATAATGAGGCTGCAGGTGTTTCTCACAGTAAGATGCCAAACAAACAAGACAGGACTTAACAGTTTTCAGTTTTCTCCCAGTACAGACATCACAGGCCACATCTTTAGGTCCAGCATAGCAGTGATCAGCAGGAGCAGCTTGGAGTCCAGTCTTCTTCAGCTCCTCCACTAAACCTGCTAAGATGGCGTTTTTCACGAGGACAGGTCTCAGTGTGAAGGTCTGTCTACACTGAGGACAGCTGTAGAGTTTCTTCTGATCCTCTTCATCCCAGAAACCTTTAATACAGTTCAGACAGTAACTGTGTCCACAGGGAATAGTCACTGGATCATTCAGTAGATCCTGACAGATCGAACAAGAAAATGCTTCCTCGTCCAGCTGAACTCCTTTCTGCGCCATTTTACCTTCAGTGATAATGACTGTTTCAGTTTCTCTTTCTTAGAACTGAGAGTTTTAGCTCTGATCTAAACAACATGTGTTTCTGCAGAGAATGGATCCTGTCAGTTCCTGCACTTCCTGGTTACACCCATCTTGAAACTGTAGATCTAAAGGGGAGGGAACAAAGAAATAAAGTGCAGCTCAGTGTGTGTGAGAGCAGAAAAGGAGGAGTTGCACTGTTCATCCATCAAGTCATTAAAGCATTCGAGCAATTTTAAAATAACATGTTTCAATACAAAGATGTTAGTGAAAGATATTTTCACATCAGTTAATTTTAAAAGTCAATTCACACAAAAGCTTTCTGTAGTTCATTGTTGTGTGAGTCTTTTGATATTTAAGTTTTTTCAGCTCATACTTATGGATCAGTTGGTGGCCTCCTATTTTCCACAGGTCGCAAACAGCACAATTTTTCTTCAATCCTGTTCTTGTTATTTTTTTCCTAAATCTTAAATTATTTAATTTAGCAGCTAAACATTGAAGATTGCAGCTCTGTTCATTTTGTTTAACAAGAACAGCAACAATTGTGTGCAGCATAGTGCACGGTGAGAACTTCCTGAACCTTCTCAGCTGATTTCACCATTGTATGGCATGATAAGAGTTTACTTTACCTATGAGGAGGTAGAAAGTCTTTTAGGGGATTTAGGCAGCCCCCCAGTTCCAGGCAATGCAGGAGGAAACTGAATTTAGCTTATTGCTGTACAGGTGCCGTGGCAAAAATGACAATATCTGGTCTTAGCCAAACCAACTTTATTTATAAAGCAGTTTAAAAACGGCAAAAACTGAGCAACGTGCTTAACAATTTAAAATGGTAAAGCCAAAATAAATACATATAAAGTAATAAAGGATAAAAAGAATAGAAATGCAATAAAGTAGTACAGTCACCTACTCATACTGGGTCCAAAGCCAGGGACAAAAAGTGAGTTTTCAGCTTCGATTTAAAACTACACAGTGAGGAGGCCTGTCTAACTTGCAAAGGCAGTGCATACCACAAATTGGGGCCTGCAACAGCAAATGCTCTGTCTCCCCTGAGCTTCCGCCGAGTTCTCGGCACGTCCAGGAGCAGCTGGTCAGAAGACCTGAGTTACCTGGAGGGGGAGTGCACATATAGCAACTCAGAGAGATAGGGCGGATCAAAACCATTTAAGGACTTAAACAAATAAAAGAATTTTAAAATGAACTCTAAGATGGACAGGCAGCGATGCGAAAACCGGGGTGATGTGCTCTCTTCCGTGTTCCAGTTAACAAACGTGCAGCTGCATTTTCTACCAGCTGAAGACGGGACAGGGACAAGTGAGAGACACCAAAATACAGAGAATTACAGTAATCCAGCCGAGTTGTGACAAAATCATGAATCACTGTCTCAAAGTGCGTTTTTGACAAATATGGTTTAACTTTTGCCAATTGTCTTACATGAAAGAAGCTGGATTTCACCACTGCACTAACCTGCCCGTCCATGCTAAAACCACTGTCCCTGTTAACACCCTAATTAGTGACAGTAGGTTTAACAAATTGTGTCAAAGGGCCCAGGTCTTCAAGAGGGGGCTCACTTCTCGTGCTTGGACCAAAGACAATAACCTCTGTCTTTTTTTCATTAAAGTGGAGGAAATTAAGAGCCATCCAGGCTTGTAATTCCTCAAGAAACTCCATCAGTGAGCTTATGGAGTAGCCATCCTTCTGTCTCAGTGGCACATATATCTGGGTGTCATCTGCATAACAGTGGAAAGGACAGTTATGCCAAGGGGGAGCAGATAGAGGGGGAAAAAGCAGAGGCCCAAGAATTGAGCCCTGCGGAATCCCATATAACAGAGGAACAGAAGAGGACTGGACATTATCCATTTGTGTGACCTAAACCACTCCAGAGCAGTGGGATGCCTATCCATTGCTCGGAACGAGCAGCAGTAAGATCCAGTAGCACCAAGACCACACAGAGTCCCCAGCGTCTCTAGCTAAGAGGATGTCATTACAAACCCTCAGCAGTGCCAATTCTGTGCTGTGAAGCGATTTAAAGCCAGACTGGAAAACCTCAAGAATGCTGTTTTCTTCTAACAAGTCCTTCAGTTGGACATATACAATTTTCTCCAGAATTTCTGACTGAAAGGGAAGTTTAGAAATGGGCTTAAAATTGGACAACACACTGAGATCCAGGCCTGTTTTTTTAATCAGTGGCTGCACTGGAGCATGTTTGCAGTGTCTTGGGAAGACAACAAGAACAGAAGGCCCCAGAGTAGTGATAACCTCTTTAAAAAACTGTGGTGGAACCACATCAGTGGGGGAACCTGAGGGCTTCAGATGTCTAACAGTCTCATATAAAAAAGACAAAGTCACAGGCTCAAACTGGTGACAAGTTACAGGGCACAACACAGACACTGAAGGGTCAGAAGTAGGTGGTGATATGAGAGCCGTCACATTATTCACCTTATTTACAAAAAACTTAAAGTTTTCACGTGCTTCCAGGGAAGGTTCCTCACAAACAGTCCTCGGGGATTAAGAACAACATCTATGGTGTTAAACAGAATACGAGGCTTGTGACGGTTTGACAGGATGATATTTGAAAACTGTTCCCTTTTTGCCTCTTTTACAACAGCCTGATAACGACCAGCAGTCCTTTAATATTTGGAATGAGACCTGCAGCTTGTCCTTCTTCCACTTTCGTTCAGCTTTTCAAGACTCGCTTCTGACAGCGCGAGTTGAATGATTCAGCCACGGCTCAGCTTTAACTTTAGGCTGCCTGGACTTTAACGAAGCCACGGCATCTAGTGCTGTTTGGCAGGTTGAATGAAACCAGGAGCTGAGCTCCTCTGCATCGGAACACATAGACTCAGGAGTGAGGCCGAGAACTGAGCGGCAGTGGAAGGGTTAATAATACGGACGCACCGAGGAGGAGCGCGAGGCTTAAAGGTGTTACAGGGCAACGTAATGTCAAATAATACAGGTGTTACAGGGCAGCGTAATGTCAAATAATACAGGTGTTAAAGGGCAGCGTAATGTCAAATAATACAGCCATATGATCAGAAAACACTGTATCACAAATCCTCAAGTTGGTAACAGACAGACCATAAGTTAAAACCAGGTCAAGAGTATGTCCATGCTTGTGCGTGGGTTTCGAAACGTGCTGAAGAAAATTAAGAGTCAATAAGACTTAAAAAGTCCTTGGACATTGTTTGTGCACATTAAAATCTCCAACGATAAGGACTTGATCATACTTAGGCATGATATCACCAAAAAATTCAGAAAATTCATGAAGAAAGTCCTTATTGTATTTAGGTGGACGACGCACAGCACAGGTTGATAGCGACCCAGTTCAAACAAGTCAAGTTCAAAGCTGGAAAAAGAAGACGACAGAGATGGCTGGTTACATTTATATGTAGATTCATAAACTGTGGCCCCTCGACCCGACGTACGCGGGAAATTAAAATAATCACAATAGAGAGGCCGCAGGTTCTCCAGATTTACCCCGTGGTGCCTGGGACAAGAAGAACAGGGACGGTGGCGTTGGAACAGGTCCTCCGGACCAACGACAGGTACCAGCCAGGCATTGACAGGCTCCAATGAGTGCCAGGAGGGGAAAAGGCCATGAACCACTCCAAGCTCATCCAACGAGTCCACCGGAAAGCGCGCCAGACATGTCTTCAGCTCTACAGCAAATACACACTGGCGCCGTCTTGGAATCAGGCAACTCTGATTCTTAGACACCTCCAGTGTAATCGGTAAAGAAGCTTCAACATCCAGGACGTCTTTTAGGGTTTTATTATCTTGCAAGAGAGAAGTACATCAACAGAGTTTCAAGTCTCCATCCTATGCAGTTCTAAACCTCATACATCACACATTAGTTTTCTAACCTTCTGTTGCTGGGCAGAGCATTCTCCACCCTCAGGCTACTGCTCCCAGCCTTTTTTTCCTCGTGCTTCATTTATCAATTTAATCTTGACTGGGTATCTCAGGATACTCACACAACAGGTTACATTAAGGCTCACTGTGACGTCAGGGTGTTTTATCATGTGACCTACTCTATAATAAGGACAGCTTCACGCAATCTTAGTGGATTCACACAGGAAAGAATCAGTAGCTCATCCGATCCTAAACTTTTGTCAGGATCCCCAACTTCACTTCCTCTTTATGACTTTTATTTTGCAGCCACTTCCTCTTTCCTGGTCCCGTAGCATTGTTTCCGCTTTACTAATCACCGGTAATCAGTTTCACCTGCTCTCATCACTTTGCTTATTACGTCCTCAGTTCCCTCAGCAAACTGTCAGGTTGTCTGCTAATCACTGTGACTTTCCAGCCTCCATCACGTTCATCATTGCGATCCACGGCGAAGAGAATGTTTTCCATGTCCATGTTTGACTCACCCCATCGGAGACATACAAGCACCCGGTGCACGCTCTCCCGCCGAAGGATGGCCCTCGCACCTCTGATTCTACTTTGGGCCCAACCGTCTCGCAAAATGCAGCTGTGCTGATGGTCATTGTGATTTTCATTCTGCGTCTCTGGACGGACCTTAAAATGGTGTCTTGACACTCTTGCCCAGGTTTTCCTCCACTTTCCTCTTTGGCAGTGAGCGGAGCACCAACTTCTATTACACACCTGACAGTGAAAGGTGTGTTAAAGGAGGACAGTGGCGAATTGTGGTTGACAGCTGCACTTCTGGGAGCAAATATCTGCCTCCATGTTCTTGCCACTTCAAACGATGTGTAGACTTTGTTACAGGAGTAAAACTCTTAGGATTTACATCAGTCAAACGTTGGGAGGGAACATTTTGCTGCCTTTACCGAACAAACCCATAATGAAAGATAATGTGAACATGACGTGAGAGGAAGTTTCTGCCAGAGGTTCTTCACACAGCTCCCCCGTCCACTCCTTGCTTTTAAACAGTCTGTCTACAGTGAAGCAGCAGCAGCAGCAGCGCCCTCTACTGTCTGTAAGAGAAAACTGGGGGGAAAAAGAAAAGCTTACAGCACCTGGTATTCCCAGGCGGTCTCCCATCCAAGTACTAACCAGGCCCGACCCTGCTTAGCTTCCGAGATCGGACGAGATCGGGCGTGTTCAGGGTGGTATGGCCGTAAGCCACAGCTCCGTCCACAAACACACATTTTATACAAGCACATCATCACCAGCATCCCATCCAACTGGCTCAGTTTCAGCCATAGACCACCTGGGTGCTCGCCTGAGGAGCTACCGGCTGGAGGGTGGCTAAAGAGGAGGCGGAAATACTTAGTAACTGCTCCTCCTGATCTGCTGTGATCCGTTGTTAGAAAGAGCAGAGCAGCAACCAGCTGAGAGCAGACTAGGACTGTGGAAGCACTTTGCTGCTGGGGGCCGCCTCTCCAAGACGCCGCTGTTTATTTGATGCCCCCCGTGCTTCATTTGCTCACATCGAGAGTGATGTGACACCTGACAAGAGCCAGAGATCGTCGACCACCTCCTTCTCAAAAGGCCTGTTTGCCAAAACTCTCGTGGTTTACGGCCATACCACCCTGAACACGCCCGATCTCGTCCGATCTCGGAAGCTAAGCAGGGTCGGGCCTGGTTAGTACTTGGATGGGAGACCGCCTGGGAATACCAGGTGCTGTAAGCTTTTTCCTCAGCAACAATCCAAAACCTCAAAATATGCACTTTGTTATCATCACAGGTGAAGCATCCAACCCTCACAATGTGACAAAGGGACTTTTCATTTTGAAAATTACTGAAACAAAGAATCCCTTCTCCAATTTGCTTCAGACCAATTTTGATCTGATCAAGGACACGAGAACTTGGTGGTGCCGGTGACTTTTTCCTTTCTCTGCTAAAATCCTCCGGCACAATAACGTTGTCAAACCGCTAAACTCAGCTCGTCTCCCCACGAACTCTAGTAAGTCCTACCTTTGTTTTAGACTCCATTTCCCATAAGTCAGTATTAAGTACTAGTATGTGTGTCCTCCCTCATAGACTGGAGATCAGCGCCACCTAGTGAGTCGGAGCGCAACCACATGACCATCCTGCTTTGCCAACAACATTCTTTAATAAACTTGGTTAAAACTGAGAAGTTGTGTCAAGCACCTTATTGCGTCCAACCCTAAAAACTAACCCGTTACAATTTGACACTAAAATGTCCTTATATCTGCTAACAACTTAATATGTGTTACATTTCTAAAAAATGAATAAATGTTTTTGTGCTTAGAAACGCTGAGATCCTGCAGGAGGCTGTTCTAAACGCTTAACACCAGCCTTGTCATAAACTGTGTGGCCACCAGGAGGCGAAAGAGCTGCACTGAAACCTGATCACTGTGGGGAAACACAGTGTGGTATTAAATGTTTTCACCGTGTTTGTCTGCAGAAGTGTCCTCATTCCCTGAAAAGGTTTTTAAACCACCAACTGCTTTTACATGTAGCAAAGTTTAAAAAATAATAAGCCAAAGTAATAAATAACTAATGGTTAATCCGAGGGGGCCACAAATGCCCTGCAGGGATGTTGTGACATCTCTGGACCCCCTCCAGTTTGCTTATCCCCCTCAGCTGGGAGTGGAGGACGCCCTCATCCACTTACTACCCCGGATCTACACCAACCTGGACAAGCCTGGGGGTCTGTCAAGATCATGTTTTATGTTTTTTGACTTTTGGCGGTGGAAGCAATGTTCCCGCTAATCTGCGCGTGTGCGCAATTGCGCACTGCTGACACTGTCTCCGCGCACCGAAAAACATCCAACCTGATTTGAAAATAAAAAACACAACAATTTATTCTGCTATTTCGCAGTGATTCAGTGAGTGAGTGTCCGCTTCAGCCAATGATGCGATTCACGTACGTATTTCCTCAGTAACAACGTCACTGACCGGCTGTGACAGCGTCCTTATGAGCCGCACCGGTGTTTTAGCAAAGCGGAGAGAAGACACGCTAATGATGCTAAGTGCTGCTTATGTTGACCCTTAATAATAATGGCAAAACGAACGGGAAGTTATTTACATTTTCATATTTGGATATTGATCATTAAATACTGTCACAAGTTTATGATTCGTAGAAATTTCAGAGTACAAATACCTGGGTGTCCACCTGGACAATAAACTGGACCGGTCAGTTAATGAAGCATCAATCTAAAGAAAAACACAAAGCAGCTGTATTTTCTAGGAGACTAATGTCCTTCAACATCTGCAGCACCTTGCTCTGGATGTTCTGAGTCTGTGGTTGCCAGCTCCATCTTCTATGCTGTGGTTTGCTGAGGCAGCAGTATGAGGGTGGCAGATGGTAACAGACTGAATATACTGATAAGGAGGTCTGGTTCTGTTCTGGGGGAGGATCTGGACCCTCTGCATGTTGTGGCTGAGAGGAGAATGTTGTCCAAACTCCTTTCAGTCCTGGACAATCCCTCCCACCCAGTCCACTGTGTGCTGGCTGCACAGAGCAGCACTTTCAGCCAGAGACTGATCACAGAACAACACAGGAGACATAAACTGTTCAACTCGTCCCCCTCTTGTAAACAGGAGGGGACTGAAAGGTGAAAAGGACAATTATTTATTATTTTATTTTAAGGTCAATTATTATCTATCATATTTTGTTTTTAGTTGCATTTCAGTAGATTGTTCATTTGTCCATGTGGTTTTTCTCCTTGGTTTGGTTGAGGTGCTTTTCCTTTGTTTTTTACTTTTCCTGCAGAGAGCAGCTGTAACAAGACAACACAATTTCCATATGGGTTTAATAAAGTGATTTGAATAATGAATTTTGAAAAAAAAATAAGAATCCTGAGTTTAGAGTTAGAATTCTGAGGAAAAATTTAAAATTCAAATAAATTGTCATCCTTCATATGTTTCTCATAATTTTCACCTTTGACAGTTTGAACAAATCTGAACTAAAATTGCAAATTCAACAGGATCAAATCCAGTAGGTTTAAACATACATAGTTTTCTTTGTCAAGTACTTTTGTTTTTATTACTTTAACTTGAGTAAAGAAGTTCCAGTTATATTTGTATTGGAGTATTTGCTTTTTACAGGAGTAATTCATTTTGTGTACTTCTACCCCGTCTGCCATCTTCATCTCAGCAACACTGCAGCTTTGATTAAATCGGACCCTCAGATTTCAGGTTTCAGTTGCTAATTTTTTTCACATAAATTTTCAGGATATAAAGGAACTGTTAGATTTATAGCAAATAATTTAGACCCATCTCACAGACCTCAATTGTGTCAAAGAAATTTCATTACCACCATAATTACACTTTTTAAGTACATATTTTATTTGTATGTCAATTTAAAAACTACAATACATGTAAATGTAAAGACCAACAAAATACAGTTTGCATCAAGAAGTTGCAAGTTTAGAGAAACTAAAAGCAGATGCAGTGATATTGACTCCCAGTCCCCACAGGTGTGACCCAGGGTTCTGTCCTGAGTCCCTTGTTTTTATCATTTACATACTATAAATATCAAATTCACTTTTACTGTTACAACAGTTTTACAATTTCTCTTGACACTTCCTCTCTCTCTCCCTCCCCTCAGGTTAAGAGTCTGGGTGTCGTCCTCGACAGCACACTGTCCTTTACTTCCCACATGAATAACAACACAGTCGGCCTACTTCCACCTTTGCAGCATCAACCGCCTCTGTCTCTCCCTCACACCTCTTACCGCTGCCATAATGGTTCACAGTCTGTCGCTTCCGTACTTGTCTACTGCAACTCCCTTCTTTTTGGTCCTCTCTGATTTTAACCAACTGAAAGTAAAATGGTCTTTGTCTAATTTAGTTTGCAGAACTTAACAGTGTCTCCATCCTCAAAACCAGCATAAAGTCCAGCATGTAGAGGCTGAGTGAATGTGGTCTGGACTCGGTGAAAGAGAGTCATGGTTTCAGAGACACTGTAGAAGGACAGAATACCTGCTCTGTGATCCAGGTACACTCCTATTCTGGAGGACTGAGGACATGAGACTGGAGTTTTAATATGGTTGAAACAAAATTTATAACTGTTTTGGAAACATGTAAGTACCCAAGATTTGTCATTTAATCCAAATCCACATTCATGGCCTCTTCCTGCTCTGCTGATGTTCTTGTATGTTACTGCTACATCAACCCCTGTCCCTCTCCACTCCACCTCCCAGTAACAACGTCCAGTTAGACTCTCTCTGCTCAGGACCTGATACCAATGAATGAATCTGTCTTTGTGACTAGAATAAGACTGTTTTTGACTCATTACCGTTACTTTTCTGTTTCCCTCAGATAATAACAGATAATCATTTGCTGTGTTTGGATCCAGTGTGATTTCACATGAATATTTTAAGAATCCAGCTCTGGTCTTTGGTTCTGGTTGTGGCAGTAAAACATCCACTTGAGTCACTAATGATAAGATGTTTGTCCATGTCTGTCTCAGAATGTCCTGTAGTAGATCTCTGAGATCTGACACAGCTGCTGTCACATCCTCAAAGTATCTCAGAGGACGGATGTTGATGCTGGATGTATCTGTAGATTCACTGAGTTGTGACAGTGAGGGGTAGTTGTGTAGAAACTGGTTGTGATCCTCTGTGTGTGAGAGCTGCTCCAGCTCAGCATCTTTCCTCTTCAGCTCATTGATCTCCTGCTCCAGCTTCTCCTGAAGCTCTTTGACTCGACTCACTTCAGTTTCCTGCTGAGATCTGATCTGCTGCTTCACCTCAGAGCTTCTTTTCTCCATGAGACAGATCAGCTCAGTGAAGATCTTCTCACTGTCCTCCACTGTTTTCTCAGCAGAGCGATTGAGAGCCTCCACCTCCTGTTGAAGCACCTTCACATCTTTGTCTCTGTCCTGGATTCTCTGCTGGATTTGTTGTCGACTCCCCTCGAGCTCTCTCTGCCTCTCAGTCCTTTCTGCTGCAGCTGAGACTGTGTCGTGGCCTTTATGTTCATCCACTGAGCAGAGATAACAGATACACTGCTGATCAGTACGGCAGAACATCTTCATCACCTCATCGTGACGAGAGCAGATGTTCTCCTGCAGGTTCTTGGAGGGCTCCACCAGCTTGTGTTTTTTTAACTGTGCTACATCATAATGAGGCTGCAGGTGTTTCTCACAGTAAGAGACCAGACACATCAAACAGGACTTAACAGCTTTCAGTTTTTTCCCAGTGCAGAAATCACAGGCCACATCTTCAAGTCCAGCATAGCAGTGATCAGCAGGACCAACTGGAACCTCAGGTTTCTTCAGCTCTTTCACTAATTCAGCCAACATGGTGTTTTTCACGAGGACAGGTCTCGGTGTGAAGGTCTGTCTACACTGAGGACAGCTGTGGAGTTTCTTTCCATCTTCTTCATCCCAGTGGGTTTTAATACAGTTCAGACAGTAACTGTGTCCACAGGGAAGAGTCACTGGATCCTTCAGTTCCTCTAAACAGATCGAACAGGAGAATTTTTCTTGATCCAGTTGATTTCCTTGCTTTGCCATTTTCCCCCGACTGCGATTGTTGAATAGTTTCACTTTTGTCCGAAGAACAACAAGCTCTGTGCCCTGAAGGAAAACTGATCTTTGCTCTTGTTCCCATGATGCAGTCAATAGGTTTTACCAGCTCTGGCATGTACCTCCATGTTGTTTACACACATCCTTACACTGACAGATCTGTGAAGGAGGAAGGAACAAAAATAAATCTGTTAATAGGGAGGAGCTCACTGTGTTTGAAAGCAGCAGCAATAGGGAAGGATTTTCAGACTTTATAGAACAAAAATTTCAGACTGAAAACTGGTTCAGTTATATTTTCAGAATAGTTTCAAAAAATCAATGACAAAATCTGATGATTTCTACTCATGTGGTAGACGAGAAACATTACAATAGAAATTTTATTACACATTTATATCACAGAGTAGATAAAATTTTTACCTAGAGAAAAAACATATCATGAGCAGTGAAGTCATCTGCCGCTGCAGAAGTCACAGGTAAAAACCTACACAAACCCAAACTATTATTAGAACAATAAATTAGATGTTAAAATACCACCATGATTGACAGGTGATGTGTGGTGTCTCTGGTTTAAACATCAGTAAAAACCTTCCAAAAAGCTAACTAGAATATACAATTTAACCCACTGGATTTTACATCACTTTTTCCATTAATTGATTTTACTGAACTCAGCAGTGGATCCAAGACCTAAAAGCCAAAGTCCAGCATGTAGAGGCTGAGTGAATGTGGTCTGGACTGTGTGGAGGCGAGTCTGGTTTCAGAGACACTGTAGAAGGACAGAATACCTGCTCCGTGATCCAGCTACACTCCTACACTCCTGTTCCTGATGCTCTGCTTATTGAACCACCAGGTCCCATTGGCCCTATTTAAAAAACCTTAATAATAAACAGAAATAGAAACAATAGTAGAATTATCACCTGACAGTTTCAACCTAAGAACTGATAAATCATAACGTCGTATTGGATTGTATTAAACTGCACATGGTCATAGTGTTGAGCTTGATCAGTGTAAGATGCTACACGGATGTAATGAGCATCTTTACCATTTGGTGGCACTTTGGTTCCATTATGCATTTACTATTTTTTACAGCTAATTATTAGCAGTAAGAATTTCCATTGGATTTTAACCAGACTTGGGTCAAACATCATAAAATCACTTATGGAAACTTATTTAGGTTTAAGGAAACCATTGACATTAGTTCATACAGATTGGGCCAAAAGAAAGAGACTCTTCAGTTTTACATCAAGGCAGGTGGTGTAGAGAGAGAGTTTATCACTCATATCTCATATGAGTGTGTGGGTGGGGGTCACCTGATCTGACATATGCTCCTGTATTGGTGTCGCCTGTTCTGGGATCTGCTCCCCTGCCACTCTCCCACCCAGTCAGTCTTTTGCATATCTACAGAACAGTCCCCTGCCCAGTGTCCTTTCTCACCACACTGAAAACAAGCTTCTTGGACACATTGATGTCTTCTTCCTTTGCCACGTCCCCTTTCTTGTTCTTTGCCACAAGTTCTTTGGCTGGTCATGACTCTGGACATGGTGGGGGAGGGAGTGGAGGAGCAGAGTCCAGACCTGGAATCACCTTATAAAACTCAGACAAGACAGACTGGTGTTAGAACATTGTGGACAAAGACTTGCTCTGTGCTGTCCTTTTCTATTTAAACTGTAACTTTCTCCACACGATGGTAATAATTTAGTTGGTAAACTGTTCCCAGGCCAGGTGCTTACTTCTCTTAGTACCAAGTACTATTTCTCTCGTAGCCTGTTTTTTAGTGCTATGATTCCTCGTGCGACTCAGATTTCACTGCGCTGCATACAACAGTAATCCCAGTAAGAGATGAGTCAATGCAAATCAGCCTTCATACAATGTGGTCCGGAGTCTACTTAGCAAGTTCTTGTCACTTGATCATCTGTACTGGTTCTTGCTGGGAAGCAAATGTTCAGATGTGGGTAGTTTTAGGGTTGGTGCCTAGCTAACACACTTCTTTGTGGAGCCAGAGACAGGATGTCTTACTAGATTATCAAATTTCCCTCACAATGAGCATGTGGTGGAGAGCAGCTGTTCTGAGGTTCTAAGCTTCTATTTTCTGGAGCTGACAAGGAGCACCTGAGCTGCAGGTAACTGCCTCATATACAGCTAAGTAAAGGAACTAAGTACATTTACTCAAGTTCTGGACTTGAATACAATTTCGGGGTACTTGTACTTTACTGGAGTATTTCCATTTGATGTTATTTAAGGTACTGCTCATGATGTATTGTAATGGCTGAAGCAGCTGTCAGCACATAAAGACATTATATCAGCTCCACCTTTACCTGCTGTTGTTTCTGTGTATTAACACGTCTCTATAACACTTATATTCTTTTATTCATTACTAGAAATGTTACTTTGTGCAGCAGAGGATTAGAGTCACTATCAATGTGTTTTTGAATGTGACTTTTGTTTCAGAATTCTGGCTTTTTTCTCATAATTTACTTTGTTCTACTGAAGCTTTGAATCAATATGAAGCAAATGTGTTGACACAGTTAAAATGGCGACATCTGCTGGAAATCAGCAAGTCGTCTCCTTAGAGCGTAACTGTTGCAGTACCTCACGTACTTTGTTCATTTAGTCCCTGAACAACAGTGAGACACTCAGTGTTGTGTATTTTTTAGATCCTCATAGTGAATCAGAGTCTGAACAGTGTGGAGGAAATGGAAACACTGGCCAAAATCTTCATGTGCTGCCTTTTACAAAACCGTTCATTAATTGGAGGATTTTCACAACATATTTTTTAGCCTTTTACACACAGTCTTTCCATTTTTGACATTGTAGGAGAATATATGGAGACATTAACAGGACACGTCAGTCACCTGATCTTGGTCTCAGTGTGTTTTATTGCTCTCAGCCTAAATGATACCAAACAAAGCTGAAAAAGCAAGAAGTGCAGCAACTGTAGAACAGGCCTGGAAGATGATCACCAGGAACGTGCACGTTCAGTGCAAAAGAAATCTGTGAACATACAGTCCATCATGGTTCATTCAAGTTTCTGTTCACTTGTCGAATTATTTGCTGTGAATAAAGAAGGATCACATGTGACAAAGGTGGAACTTCCTCAAACAGTGTAAAAGCTGAGTGGCTGCCAGAGGTGAAAAACTAGTGAGACAGCAAAGAAAGCAACAAGTTGCAGGCAGAAAGAAGGTGATTAGAATGTAAACAGTCAGTGATCTTTACTGAAGCTAACATCATGTATGGACATACAGAGCTCAGACAGCAAGGACACAAACACAGGCAGGTTTACATTCTGATTGGATCATTGACAAAATGGGAACAGGTGTGTGAATGGGCCACAAGGTTCAAGTGACTGGGACAAGAGAGACCGGTCTGAGGACATCTGGTGAACAGGTGAGACAAGTTCATTTAAATCAGGAGGTGGAAGAAGGTTTTTGTTGTGTTTCCTGCTGAACCACATTTTAGAAGAAAATGCTGCCGACTTTCTGCGAAGCACCACTTTGTTTTTTCACCCTCCCATTACTCATCTCTGGACTCCTCACATGTCTGTGGTGTCTCTTTGTAGGGGCCCAACCCTTAGGTTGAGAACCACTGGATACATGACTGTATGTGAAGTAGTTCAAATCAGCTCCTGCTTCACCAGAAAAATGCTGCTTAAACACTGATGAAACAATCTAATATTGTTGTATGATGTCATAAATACGTCACGAGTACTTTTACTTTTGATACTAGTTTTCTTTTCAAACGTCTGTAGTTTTACTTGACTAGAATTTAAAATGCAGTCGTTGTTTCTGAATGTGTTGTTGCTTTTACATCATGAGTAAAGAATCTGAACACTTCTTCCACCACAGACTGTGAGGTTGTTGAGGCTTTAGAGACAAGAACAGGCTGATCTCAAAGGACAGAACACACAACAGAGGACATTGATGACGCAGAAGGACAGGACGGAGCAGCTGGACTTTTAAAGAGTCGGCACTTTAACACTGGAAAACCTAAATACCAGCGAGGAAACAGAAGAAACCAAATCTGCAGCTTCCCTCTTTAATATCTCGTCTACTTTAGTTCCCAGAACTCAGAAGCAGCTCCATCCAATCCACCAAACCACAATCCTTTCACTCTACTTCAGTTTCCTCAGGATATTGAAGAAGAGACCAGAGCAACAAGCTTCAAAAATACCAACCATCCGCACTGCATCTGTGGTTAACAGGATGTAGACGCCCTCTTGTGTTGGGAGTCGCTTGTTAACCTGCTGTGATGTTCACTGCAGGAAGACGTGTAAAAACTTCACGGAGCATTTGAAGCTTCAAACAACACCAGTAAAGAATGGAAATCTCTGTGATATCACACTGTTTGTTCACAGCAGAAGATGCTTTATTCATTAAATCAAGTCTTGATAAAAATGCTTTTAACAAAAGGTGAACTTTCATCCTTTAACACAACAACAGCAACTTTTGATCCATGTGACTAAACAGATCTAAATGTCCGTTTTAAACCACATGTGTCTAAATCGTTTGTCAATGAGCTGAAGTTTCCATCTGCTGTGTTTTATAGACATTTTTGTACCAGAGTCGTCTTAAACCCACATCAATGCTCTTGGTCTGTTTGACCTGTGAACAGAGGATGTTTAAGCAAAATATGAACATTACACAAGGATTAAACAAACCTCATCATGAGCAGTGATATCCTCAGTGGCTCCACTGAAACAGGAAATAAACGAAAAACTAAGAAACTAAATATACAAATATACTGAATGAAAAACTTGTGATGTTTGATTGGCTGATCTTTGTGGTGTCTCTCTCATTTCAACAAACTGTCTTTGAATGACGACGACTTGATGGGAGTTTACAAAACTCGGCAGTGGATCCACAGTCAAAAAGGAAAAGTCCAGCATGTAGAGGCTGAGTGAATGTGGTCTGGACTCTGTGGAGGAGAGTCATGGTTTCAGAGACACTGTAGAAGGACAGAATACCTGCTCTGTGATCCAGGTACACTCCTATTCTGGAGGACTGAGGACCTGAGACTGGAATTTTAATTTTATTGAACCAAAATTCAAAACTGTTTTGGTAACAAATAAGTACCCAAGATTTGTCATTAAATCCAAATACACATTCATGGCCTCTTCCTGCTCTGCTGACATTCTTGTATGTGACTGCTACAATAACTCCTGTCCCTCTCCACTCCACCTCCCAGTAACAACGTCCAGTCAGACTCTCTCTGCTCAGGACCTGAAACCAGTAACCAGTGAATCTGTCTGTTTGACTAGAATAAGACTGTTTTTGACCCATTAATATTACTTTTCTGTTTCCCTCAGATAATAACAGATTTTCATTTGGTGTGTTTGGATCCAGTGTGATTTCACATGAATACTTTAAGAATCCAGCTCTGGTCTTTGGTTCTGGTTGTGGATCTAACTGTAAAACATCCACTTGAGTCACTAATGATGAGATGTTTTTCCATGTCTGTCTCAGAATGTCCTGCAGTTGATCTCTGAGCTCTGACACAGCTGCTGTCACATCCCAAAGTATCTCAGAGGACGGATGTTGATGCTGGATGTATCTGTAGATTCACTGAGTTTTGACAGTGAGGGGTAGTTGTGTAGAAAGTGGTTGTGATCCTCTGTGTGTGAGAGCTGCTCCAGCTCAGCATCTTTCCTCTTCAGCTCAGTGATCTCCTGCTCCAGCTTCTCCTGAAGCTCTTTGACTCGACTCACTTCAGATTCCTGCTGGGATCTGATCTTCTGCTTCACCTCAGACCTTCTTTTCTCAATGAGACAGATCAGCTCAGTGAAGATCTTCCCACTGTCCTCCACTGTTTTCTCAGCAGAGCGATTGAGAGCCTCCACCTTCTGTTGAAGCACCTTCACATCTTTCTCTCTGTCCTGGATTCTCTGCTGGATTTGTTGTCGACTCCCTTTGAGTTCTCTCTGCCTCTCAGTCCTTTCTGCTTCAGCTGAGACTGTGTCGTGGCCTTTATGTTCATCCACAGAGCAGAGATAACAGATAAACTGCTGATCAGTACAGCAGAACATTTTCATCACCTCATCATGATGAGAGCAGATGTTCTCCTGGAGGTTCTTGGAGGGCTCCACCAGCTTGTGCTTTTTAAAAGCAGGAGATTCATAATGAGGTTGCAGGTGTTTCTCACAGTAAGAGACCAAACAAACCAGACAGGACTTAACAGCTTTCAGTTTTCTCCCAGTACAGACATCACAGGCCACATCTTCAGGTCCAGCATAGCAGTGATCAGCAGGAGCAGCTTGGAGTCCAGTCTTCTTCAGCTCCTCCACTAAAACTGCTAACATGGTGTTTTTCAACAGGACAGGTCTCGGTGTGAAGGTCTTTCTACACTGAGGACAGCAGTGGAGTTTCTTCTGGTCCTCTTCATCCCAGAAACTATTAATACAGTTCAGACAGTAACTGTGTCCACAGGGAATAGTCACTGGAACCTTCAGTAGATCCAGACAGATCGAACAAGAAAATGCTTCCTCGTCCAGCTGAACTCCTTTCTGCGCCATTTCCCCTTCAGTGATAATGACTGTCAGTTTCTCGTTTTTTGAACTGAGAGTTTGAGCTCTGATCTAAACAACATGTGTTTCTGCAGAGAATGGAGCCTTTCAGTTCCTGCACTTCCTGGTTACACCCATCTTCAAAGTGTAGATCTAAAGGGGAGGGAACAAGGAAATAAAGTGCAGCTCAGTGTGTGTGAGAGCAGAAAAGGAGGAGTTGCACTGTTCATTCATCAAGTTATTAAAGCATTTGAGCAATTTTAAAATAATGTGACAGACACACACTGCAGAAAGATGCAAAAAATGTTATATTTGTTGTAGTTATGTTTATCTTAACTTGTCCAATTACAAAACTGAGACTATACACACAGAAGAAGACTCTATGCAACAACAGGTACATTACTGAAGCTAATGAGTAACAGGGATCAGCTTAGCAGGTAACTGGGTGATGAGTGTCACGGCAAAAACTGTAAGTTTAGGAGGCAAAAGGCAGCTCACAGTCTTGGTTATGGTGAGTTTAATCAGGAAGAAGGAGAAACATGCTCAGCAGAACAGAACTACACTCCATGTTGTGTAAGGTGTCTGTGAAGCAACTCTCCAACTCACCTGTCTACCAGGTACTACTCGAATCTGTCTCTGAACCTGATAACCTGTCTGACCCCCTGGCTTCAAAAGTCTTTCTGATTATCTGAACTCTGCTTCTCTGCTTGACTGACCTGGATTCTGGATTGTGTTTCTCTCTGGCCTGGTTCAGAACTCTGATTTCCTTATGGACTTTGTTTCTTGAATGTGGACTTTGACTTGTTTAACTGCTCTGTGTCGGCTAACTGGATCTGAACCTGAGTTTTGTGAACATAGCATCACAGCAATGTTAGGCTGTTCAAGCAGTAAATCAGAACAGCTAACCACATCACATGATGCTAACACAGCTTTCTCTGCTGCAACAGCTCTCAGACAGAGAGGGAGACCAGCTACAACTGGATCCAGCCTGATTAGAAACAAGGAACAGGCTGTTCTACACCCATGAGGTTGGGATAACAAAGAAGTCCTGCAACTGTCTCCTGGTCAACAACCAACTCAGATTAGGCAAAGCAAGTGCAGGGGCAACACTTTCTTTCTTCAGGAGTCTACATGGTTTCCTCATGTGCAAACAATAACATACTTTTTGTGACAGTTTTCCTCTGGAGTGATCACAGGACCCAGATATGTCACTTTATTCTGCAAACTGCAGTGAGAAAAACATACTTTATGGCCCTTGTCTAGAAGAGGCTTTAACAGGTGCAGCATATTCATTTTTTGCATGCTTCTTCAAATGGACAAATAGAAATTAGCAAATCATCTACGTACTGTAGCAAACACCAAAATTGGTCAAATTTGATGCTACCAGAGGAAGAATGATTTTTAGCACTCTGGGGTGTATGGCTGCATTCACCTCCTGTGAATTTGAAGGAAGCACCACTCACTTGGTTGGTCTCTTACTTTAAAAAACAATATGGTAACAAGCACTAGAGAATTCTCACATGAAATTATTACAGCTGCTGGTAACAGGGGATCAAACACAGGCTTCATGCCATTGGTGGCTTCCTGTATTGGTTTTGACATGGCCTGTACTCTGATTTTGGATGGACTATCAGAGGCCCTGTCCTTTCTCACCACACTGAAAACAAGCTTCTTGGACACATTGATGTCTTCTTCCTTTGCCACGTCCCCTTTCTTGTTCTTTGCCACAAGTTCTTTGGCTGGTCATGACTCTGGACATGGTGGGGGAGGGAGTGGAGGAGCAGAGTCCAGACCTGGAATCACCTTATAAAACTCAGACAAGACAGACTGGTGTTAGAACATTGTGGACAAAGACTTGCTCTGTGCTGTCCTTTTCTATTTAAACTGTAACTTTCTCCACACGATGGTAATAATTTAGTTGGTAAACTGTTCCCAGGCCAGGTGCTTACTTCTCTTAGTACCAAGTACTATTTCTCTCGTAGCCTGTTTTTTAGTACTATGATTCCTCGTGCGACTCAGATTTCACTGCGCTGCATACAACAGTAATCCCAGTAAAAGATGAGTCAATGCAAATCAACCTTCATACAATGTGGTCCGGAGTCTACTTAGCAAGTTCTTGTCACTTGATCATCTGTACTGGTTCCTGTAGGTGTCCTGCTGGGAAGCAAATGTTCAGATGTGGGTAGATTTATGGTTGGTGCCTAGCTAACACACTTCTTTGTGGAGCCAGAGACAGGATGTCTTACTAGATTATCAAATTTCCCTCACAATGAGCATGTGGTGGAGAGCAGCTGTTCTGAGGTTCTAAGCTTCTATTTTCTGGAGCTGACAAGGAGCACCTGAGCTGCAGGTAACTGCCTCATATACAGCTAAGTAAAGGAACTAAGTATATTTACTCAAGTTCTGGACTTGAATACAATTTCGAGGTACTTGTACTTTACTGGAGAGTCTGAACAGTGTGGAGGAAATGGAAACACTGGCCAAAATCTTCATGTGCTGCCTTTTACAAAGCTGTTCATTAATTGGAGGATTTTCACAACATATTTTTTAGCCTTTTACAAACAGTCCTTCCATTTTTGACAGTGTAGGAGAATATATGGAGACATTAACAGGACACGTCAGTCACCTGGTCTTAGTCTCAGTGTGTTTTATTGCTCTGTTTGTTTGGATGTTTAACGAAAATATGAACATTACACAAGGATTAAACAAAACTCATCATGAGCAGTGATATCCTCAGTGGCTCCACAGAAACAGGAAATAAACGAAAAACTAAGAAACTAAAAGAACAAATATACTAAATGAAAAACTTGTGATGTTTGATTGGCTGATCTCTGTGGTGTCTCTCTCATTTCAAAAAACTTCGTGTTTTGAAAGACGACAACTTGATGGGAGTTTACACAACTCAGCAGTGGATACACTACCAAAAAGTTTAAGTCCAGCATGTAGAGGCTGAGTGAATGTGGTCTGGACTCTGTGAAAGAGAGTCATGGTTTCAGAGACACTGTAGAAGGACAGAATACCTGCTCTGTGATCCAGGTACACTCCTATTCTGGAGGACTGAGGACCTGAGACTGGAATGTGGACACTGTTATATATGAACTTATGGATACAGCTAAAGATACACTCGAATACTAAAGACTTGAATCTGAACAAATACTCATCGTTTTACAGGAGAAAAAAAGAGAAATATCAGAGTGTACTTTACATTTTAAAGCATAATCAAACAAAACAAGTGGGTTTAGCAACAAGTGGTACATATGTATAAATGTGTGTTGCTGAATTTATTATTCTATACCAATGAGTGTGAATCCTGTTAATAATAAAAAATGTAAAAGAAGTTAGAAATGTTGGAATATACAGCACAGTGAGACATTTGTTTCAGGATCCCCAACTTCACTTCCTCTTTATGACCTTTTTTTTGCAGCCACTTCCTGTTTCCTGGTCCCGTCACATTGGTTACGCTTTACTAATCACCGGTAATCAGTTTTAGTGATGGGAAGTTCGGCTCTTTTCAGAGAGCCGGCTCTTTTGGCTCAGCTCCTGAAGAAGAGCCGGCTCTTTCGACTCCTGAGCGGCTCTTAATTTAGGATTGTTTTATAGGCCTTTATTTTACCACCTTTGCAAAACCTCATGGTTTGTTTGTTGAAAATCCTTTCATGTGCAGTGTTTTCATGAGAATCCTTATAATTGCCTGATTTTGTGCATTTATTGTGTTACAAAGCCATTTTTTTGTTTAATATTTAATCAAACTTTTTATTGCACAAATTAACAACAAAACAGCAAATAAATCCACAGGGCACAGTTGCTCACACAGCACCACTTTGTCCTCTACTTGCCACACTTTTGACACTCTTATTAGCTCCTCTGCCAGGTTTTCTGCAGTGTGTCTATCTGTGAACTCAAATCAGTCCAGAAGGGAAGATGTCATCTTGTAATTATCAATGAAATGGCTAGTGACAGCCATGAAAGAGCAGGTGGTTCTGGAGGTCCAGCAGTCAGTTGTCAGGCAAACTGATGGAGCTTTTTTCACCCTTTCTTGCCATAATGCGTCTTCTGTGTCATATAGTTTAGGTATTGTTGTTTGGGACAATGTTTTTCTACTGAGTAGAGAATGTGGGATTTAAAGTTTTGACAAAACTTTTAAAACCTCTGTCCTCCACAATGGAAAAGGGTTGGAAATCAGTAGCTATCATTTTAGCCAACTCTTCATCAATGCTGTGCTGTTTGGGTGGGGTCATCACTTTCGGTATAAACTGGCTTATTTTGCTTTGAGTTGCAGAAGGAGAGGTTATACCTGTATTTGTGGGGAAGCCAGTAGATGCTGATTCACTTGCTGTTTTTATGGGATGAGACACACCAGGATTGTAGATGTGTGCTAGCTTGCCCTCTAACTGCACTATAGAATGGACAGTTCTCATATGTCTTTGCAGGTTTGTGGTGGAACCTGCTCTTAAAGTAATTTTCATCTTGCAGTGAACACACTCTGCTTTGCTGTTTCCAGTATCTTTAAACTGGAGCCTGATGCTGCTTCTCATTTGGGTGTCACTCATAGTTTCAACTACACCGACAGTACACACTCTCCTCACCGCTATCTGACAGACAGTTAACTTGCAGTGGAGCACCGCTCCACTTCTTGTCACCCGACTCTCTGTTTTTACATAATGATATGATCCCATATCCTCACATGTGATTGGCCGCGATGCCATTGCTGACCAATCAAAACAAAGTTCTGCCGTAAGCAGAGATCAGGCTGAGCACTGAGGTAAGCAGCGAAAGGAAAAAACTGGGAGCCGGCTCTCACTCGATGCGAGCCGGCTCTTCTGATTCACTACAAAGCATCGGCTCTCAGAGCCGCATCTTTTGCTCATGACACATCACTAATCAGTTTCACCTGCTCTCATCACTTTGCTTATTTACCTCCTCAGTTCCCTCAGCAAACTGTCAGGTTGTCTGCTAATCACTGTGACTTACCAGCCTTCATCACGTTGAATGTTTTCCATGTCCATGTTTGTCTCACTCCATGTGATTTCCTACCTGCCTGACTACGTGCTCATGAGTAACACAGATTATTGAACCCAGCGTCACGGATTTCTTCAATGTTACCAAGTGTATATATTCACCGAAGGGAATTTTGAAGTTACTGAATATTGTGTCACTAAAGGGTTTTTGGAATTTTGGGATGTTGTGTCACTAAGAGGATTTGGAGTTCTGTTCTCGTCAGGGACTGGAGACCCACCACGGCTACGTTCCACGCACAACGTGCCAGGACGATACTGTGCAGCAGCAGCAGCAGCGCCCTCTACTGTCTGTAAGAGAAAACTGGGGGGAAAAAGAAAAGCTTACAGCACCTGGTATTCCCAGGCGGTCTCCCATCCAAGTACTAACCAGGCCCGACCCTGCTTAGCTTCCGAGATCGGACGAGATCGGGCGTGTTCAGGGTGGTATGGCCGTAAGCCACAGCTCAGTGCACAAACACACATTTTATACAAGCACATCATCACCAGCATCCCATCCAACTGGCTCAGTTTCAGCCATAGACCACCTGGGTGCTCGCCTGAGGAGCTACCGGCTGGAGGGTGGCTAAAGAGGAGGCGGAAATACTTAGTAACTGCTCCTCCTGATCTGCTGTGATCCGTTGTTAGAAAGAGCAGAGCAGCAACCAGCTGAGAGCAGACTAGGACTGTGGAAGCACTTTGCTGCTGGGGGCCGCCTCTCCAAGACGCCGCTGTTTATTTGATGCCCCCCGTGCTTCATTTGCTCACATCGAGAGCGATGTGACACCTGACAAGAGCCAGAGATCGTCGACCACCTCCTTCTCAAAAGGCCTGTTTGCCAAAACTCTCGTGGCTTACGGCCATACCACCCTGAACACGCCCGATCTCGGAAGCTAAGCAGGGTCGGGCCTGGTTAGTACTTGGATGGGAGACCGCCTGGGAATACCAGGTGCTGTAAGCTTTTTCCTCATCAACAATCCAAAACCTCAAAATATGCACTTTGTTATCATCACAGGTGAAGCATCCAACCCTCACAATGTGACAAAGGGACTTTTCTTTTTGACAAATGACTGAAACAAAGAATCCCTTCTCCAATTTGCTTCAGACCAATTTTCCCACAATCCACTCACAGGCTCCTCAGCTAACAGTCTGCGCCTGTAAAAGTAAGGCCTGATCCAGGACACGAGAACTTGGTGGGGCCGGTGACTTTTTCCTTTCTCTGCTAAAATCCTCCGGCACAATAACGTTGTCAAACCGCTAAACTCAGCCCGTCTTCCCACGCACTCTAGTAAGTCCTGCCTTTGTTTTAGACTCCATTTCCCATAAGTCAGTATTAAGTACTAGTATGTGTGTCCTCCCTCATAGACTGGAGATCAGCGCCACCTAGTGAGTCGGAGCGCAACCACATCACCATCCTGCTTTGCCAAAAACATTCTTTAATAAACTTGGTTAAAACTGAGAAGTTGTGTCAAGCACCTTATTGCGTCCAACCCTAAAAACTAACCCGTTACAATCTGACACTAAAATGTCCTTATATCTGCTAACAACTTATTATGTGTTACATTTCTACCAATGAATAAATGTTTTTGTGCTTAGAAACGCTGAGATCCTGCAGGAGGCTGTTCTAAACGCTTAACACCAGCCTTGTCATAAACTGTGTGGCCACCAGGAGGCGAAAGAGCTGCACTGAAACCTGATCACTGTGGGGAAACACAGTGTGGTGTTAAATGTTTTCACCGTGTTTGTCTGCAGAAGTGTCCTCATTCCCTGAAATGGTTTTCAAACCACCAACTGCTTTTACACGTAGCAAAGTTTAAAAAATAATAAGCCAAAGTAATAAATAACTAATGGTTAATCCGAGGGGGCCACAAATGCCCTGCAGGGATGTTGTGACATCTCTGGACTCCCTCCAGTTTGCTTATCCCCCTCAGCTGGGAGTGGAGGATGCCCTCATCCACTTACTACCCCGGATCTACACCAACCTGGACAAGCCTGGGGGTCTGTCAAGATCATGTTTTATGTTTTTTGACTTTTGGCGGTGGAAGCAATGTTCCCGCTAATCTGCCCGCGTGCGCAATTGCGCACTGCTGACACTGTCTCCGCGCACCGAAAAACATCCAACCTGATTTGAAAATAAAAAACACAACAATTTATTCTGTTATTTCGCAGTGATTCAGTGAGTGACTGTCCGCTTCAGCCAATGATGCGATTCACGTACGTATTTCCTCAGTAACAACGTCACTGACAGGCTGTGACAGCGTCCTTATGAGCCGCACCGGTGTTTTAGCAAAGCGGTGTGAAGACACGCTAATGATGCTAAGTGCTGCTTATGTTGACCCTTAATAATAATGGCAAAACGAACGGGAATTTATTTACAATTTTCATATGTGGATATTGATCATTAAATACTGTCACAAGTTTAATGCAACCGCAAGGGGGCACAAGCCAGTGTCTTCTTGTGCCAGTCCCAAGTCTGGATAAATGCAGAGGGTTGTGGCAGGAAGGGCATCCGACGTAAAACACATGCCAAATCAAACATGCGAATCGTGACAAAGACTTCCATACCGGATCGGTCGGGGCCCGGGTTAACAACGACCGCCACCGGTGCTGTTGACCTACAGGGTACCGGTGGAAATTGGACTACTGTTGGTCGAAGACGAAGAAGAAGAGGAGGAAGGTGTGTTCGTAGGCAGAGAGAGAAGAGGAAAGCTAAGAATGTAGGACTGACAGTAGGGACTTTGAATGTTGGTACTATGACAGGGAAGGCTAGGGAGTTGATCGACATGATGCAGAGAAGGAAGGTGGACATACTGTGTGTCCAGGAGACCAGGTGGAAAGGTAGCAAGGCTAGAAGCTTAGGAGCAGGGTTTAAGTTGTTTTACCATGGGTCAGATAGGAAGAGAAATGGAGTAGGAGTTATATTGAAAGAGGATTTTGTGAGGAATGTTCTAGAGGTGAAAAGAGTATCAGACAGGTTGATGAGTCTGAAGCTGGAAGTTGAAGGGGTGATGTTCAATGTTGTGAGTGGTTATGCCCCACAGGTAGGATGTGAGTTAGAAGAGAAGGAGAAATTCTGGAGTGAGTTAGATGAAGTGATGCAGAGCATCCCCAGAGGTGAGAGAGTTGTCATTGGTGCAGATTTCAATGGGCATGTAGGTGAAGGGAACAGAGGTGATGAGACTGTTATGGGCAGGTTTGGTGTTCAGGACAGGAACGCAGAAGGTCAGATGGTGGTTGACTTTGCAAAGAGGATGGAAATGGCTGTAGTAAACACTTTCTTTCAGAAGAGGCAGGAACATAGGGTGACGTACAAGAGCGGAGGGAGAAGCACTCAGGTAGACTACATCTTGTGTAGACGTTGTAATCTGAAAGAGATCAGTGACTGTAAAGCATTGGTAGGGGAGAGTGTAGCCAGACAACACAGGATGGTGGTGTGTAAAATGATGCTGGTGGTGAGGAAGATAAGGAGGACTAAGGCAGAGCAGAGGACAAAGTGGTGGAAGTTGAAAAAGGAAGAATGTCGTTTAGTTTTCAGGGAGGAGCTGAGACAGACTCTGGGTGGTTTGGAGGTGCTTCCAGATGACTGGACTACTACAGCTAATTTGATCAGGGAGACAGGTAGGAGGGTACTCGGTGTGTCATCTGGAAAGAGGAAAGCGGACAAGGAGACTTGGTGGTGGAACGAGGAAGTTCAGGAGTGTATACAGAGAAAGAGGTTAGCTAAGAAGAAGTGGGACACTGAGAGGACTGAAGAGAGTAGACAGGAGTACAGGGAGATACAGCGTAAGGTGACGATAGAGGTGGCAAAGGCCAAACAAAGAGCATATGAGGACTTGTATGCTAGGTTGGACACTAAAGAGGGAGAGGTGGATTTGTACAGGTTGGCCAGACAAATAGATAGAGATGGAAAGGATGTGCAGCAGGTTAGGGTGATTAAAGATAAGGATGGAAATGTATTGACAGGTGCCAGGAGTGTGATGGGAAGATGGAAGGAGTACTTTGAAGAGTTGATGAACGAGGAAAATGAAAGGGAACGAAGAGTAGAAGAGGTGACTGGTGTGGAGCAGGAAGTAGCAAAGATTAGTAAGAGTGAAGTGAGGAGGACATTGAAGAGGATGAAGAGCGGAAAGGCAGTTGGTCCTGATGACAAACCTGTGGAGGTATGGAAGTGTCTAGGAGAGGTGGCAGTAGAATTTTTGACTAGTTTGTTTAACAAGATCTTGGAGAGTGAGAGGATGCCAGAGGACTGGAGGAAAAGTGTACTGGTACCAATTTTTAAGAACAAGGGAGATGTGCAGAGCTGTGGCAACTACAGAGGAATAAAGCTGATGAGTCACACAATGAAGTTGTGGGAAAGAGTAGTGGAAGCTCGGCTAAGGGCAGAGGTGAGTATTTGTGAGCAGCAATATGGTTTCATGCCTAGAAAGAGTACAACAGATGCAGTATTTGCTTTGAGGACGCTGATGGAGAAGTACAGAGAGGGTCATAGGGAGTTGCATTGTGTCTTCGTAGATTTAGAAAAAGCGTATGACAGGGTGCCGAGAGAGGAGCTGTGGTATTGTATGAGGACGTCTGGAGTGGCAGAGAAGTATGTTAGAGTGGTGCAGGACATGTATGAGAGCTGTAAGACAGTGGTGAGGTGTGCTGTAGGTGTGACAGAGGAGTTCAAGGTGGAGGTGGGTCTGCATCAAGGATCAGCTTTGAGCCCCTTCTTGTTTGCTCTGGTGATGGACAGACTGACAGATGAGGTTAGACAAGAATCTCCCTGGACTATGATGTTTGCAGATGACATTGTTATTTGTAGTGAGAGCAGGGAGCAGGTGGAGGAAAATCTAGAGAAGTGGAGGTCTGCTCTGGAAAACAGAGGAATGAAGCTTAGCCGCAGCAAGACAGAATACATGTGTGTAAATGAGAGGGACCCAGGTGGAACGGTGAGGTTACAGGGAGCAGAGGTGAAGAAGGTGCAGGACTTTAAGTACTTAGGGTCAACGGTTCAGAGCAACGGTGAGTGTGGAAAAGAGGTGAAGAGGCGAGTGCAGGCAGGTTGGAACGGGTGGAGAAAAGTGTCAGGTGTGTTGTGTGATAAAAGAGTATCAGCGAGAATGAAAGGAAAGGTGTTCAAGACGGTGGTGAGACCAGCAATGTTGTTCGGCTTAGAGACAGTGGCACTGAAGAAAAGACAGGAGGCAGAGCTGGAGGTAGCAGAGCTTAAGATGTTGAGGTTCTCTTTGGGAGTGACGAGGATGGACAGGATCAGGAATGAGTACATCAGAGGGACAGCTCATGTAAGATGTTTTGGAGATAAAGTCAGAGAGGCCAGATTGAGGTGGTTTGGACATGTTCAGAGGAGAAACTGTGAATATATCGGTAGAAGGATGCTGAGGTTGGAGCTGCCAGGCAGGAGGTCTAGAGGAAGACCAAAGAGGAGATTTATGGATGTAGTGAGGGAGGACATGAAGTTAGTTGGTGTGAGTGAAGAGGATGCAGAGGATAGAGTTAGATGGAGGCACATGATTCGCTGTGGCGACCCCTGAAAGGGAGCAGCCGAAAGGAAAAGAAGAAGAAGAAGAAGAAATACTGTCACAAGTTTATGATTCGTAGAAATTTCAGAGTACAAATAACTGGGTGTCCACCTGGACAATAAACTGGAGCGGTCAGTTAATGAAGCATCAATCTAAAGGAAAACACAGAGAAGCTGTATTTTCTAGGAGAGTAATGTCCTTCAACATCTGCAGCACCTTGCTCTGGATGTTCTGAGTCTGTGGTAGCCAGCTCCATCTTCTATGCTGTGGTTTGGAGAATGTTGTCCAAACTCCTCTCAGTCCTGGACAATCCCTCCCACCCAGTCCACTGTGTGCTGGCTGCACAGAGCAGCACTTTCAGCCAGAGAATGATCACAGAACAACACAGGAGACATAAACTGTTCAACTCGTCCCCCTCTTGTAAACAGGAGGGGACTGAAAGGTCAAAATGGACAATTATTTATTATATCACGTTTGACAGTTTGTTGAACGAATCTGAACTAAAATTGCAAATTCAACAAGATCAAATCCAGTAGGTTTAAACATACATAGTTTTCTTTGTCAAGTACTTTTGTTTTTATTACTTTAACTTGAGTAAAGAAGTTGCAGTGATATCTGTATTGGAGTATTTGCTTTTTACACGAGTAATTCATTTTGTGTACTTCTACCCCATCTGCCATTTTCATCTCAGCAACACTGCAGCTTTTACTAAATACAGTTTTTTGACAACACAGAAAACAAGTTACAGTGAAAGTTTGATGAACGAATCAAGTGGCAGTAAAATTCTGACTGGATGCTGCTGGTACATAAATGTGGATTCAGAGGAAGAAAACAAGCTCAGGGGGAAAAGAGAGAAGAATTGTGCAGAGTAAAACTGACTTTTACTGAAGTATTTTTATCAGCACTGGTTACCTACAGGGTGCAGCAATGACAAACAAAACTTTCTTTCCTTTCTCCATCTTCTGCTTCTCAGCTCTTCATGCTGAGACTGTGTTGCAGTGAAGCTGAAACTGAGAAGTTTGAACAAAGCCATTTAACATTAACATCAAGATGTGAAACACAGGTGGGGAGGGAGGACGAGTAAAAGCAAAGGAACAGTAAAAATAGAATCAAGAATGTCTGCACTTTATTTACCACTTCACTTCCAACAGGTTTACAGAACTAAACATAATGTGTTTACTGTATATCTTCACTTGTCAGACTAAAAACATAGAAACTAGAAACTAGTTTGGACAAACTTACTAAACTCCATCCCTGGTTAGTGGGATGAACGGACCCTCAGATTTCAGGTTTCAGTTGCTAATATGTTCACATAAATTTTCAGGATATAAAGGAACTGTTAGATTTAGAGCAAATCATTAAAACTCATCTCACAGACATCAATTATGTTAAAGAAATTTCATTACCACCATAATTACACTTTTTAAGTACATATTTTATTTGTATGTCAATTTAAAAACTACAATACATGTAAATGTAAAGACCAACAAAATACAGTTTGATCCATACAAGTCTCCAACAAACATTAATGCATCAAGAAGTTGCCAGTTTAGAGAAACTAAAAGTAGATGCAGTGATATTGACTCCCAGTCACCACAGGTGTGACCCAGGGTTCTGTCCTGAGTCCCTTGTTTTTATCATTTACATACTATAAATATCAAATTCACTTTTACTGTTACAACAGTTTTGCAATTTCTCTTGACCCTTCCTCTCTCTCTCCCTCCCCTCAGGTTAAGAGTCTGGATGTCATCCTCGATAGCACACTCTCCTTTCCTTCCCACATGAATAACAACACAGTCGGCCTACTTCCACCTTTGCAGCATCAACCGCCTCTGTCTCTCCCTCACACCTCTTACCGCTGCCATACTGGTTCACAGTCTGTCGCTTCCGGACTTGTCCACTGCAACTCCCTTCTATTTGGTCCCCTCTGATTTTAACCAACTGAAAGTAAAATGGTCTTTGTCTAATTTAGTTTGCAGAACTTAACTGTGTCTCCATCCTCAAAACCAGCATAAAGTCCAGCATGTAGAGGCTGAGTGAATGTGGTCTGGACTCTGTGGAGGAGAGTCATTGTTTCAGAGACACTGTAGAAGGACAGAATACCTGCTCTGTGATCCAGGTACACTCCTATTCTGGAGGACTGAGGACCTGAGACTGGAGTTTCAATATTGTTGAACCAAAAAGTAAAATTGTTTTGGTAACAACTTAGTGCCCAAGATTTGTCATTTAATCCAAAATCACATTTATCACCGCTCCCATCTCTGCTGATGTTCTTGTATGTGACTGCTACATTAACTCCTGTCCCTCTCCACTCCACCTCCCAGTAACTACGTCCAGTCAGACTCTCTCTGCTCAGGACCTGAAACCAATGAATGAATCTGTCTGGGTGATGAGAGTAAGATTGTTTTTGACTCATTACTGTTACTTTTCTGTTTCCCTCAGATAATAACAGATATTCATTTGCTGTGTTTGGATCCAGTGTGATTTCACGTGAATATTTTAAGAATCCAGCTCTGGTCTTTGGTTCTGGTTGTGGATCTAACAGTAAAACATCCACTTGAGTCACTAATGATGAGATGTTTGTCCATGTCTCTCTCAGAATGTCCTGTAGTTGATCTCTGAGCTCTGACACAGCTGCTGTCACATCCTCAAAGTATCTCAGAGGACGGATGTTGATGCTGGATGTATGTGTAGATTCACTGAGTTGTGACAGTGAGGGGTAGTTGTGTAGAAACTGGTTGTGATCCTCTGTGTGTGAGAGCTGCTCCAGCTCAGCATCTTTCCTCTTCAGCTCAGTGATCTCCTGCTCCAGCTTCTCCTGAAGCTCTTTGACTTGACTCACTTCAGTTTCCTGCTGGGATCTGATCTGCTGCTTCACCTCAGAGCTTCTTTTCTCAATGAGACGGATCAGCTCAGTGAAGATCTTCTCACTGTCCTCCACTGTTTTCTCAGCAGAGCGATTGAGAGCCTCCACCTCCTGTTGAAGCACCTTCACATCTTTGTCTCTGTCCTGGATTCTCTGCTGGATTTGTTGTCGACTCCCTTTGAGTTCTCTCTGCCTCTCAGTCCTTTCTGCTTCAGCTGAGACTGTGTCGTGGCCTTTATGTTCATCCACAGAGCAGAGATAACAGATAAACTGCTGATCAGTACAGCAGAACATTTTCATCACCTCATCATGATGAGAGCAGATGTTCTCCTGGAGGTTCTTGGAGGGCTCCACCAGCTTGTGCTTTTTAAAAGCAGGAGATTCATAATGAGGTTGCAGGTGTTTCTCACAGTAAGAGACCAAACAAACAAGACAGGACTTAACAGCTTTCAGTTTTCTCCCAGTACAATAATCACAGACCACATCTTCAGGTCCAGCATAGCAGTGATCAGCAGTAGCAGCTTGGAGTCCAGTCTTCTTCAGCTGCTCCACTAAACCTGCTAACATGGTGTTTTTCAACAAGACAGGTCTCGGTGTGAAGGTCTGTCTACACTGAGGACAGCTGTAGAGTCTCTTCTCATCCTCTTTATCCCAATGGGTTTTAATACAGTTCAGACAGTAACTGTGTCCACAGTGAATAGTCACTGGAACCTTCAGTAGATCCAGACAGATCGAACAAGAAAAGGTTTTTCGGTTCAGCTGAACTCCTTTCTGCGCCATTTCACCTTCAGTGATAAAGACTGTGTCAGTTTCACTTTCTTTGAACTGAGAGTTTGAACACTGATCTAAACATGTGTTTCTGCAGAGAATGGATCCTGTCAGTTCCTGCACTTCCTGGTTACACCCATCTTCAAAGTGTAGATCTAAACAGGAGGGAATAAGAAAATAAAGTGCAGCTCAGTGTGTGTGAGAGCAGAAAAGGAGGAGTTGCACTGTTCATCCATCAAGTCATTAAAGCATTCGAGCAATTTTAAAATAACATGTTTTAATACAAAGATGTTCCTGAAAGATATTTTCACATCAGTTAATTTTAAAAGTCAATTCACACAAAAGCTTCCTGTAGTTCATTGTTGTGTGAGTCTTTTGATATTTAAGTTTTTTCAGCTCATACTTATGGATCAGTTGGTGGCCTCCTATTTTCCACATCCACACATCCTGTCCTTGTTATTTTTGTCCTAAATCTTAACTTATTTAATTTAGTGAGACACCAGTACAAATGTTCATGGTTCTGCAAGTCAGTCACCTGAGCTCAGTCCAGTAGAGTTTGTTGCTGAAGAACTGAATGAAGAAAGCAAAACAAACGTTAACATTAAGCAGGAAATTAAGCTGATTGCTGTATTACAATTGCTGTAATATGTTTTTGAATGTGACTTTTGTTTCAGAATTCTGGCTTTTTTCTCATAATTTACTTTGTTCTTACAGAATTATGATATTAAAAAGAAACTGAAGCTTTGAATCAATATGAAGCAAATGTGTTGAACATTCTTTGGGGTTTTGAAGCATTTGACAGTTAAAATGACGACATCTGCTGGAAATCTGCATGTTGTCTTCTTAGAGTATAACTGTTGCAGTACCTCGTGTACTTAGTTCATATAGTCAGTGAACAACAGTGAGACTCTCACTCAATTGAGAGAACTGGTTCAGTTTTTTTTTCAGAATAGTTTCAAAATAATCAATGACAAAATCTGATGATTTCTACTGATGCAGAAAAAGAGAAACAGCATTTTTAAAAGCATTCTCATTACAGCAGAAATTTTATTAGACATTTATATCACAGAGTAGATAAAATTTTCACCTAGAGAAAAAAAACATATCATGAGCAGTGAAGTCATCTACCGCTGCAGAAGTCACAAGTAAAAACCTACACAAACTCAAAGTATTATTAGAACATTAAATTAGATGTTAAAATACCACCATGATTGACACGTGATGTGTGGTGTCTCTGGATTAAACATCAGTAAAAACCTTCCAAAAAACTAACTAGAATATACAATTTAACCCACTGGTACCCACCAGTTCTCACCAGTTTTCAGCAGTTTACACCAGAGATTCATGTAAAGATTAACATTATTTCGGTGCATATGATACAAACCCCCTGGAAAATCATTTTTGCTGTAATAAATCCAAATTCCCCCTTTTGACACATGGTTTAACCTGTGCGCCAAATTTTCTCTGTGTTTAGGAAAACTTTTTTTCCCCGTTTCTTTCTCAGAGAAAATTGTTGCACAGCAGTGAGTGTTGATAAAACGTCTGTGTCTGTTCAACATGTTCTTCTATGAGCCACAAATTCAGCATCTTGAGCTGAATAATATGATAAACATCACATTATGTAACAACAGCAAAATCTTATTGGTTCTCGCCAGTGGTGGGCTTGTGTAAAGCAGAACCATCTGGATAAAGTAACATTGTAACTGGGTTAAGAAGATTGTGAAGAACATACAAACGTCTCTTTTGTTGTGTTTTCTTTAACCAGCATGAAACATGTTTTTGCAAAAGTGTTTTGAATTATGCAAAATCCCACTTTTCTCAGTAGAAAACAGTGAATCTGAATCATCTGCCTCTGCTTGTGGTTTTAGTAAGTTACATTTTGTATTTAAATGTATGTAGCAGAAGCAGGTGCTTAGATGCACTGAGGTACTGTTTTATAATATTTTAAGTGGTTCTGCCATAACTTTTATTAGTTAACGAGTTGAGGAGTCTTATCACCTGGTATATAAAAATCTAAAATGTATGTTTATCTCCTCACACATATTGTAACAGTGCTTTGCTTGTTTGCAGGCAGAGCACTGACTGCAGTTTATTTTAGTATAGTTGTACATTGTGGTTTTAATTTGTCAGGTTGTTTTTGGATTTGGTTGAGTTTGAACTCTTCTTTTGTTTCTGGTACTGCGCCAGGTTGCTGCCTCCACCTATGGTTGTGGTTGGTATATTGGGAGTTGGCTCACTGTTATACTGCATGTTTAGTGTTTGTGTGGTTTGTTGTGTGGTTACTTCACATTTAGGATACTCCCAGCCCCCTGCCAGGGGGTGGTTGGTCTTTTTCTTTTCCTTTTTAGTTTTAGGATTTTAATATTGTTTTGTTTTTATTAAATAGCCATTATAGCAGTTAACCCACACTGACGGTTGTGGCCTCTTTATTGAAGCCCCTGTGCTTCATTTATCAATTTAATCTTGACTGGGTATCTCAGGATACTCACACAACAGGTTACATTAAGGCTCACTGTGACGTCAGGGTGTTTTATCATGTGACCTACTCTATAATAAGGACAGCTTCACGCAATCTTAGTGGATTCACACAGGAAAGAATCAGTAGCTCATCCGATCCTAAACTTTTGTCAGGATCCCCAACTTCACTTCCTCTTTATGACTTTTATTTTGCAGCCACTTCCTCTTTCCTGGTCCCGTAGCATTGTTTCCGCTTTACTAATCACCGGTAATCAGTTTCACCTGCTCTCATCACTTTGCTTATTACGTCCTCAGTTCCCTCAGCAAACTGTCAGGTTGTCTGCTAATCACTGTGACTTTCCAGCCTCCATGACGTTCATCATTGCGATCCACGGCGAAGAGAATGTTTTCCATGTCCATGTTTGACTCACCCCATCGGAGACATACAAGCACCCGGTGCACGCTCTCCCGCCGAAGGATGGCCCTCGCACCTCTGATTCTACTTTGGGCCCAACCGTCTCGCAAAATGCAGCTGTGCTGATGGTCATTGTGATTTTCTTTCTGCGTCTCTGGACGGACCTTAAAATGGTGTCTTGACACTCTTGCCCAGGTTTTCCTCCACTTTCCTCTTTGGCAGTGAGCGGAGCACCAACTTCTATTACACACCTGACAGTGAAAGGTGTGTTAAAGGAGGACAGTGGCGAATTGTGGTTGACAGCTGCACTTCTGGGAGCAAATATCTGCCTCCATGTTCTTGCCACTTCAAACGATGTGTAGACTTTGTTACAGGAGTAAAACTCTTAGGATTTACATCGGTCAAACGTTGGGAGGGAACATTTTGCTGCCTTTACCGAACAAACCCATAATGAAAGATAATGTGAACATGACGTGAGAGGAAGTTTCTGCCAGAGGTTCTTCACACAGCTCCCCCGTCCACTCCTTGCTTTTAAACAGTCTGTCTACAGTGAAGCAGCAGCAGCAGCAGCGCCCTCTACTGTCTGTAAGAGAAAACTGGGGGGAAAAAGAAAAGCTTACAGCACCTGGTATTCCCAGGCGGTCTCCCATCCAAGTACTAACCAGGCCCGACCCTGCTTAGCTTCCGAGATCGGACGAGATCGGGCGTGTTCAGGGTGGTATGGCCGTAAGCCACAGCTCCCCGCACAAACACACATTTTATACAAGCACATCATCATCAGCATCCCATCCAACTGGCTCAGTTTCAGCCATAGACCACCTGGGTGCTCGCCTGAGGAGCTACCGGCTGGAGGGTGGCTAAAGAGGAGGCGGAAATACTTAGTAACTGCTCCTCCTGATCTGCTGTGATCCGTTGTTAGAAAGAGCAGAGCAGCAACCAGCTGAGAGCAGACTAGGACTGTGGAAGCACTTTGCTGCTGGGGGCCGCCTCTCCAAGACGCCGCTGTTTATTTGATGCCCCCCGTGCTTCATTTGCTCACATCGAGAGCGATGTGACACCTGACAAGAGCCAGAGATCGTCGAACACCTCCTTCTCAAAAGGCCTGTTTGCCAAAACTCTCGTGGCTTACGGCCATACCACCCTGAACACGCCCGATCTCGGAAGCTAAGCAGGGTCGGGCCTGGTTAGTACTTGGATGGGAGACCGCCTGGGAATACCAGGTGCTGTAAGCTTTTTCCTCATCAACAATCCAAAACCTCAAAATATGCACTTTGTTATCATCACAGGTGAAGCATCCAACCCTCACAATGTGACAAAGGGACTTTTCTTTTTGACAAATGACTGAAACAAAGAATCCCTTCTCCAATTTGCTTCAGACCAATTTTGATCTGATCCAGGACACGAGAACTTGGTGGTGCCGGTGACTTTTTCCTTTCTCTGCTAAAATCCTCCGGCACAATAACGTTGTCAAACCGCTAAACTCAGCTCGTCTCCCCACGCACTCTAGTAAGTCCTGCCTTTGTTTTAGACTCCATTTCATGTGTGTGTCCTCCCTCATAGACTGGAGATCAGCGCCACCTAGCGAGTCTGAGGGCAACCACATCACCATCCTGCTTTGCCAACAACATTCTTTAATAAACTTGGTTAAAACTGAGAAGTTGTGTCAAGCACCTTATTGCGTCCAACCCTAAAAACTAACCCGTTACAATTTGACACTAAAATGTCCTTATATCTGCTAACAACTTAATATGTGTTACATTTCTACCAATGAATAAATGTTTTTGTGCTTAGAAACGCTGAGATCCTGCAGGAGGCTGTTCTAAACGCTTAACACCAGCCTTGTCATAAACTGTGTGGCCACCAGGAGGCGAAAGAGCTGCACTGAAACCTGATCACTGTGGGGAAACACAGTGTGGTGTTAAATGTTTTCACTTTTTGTCTGCAGAAGTGTCCGCATTCCCTGAAAAGGTTTTTAAACCACCAACTGCTTTTACATGTAGGAAAGGTAAAAAAAATAAGCCAAAGTAATAACTAGGTTATGGTAAATCTGTGGGAACAGACGCAGCCTGTTGCAGTTTCTCTCCTTCTTGGGGGATTTGTTTTAATTTATTCTTTTTTGTATTTTTTAGTTTTATTGAGTATCTAGTTTGTCGTGAAAAGATGGTCTGAGGGGGCCACAAATGCCCTGCAGGGATGTTGTGACATCTCTGGACCCCCTCCAGTTTGCTTATCCCCCTCAGCTGGGAGTGGAGGACGCCCTCATCCACTTACTACCCCGGATCTACACCAACCTGGACAAGCCTGGGGGTCTGTCAAGATCATGTTTTATGTTTTTTGACTTTTGGCGGTGGAAGCAATGTTCCCGCTAATCTGCGCGTGTGCGCAATTGCGCGCTGCTGACACTGTCTCCGCGCACAGAAAAACATCCAACCTGATTTGAAAATAAAAAACACAACAATTTATTCTGTTATTTCGCAGTGATTCAGTGAGAGAGTGTCCGCTTCAGCCAATGATGCGATTCACGTACGTATTTCCTCAGTAACAACGTCACTGACCGGCTGTGACAGCGTCCTTAGGAGCCGCACCGGTGTTTTAGCAAAGCGGAGAGAAGACACGCTAATGATGTTAAGTGCTGCTTATGTTGACCCTTAATAATAATGGCAAAACGAACGGGAAGTTATTTACATTTTCATATATAGATATTGATCATTAAATACTGTCACAAGTTTATGATTCGTAGAAATTTCAGAGTACAAATACCTGGGTGTCCACCTGGACAATAAACTGGACCGGTCAGTTAATGAAGCATCAATCTAAAGAAAAACACAGAGCAGCTGTATTTTCTAGGAGACTAATGTCCTTCAACATCTGCAGCACCTTGCTCTGGATGTTCTGAGTCTGTGGTAGCCAGCTCCATCTTCTATGCTGTGGTTTGGAGAATGTTGTCCAAACTCCTCTCAGTCCTGGACAATCCCTCCCACCCAGTCCACTGTGTGCTGGCTGCACAGAGCAGCACTTTCAGCCAGAGACTGATCACAGAACAACACAGGAGACATAAACTGTTCAACTCGTCCCCCTCTTGTAAACAGGAGGGGACTGAAAGGTCAAAATGGACAATTATTTATTATTTTATTTTAAGGTCAATTATTATCTATCATATTTTGTTTTTAGTTGCATTTCAGTAGATTGTTCATTTGTCCATGTGGTTTTTCTCCTTGGTTTGGTTGAGGTGCTTTTCCTTTGTTTTTTACTTTTCCTGCAGAGAGCAGCTGTAACAAGACAACACAATTTCCATATGGGTTTAATAAAGTTATTTGAATAATGAATTTTGAAAAAAAAATAAGAATCCTGAGTTTAGAGTTAGAATTCTGAGGAAAAATTTAAAATTCAAATAAATTGTCATCCTTCATATGTTTCTCATAATTATCACCTTTGACAGTTTGTTGAATGAATCTGAACTAAAATTGCACATTCAACAGGATCAAATCCAGTAGGTTTAAACATACATAGTTTTCTTTGTCAAGCTCAGCATCTTTCCTCTTCAGCTCATTGATCTCCTGCTCCAGCTTCTCCTGAAGCTCTTTGACTCGACTCACTTCAGTTTCCTGCTGGGATCTGATCTTCTGCTTCACCTCAGACCTTCTTTTCTCAATGAGACGGATCAGCTCAGTGAAGATCTTCTCACTGTCCTCCAATGTTTTCTCAGCAGAGCGATTGAGAGCCTCCACCTCCTGTTGAAGCACCTTCAAATCTTTCTCTCTGTCCTGGATTCTCTGCTGGATTTGTTGTCGACTCCCCTCGAGTTCTCTCTGCCTCTCAGTCCTTTCTGCTGCAGCTGAGACTGTGTCGTGGCCTTTATGTTCATCCACAGAGCAGAGATAACAGATACACTGCTGATCAGTACGGCAGAACATCTTCATCACCTCATCATGACGAGGGCAGATGTTCTCCTGCAGGTTCTTGGAGGGCTCCACCAGCTTGTGTTTTTTTAACTGTGCTACATCATAATGAGGCTGCAGGTGTTTCTCACAGTAAGAGACCAGACACATCAAAAAGGACTTAACAGCTTTCAGTTTTGTCCCAGTACAGAAATCACAGGCCACATCTTCAGGTCCAGCATAGCAGTGATCAGCAGGAGCAACTGGAACCGTGTCCACAGTAACTGTGTCCACAGGGAATAGTCACTGGATCCTTCAGTTCCTCTAAACAGATCGAACAGGAGAATTTTTCTTGATCCAGTTGATTTCCTTGCTTTGCCATTTTCCCCCGACTGCGATTGTTGAATAGTTTCACTTTTGTCCGAAGAACAACAAGCTCTGTGCCCTGAAGGAAAACTGATCTTTGCTCTTGTTCCAATGATGCAGTCAATAGGTTTTACCAGCTCAGGCATGTACCTCCATGTTGTTTACACACATCCTTACACTGACAGATCTGTGAAGGAGGAAGGAACAAAAATAAATCTGTTAATAGGGAGGAGCTCACTGTGTTTGAAAGCAGCAGCAATAGGGATGAATTTTCAGACTTTATAGAACAAAAATTTCAGACTGAAAACTGGTTCAGTTATATTTTCAGAATAGTTTCAAAAAATCAATGACAAAATCTGATAATTTCTACTCATGCAGTAGAAGAGAAACATTACAATAGAAATTTTATTACACATTTATATCACAGAGTAGATAAAATTTTTACCTAGAGAAAAAACATATCATGAGCAGTGAAGTCATCTGCCGCTGCAGAAGTCACAGAAAAAAACCTACACAAACCCAAACTATTATCAGAACAATAAATTAGGTGTTAAAATACCACCATGATTGACAGGTGATGTGTGGTGTCTCTGGTTTAAACATCAGTGTAAACCTTCCAAAAAACTAACTAGAATATACAATTTAACACATTAGATTTTTACATCACTTGTTCCATCAATTGATTTTACTGAACTCAGTAGTGGATCCAAGAACCTAAAAGACAAAGTCCAGCATGTAAAGGCTGAGTGAATGTGGTCTGGACTCTGTGGAGGAGAGTCTGGTTTCAGAGACAGTGTAGAAGGACAGAATACCTGCTCTGTGATCCAGCTACACTCCTACACTCCTGTTCCTGCTGCTCTGCTTATTGAACCACCAGGTCCCATTGGCCCTATTTAAAAAACCTTAATAATAAACAGTAATAGAAACAATAGTAGAATTATCACCTGACAGTTTCAACCTAAGAACTGATAAATTATAACCTCGTGAACGTAGACTTCATGGCAGAACTACTGTATTGGACTGTATTAAACTGCACATGGTCATAATGTTGAGCTTTATCAGTGTAAGATGCTACACGGATGTAATGAGCATCTTTACCATTTGGTGGTACTTTGGTTCCATTATGCATTTACTATTTTTTACAGCTAATTATTAGCAGTAAGATTTTCCATTAGTTCATAAAGATTGGGCCAAAAGAAAGAGACTCTTCAGATTTACATCAAGGCAGGTGGTGTAGAGAGAGAGTTTATCACTCATATCAGTATGTCCCAGGTTCAACCTGAGTGTAATTTGATCAGGAGTTCTTTAGTTTCTGCTTGGAGAAGTGTGAGGATAATTTACTGCTATAAATGTAGAAGTTTTGTGTCCATGTGTATTTACATGTCCCAGGAGTGTCACACTTTGATGTGTATTTAATGTTTTGCGGACCCAGAAAGAGAGACGGAACCAGGCGGTTAGGAAGGCGTGAATGTTTATTTAGGGGAAGGTATAGTGGATTGGGTCGGGGGAAAAGGGGAGCGCTGCCAGGAGGCGATGTCCGGAGAACGGAGAGGCTGGTCCGAGGAGCTTGATGCCTTGTGCGGGGGGGGGCGATTGGGGGGCGAGTCACAGGTGGAGGTTGAATGGTGACCGCGGGAGAAGGAGCCGTGGAGACGAGGAGCCAAGGGGATCGCTGAACACAGCAGGGCGGCCGGAGGATCTGAGGGCAGGGAGACAAAGAGCAGGTTAGCTGTTTCTAACTAACGGGTTTTTACCAGGAGCCTAATGTACACGAGTACCAAGGAGGTTACTACGACGATTTGGCAACTTGTGGCGTGGAGGAGACCGGTATATGAACTGCTGTCATTAGGTTGAGTGATTGCTTGCAGGTGTGGCCGCCGCTGCAGTCCAGGTGCTCTGGGAGAAAGAAAACAAACAGGGAGAGAGAGAGAGAGAGAGCAGGAGGGAAGGGGAGGATAGAAGGGCGGATGCTGTGACAGTACACCCCCCTCAAGGGTCGCCTCTGGGCGACCGGCCAGCTTGTCAGGGTGAGCCTTGTGGAAGCACCTGACAAGCTTAGGATCCAAGATCCAAGCCTGGGGAACCCAGGAGCGTTCCTCCGGACCGTAACCTTCCCAGTCCACCAAATATTGGAGACCCCGGCCCCGGCGGCGAACGTCCAAGATGCGACGCACAGTGTAGGCGGGGTGATTGTCGATGAGCCGGGTGGGAGGTGGGGGGTCGGTCGGCGGGCACAAAGGACTGGAAGAGACTGGTTTTAACTGAGAGACGTGGAACACGGGATGCACTCTCATATTTCTGGGGAGTGTGAGTTGTACAGCGGATGGGTTAATTATTCTTACAACAGGGAAGGGGCCAATATATCGGGGGGCTAATTTTCGAGATTTGATATGCAGAGGAATATTTTGAGTGGACAGATAGACAGTCTGACCTGGTGTATAGGTGGGGGCCGGGGTTCTCCGACGGTCGGCGAGGCGCTTGTTCCTTTGTGTCGTCCAGAGGAGTGCTGCCCGGGCCTCTCTCCATAGCCTACGGCAACGGCGGATGTGTGCGTTGACAGAAGGAACTGCGATCTCCGTCTCCTGATTTGGGAACATTGGCGGTTGGTACCCTAAAGAGCACATGAAGGGCGAGAGACATGTGGCAGAGGAAGTGAGAGAGTTATGAGCATATTCAATCCATGGAATGAATGAACTCCAGGTGGCGGGGTTAGATGAGGTGACGCATCTGAGGGCGGTTTCAAGACTCTGGTTTTCACATTCAGTCTGGCCATTGGATTGGGGGTGGAACCCGGAAGACAAACTGACGGTTGCCCCCAGAGCGTTACAGAATGCCTTCCAAACCTGGGAGACAAACTGTGGGCCACGGTCCGAAACAATATCGTGAGGGATTCCATGGAGACGGAGAACATGCTGGGTGAGAAGCTCAGCTGTTTCAGTGGCTATAGGTAATTTTGGCAGGGGGACAAAGTGGACAGCTTTGGAGAAGCGGTCGATGATGGTGAGGATAGTGGTATTTCCATGAGATGGTGGAAGTCCTGTGACGAAGTCCAGGGCAATGTGTGACCATGTGTGACTGGATATAGGAAGGGGTTGAAGGAGGCCATCTGGTGGTTTCTTGGGGGTTTTTCCCCGGGCACAGATGGCGCAGGCCGCCACAAACTCCCAGGTGTCCTTAACCAGAGACGGCCACCAGAAGTGTCTCCGGAGGAGGTGTATGGAAAGGTCTGCCCCGGGGTGACAGGAGAACTTGGAGCAGTGGGCCCACTGGAGGACCTGGGAACGAACCCGAGAAGGAACGAAAAGGAGACCAGGAGGTCCGGTGCCGGGATCGGGCTCCTGTTGCTGGGCCATGCGCACAGTTTATTCGATTTCCCAGGTGAGGGCCCCCAGTACACATGATGGGTGGAGAATGTGTTCGGGATCATGGGGGGATGTCTCAGGGGCGTGGATGCGGGACAAAGCGTCGGGTTTGATGTCCTTAGACCCGGGGCGGTAGGTGAGGGAAAAATTGAAGCGCTCAAAGAAAAGGGACCATCGGGCTTGCCGGGAATTGAGTCGCTTGGCGGTCCTGAGATGAGCGAGGTTTTTATGGTCAGTCCAAATGATAAATGGTTGTGGCGCCCCCTCTAGCCAAAGGCGCCACTCCTCCAGTGCCAGCTTAATTGCCAGGAGCTCACGATCACCCACAGAATAGTTCCTCTCGGCAGGGGACAACTGGCGCGAGAAGAAGGCGCAGGGCCGCAGCTTCTGGTCGCCCTCACTGCGCTGGGAAAGGACGGCACCCACGCCAACCTCTGAGGCATCCACCTCAACTACAAACTGGCGAGAGGTGTCGGGCTGAGACAGGATGGTGGGAGAGGTGAACTGCTCCTTAAGTTGGGTGAACGCTCCCTCGGCTTTCTCTGTCCAGCGGAATGGGGCAATAGGAGATGTTAGTTTTGTCTCCTTTCAGCACCATTCCCTGTTTGCCACTCTCCTCCCGTGGACACTTCCCCCACACCGGACATGTCCCTCATTCCCCCAGCCTATCATGACCTCGCCCCAGTCTTCAATAAGGAGCAAGCCCTGTCACTCCCTCCCCACCGCCCATTTGACTGTGCTATTGATCTCCAGCCTGGGGCACCGTTACCCACCGGTCGTTTCTAACTAACGGGTTTTTACCAGGAGCCTAATGTACACGAGTACCAAGGAGGTTACTGCGACGATTTGGCAACTTGTGGCGTGGAGGAGACCGGTATATGAACTGCTGTCATTAGGATGAGTGATTGCTTGCAGGTGTGGCCGCCGCTGCAGTCCAGGTGCTCTGGGAGAAAGAAAACAAACAGGGAGAGAGAGAGAGCAGGAGGGAAGGGGAGGATAGAAGGGTGGATGCTGTGACAAGGAGAGTTTTTGTTCATGTTGAGAAGGTTAAATGTTAGAGATAAATTTTTCTCTGCAGCTTTGTGTGAGCTATATTTAAAAAAGGCAGTAAAATAAGAGTAAGAGTGTTTTTTTTTCATCTACATAATATTTTATGCACATTCAGCAAGTTCAAATGTTCCACTGTCTCTACTGGAGTTTGTAGTGTTACAGGATGAAAACTGCCTCAGTTATCGTCTCATACAACTTTCATATTTTCTCCACCAACTTTGAACAAGATCCTGGAAATAATTGATCGATTCTTGGAGAAATAATAGTTTATTATAGTAGTTTATTATGTAAAGCTTTACTTTGTTCAGACATTAAAGCAGTTTGTTAATAACTTATGTTCAGTGATTTCATGCAGATTCACTTCATAAACACACCCAGTTTGTTCAACTATGTCAAAATAATCAAAGATCTACTTCGGGGTCGCCACAGCGGATCATTGTCCGCATGTTGATTTGGCACAATTTTTACGCTGGATGCCCTTCCTGACGCAACCCTCCCCAATTTCTACTGGGCTTGGACTGGCACTGCATCGCTGGGGAGGGCAAATGGGCTGTGAGGGGTTCAGTGTCTTGCCCAGGGACACTTCGACATATAGCCAGCGCGGGGGATCGAACCACTCACCCTGTGGTCCGTAAGCAACTGCCTTTACCAACTGAGCTATAGCCGCCCCCAATTATGATTATACAATAATTTCTTGAAAATAAAGATGCTATTTTTGCACAATGTCTTGATTGAAATGCTTTTTACAACTGTCATTCTATCCTTTAAAACAACAGCAACTTTTGATCCATGTGACTAAACAGATCTAAATGTCAGTTTTAAACCACATGTGTCTAAATCGTTTGTCAATGAGCTGAAGTTTCCATCTGCTGTGTTTCATACACATTTTTGTAGCAGAGTCGTCTTAAACCCACATCAATGCTCTTGGTCTGTTTGACCTGTGAACAGAGGATGTTTAAGCAAAATATGAACATTACACAAGGATTAAACAAAACTCATCATGAGCAGTGATATCCTCAGTGGCTCCACAGAAACAGGAAATAAACGAAAAACTAAGAAACTAAAAGAACAAATATACTAAATGAAAAACTTGTGATGTTTGATTGGCTGATCTCTGTGGTGTCTCTCTCATTTCAACAAACTGTCTTTTAATGACGAAGACTTGATGGAAGTTTACACAACTCAGCAGTGGATCCACAGTCAAAAAGGAAAAGTCCAGCATGTAGAGGCTGAGTGAATGTGGTCTGGACTCTGTGGAGGAGAGTCATGGTTTCAGAGACACTGTAGAAGGACAGAATACCTGCTCTGTGATCCAGGTACACTCCTATTCTGGAGGACTGAGGACCTGAGACTGGAATTTTAATTTTGTTGAACCAAAATTCAAATTTTTTTTGGAAACACGTTAGTGCCCAAGATTTGTCATTGTTACCAAAATCACATCCTTCACCGTTCACACTTCTGCTGATGTTCTTGTATGTGACTGCTACATCAACTGCTGTCCCTCTCCACTCCACCTCCCAGTAACAACGTCCAGTCAGACTCTCTCTGCTCAGGACCTGACAGAAAAATGTGAATCTGTCTTTGTGACTAGAATAAGATTGTTTTTGACTCACTACTGTTACTTTTCTGTTTCCCTGAGATAATAACAGATAATCATTTGCTGTGTTTGGATCCAGTGTGATTTCACATGAATATTTTAAGAATCCAGCTCTGGTCTCTGGTTCTGCCTTTGGATCTAACAGTAAAACATCCACTTGAGTCACTAATGATGAGATGTTTGTCCATGTCTGTCTCAGAATGTCCTGTATTTGATCTCTGAGCTCTGACACAGCTGCTGTCACATCCTCAAAGTATCTCAGAGGACGGATGTTGATGCTGGATGTATGTGTAGATTCACTGAGTTGTGACAGTGAGGGGTAGTTGTGTAGAAACTGGTTGTGATCCTCTGTGTGTGAGAGCTGCTCCATCTCAGCATCTTTCCTCTTCAGCTCAGTGATCTCCTGCTCCAGCTTCTCCTGAAGCTCTTTGACTCGACTCACTTCAGTTTCCTGCTGGGATCTGATCTGCTGCTTCACCTCAGAGCTTCTTTTCTCCATGAGACGGATCAGCTCAGTGAAGATCTTCTCACTGTCCTCCGCTGTTTTCTCAGCAGAGCGATTGAGAGCCTCCACCTCCTGTTGAAGCACCTTCACATCTTTGTCTCTGTCCTGGATTCTCTGCTGGATTTGTTGTCGACTCCCCTCGAGCTCTCTCTGCCTCTCAGTCCTTTCTGCTGCAGCTGAGACTGTGTCGTGGCCTTTATGTTCATCCACAGAGCAGAGATAACAGATACACTGCTGATCAGTACGGCAGAACATCTTCATCACCTCATCGTGACGAGAGCAGATGTTCTCCTGGAGGTTCTTGGAGGGCTCCACCAGCTTGTGCTTTTTAAAAGCAGGAGATTCATAATGAGGCTGCAGGTGTTTCTCACAGTAAGATGCCAAACAAACAAGACAGGACTTAACAGTTTTCAGTTTTCTCCCAGTACAGACATCACAGGCCACATCTTTAGGTCCAGCATAGCAGTGATCAGCAGGAGCAGCTTGGAGTCCAGTCTTCTTCAGCTCCTCCACTAAACCTGCTAAGATGGCGTTTTTCACGAGGACAGGTCTCAGTGTGAAGGTCTGTCTACACTGAGGACAGCTGTAGAGTTTCTTCTGATCCTCTTCATCCCAGAAACCTTTAATACAGTTCAGACAGTAACTGTGTCCACAGGGAATAGTCACTGGATCATTCAGTAGATCCTGACAGATCGAACAAGAAAATGCTTCCTCGTCCAGCTGAACTCCTTTCTGCGCCATTTTACCTTCAGTGATAATGACTGTTTCAGTTTCTCTTTCTTAGAACTGAGAGTTTTAGCTCTGATCTAAACAACATGTGTTTCTGCAGAGAATGGATCCTGTCAGTTCCTGCACTTCCTGGTTACACCCATCTTGAAACTGTAGATCTAAAGGGGAGGGAACAAAGAAATAAAGTGCAGCTCAGTGTGTGTGAGAGCAGAAAAGGAGGAGTTGCACTGTTCATCCATCAAGTCATTAAAGCATTCGAGCAATTTTAAAATAACATGTTTCAATACAAAGATGTTAGTGAAAGATATTTTCACATCAGTTAATTTTAAAAGTCAATTCACACAAAAGCTTTCTGTAGTTCATTGTTGTGTGAGTCTTTTGATATTTAAGTTTTTTCAGCTCATACTTATGGATCAGTTGGTGGCCTCCTATTTTCCACAGGTCGCAAACAGCACAATTTTTCTTCAATCCTGTTCTTGTTATTTTTTTCCTAAATCTTAAATTATTTAATTTAGCAGCTAAACATTGAAGATTGCAGCTCTGTTCATTTTGTTTAACAAGAACAGCAACAATTGTGTGCAGCATAGTGCACGGTGAGAACTTCCTGAACCTTCTCAGCTGATTTCACCATTGTATGGCATGATAAGAGTTTACTTTACCTATGAGGAGGTAGAAAGTCTTTTAGGGGATTTAGGCAGCCCCCCAGTTCCAGGCAATGCAGGAGGAAACTGAATTTAGCTTATTGCTGTACAGGTGCCGTGGCAAAAATGACAATATCTGGTCTTAGCCAAACCAACTTTATTTATAAAGCAGTTTAAAAACGGCAAAAACTGAGCAACGTGCTTAACAATTTAAAATGGTAAAGCCAAAATAAATACATATAAAGTAATAAAGGATAAAAAGAATAGAAATGCAATAAAGTAGTACAGTCACCTACTCATACTGGGTCCAAAGCCAGGGACAAAAAGTGAGTTTTCAGCTTCGATTTAAAACTACACAGTGAGGAGGCCTGTCTAACTTGCAAAGGCAGTGCATACCACAAATTGGGGCCTGCAACAGCAAATGCTCTGTCTCCCCTGAGCTTCCGCCGAGTTCTCGGCACGTCCAGGAGCAGCTGGTCAGAAGACCTGAGTTACCTGGAGGGGGAGTGCACATATAGCAACTCAGAGAGATAGGGCGGATCAAAACCATTTAAGGACTTAAACAAATAAAATAATTTTAAAATGAACTCTAAGATGGACAGGCAGCGATGCGAAAACCGGGGTGATGTGCTCTCTTCCATGTTCCAGTTAACAAACGTGCAGCTGCATTTTCTACCAGCTGAAGACGGGACAGGGACAAGTGAGAGACACCAAAATACAGAGAATTACAGTAATCCAGCCGAGTTGTGACAAAATCATGAATCACTGTCTCAAAGTGCGTTTTTGACAAATATGGTTTAACTTTTGCCAATTGTCTTACATGAAAGAAGCTGGATTTCACCACTGCACTAACCTGCCCGTCCATGCTAAAACCACTGTCCCTGTTAACACCCTAATTAGTGACAGTAGGTTTAACAAATTGTGTCAAAGGGCCCAGGTCTTCAAGAGGGGGCTCACTTCTCGTGCTTGGACCAAAGACAATAACCTCTGTCTTTTTTTCATTAAAGTGGAGGAAATTAAGAGCCATCCAGGCTTGTAATTCCTCAAGAAACTCCATCAGTGAGCTTATGGAGTAGCCATCCTTCTGTCTCAGTGGCACATATATCTGGGTGTCATCTGCATAACAGTGGAAAGGACAGTTATGCCAAGGGGGAGCAGATAGAGGGGGAAAAAGCAGAGGCCCAAGAATTGAGCCCTGCGGAATCCCATATAACAGAGGAACAGAAGAGGACTGGACATTATCCATTTGTGTGACCTAAACCACTCCAGAGCAGTGGGATGCCTATCCATTGCTCGGAACGAGCAGCAGTAAGATCCAGTAGCACCAAGACCACACAGAGTCCCCAGCGTCTCTAGCTAAGAGGATGTCATTACAAACCCTCAGCAGTGCCAATTCTGTGCTGTGAAGCGATTTAAAGCCAGACTGGAAAACCTCAAGAATGCTGTTTTCTTCTAACAAGTCCTTCAGTTGGACATATACAATTTTCTCCAGAATTTCTGACTGAAAGGGAAGTTTAGAAATGGGCTTAAAATTGGACAACACACTGAGATCCAGGCCTGTTTTTTTAATCAGTGGCTGCACTGGAGCATGTTTGCAGTGTCTTGGGAAGACAACAAGAACAGAAGGCCCCAGAGTAGTGATAACCTCTTTAAAAAACTGTGGTGGAACCACATCAGTGGGGGAACCTGAGGGCTTCAGATGTCTAACAGTCTCATATAAAAAAGACAAAGTCACAGGCTCAAACTGGTGACAAGTTACAGGGCACAACACAGACACTGAAGGGTCAGAAGTAGGTGGTGATATGAGAGCCGTCACATTATTCACCTTATTTACAAAAAACTTAAAGTTTTCACGTGCTTCCAGGGAAGGTTCCTCACAAACAGTCCTCGGGGATTAAGAACAACATCTATGGTGTTAAACAGAATACGAGGCTTGTGACGGTTTGACAGGATGATATTTGAAAACTGTTCCCTTTTTGCCTCTTTTACAACAGCCTGATAACGACCAGCAGTCCTTTAATATTTGGAATGAGACCTGCAGCTTGTCCTTCTTCCACTTTCGTTCAGCTTTTCAAGACTCGCTTCTGACAGCGCGAGTTGAATGATTCAGCCACGGCTCAGCTTTAACTTTAGGCTGCCTGGACTTTAACGAAGCCACGGCATCTAGTGCTGTTTGGCAGGTTGAATGAAACCAGGAGCTGAGCTCCTCTGCATCGGAACACATAGACTCAGGAGTGAGGCCGAGAACTGAGCGGCAGTGGAAGGGTTAATAATACGGACGCACCGAGGAGGAGCGCGAGGCTTAAAGGTGTTACAGGGCAACGTAATGTCAAATAATACAGGTGTTACAGGGCAGCGTAATGTCAAATAATACAGGTGTTAAAGGGCAGCGTAATGTCAAATAATACAGCCATATGATCAGAAAACACTGTATCACAAATCCTCAAGTTGGTAACAGACAGACCATAAGTTAAAACCAGGTCAAGAGTATGTCCATGCTTGTGCGTGGGTTTCGAAACGTGCTGAAGAAAATTAAGAGTCAATAAGACTTAAAAAGTCCTTGGACATTGTTTGTGCACATTAAAATCTCCAACGATAAGGACTTGATCATACTTAGGCATGATATCACCAAAAAATTCAGAAAATTCATGAAGAAAGTCCTTATTGTATTTAGGTGGACGACGCACAGCACAGGTTGATAGCGACCCAGTTCAAACAAGTCAAGTTCAAAGCTGGAAAAAGAAGACGACAGAGATGGCTGGTTACATTTATATGTAGATTCATAAACTGTGGCCCCTCGACCCGACGTACGCGGGAAATTAAAATAATCACAATAGAGAGGCCGCAGGTTCTCCAGATTTACCCCGTGGTGCCTGGGACAAGAAGAACAGGGACGGTGGCGTTGGAACAGGTCCTCCGGACCAACGACAGGTACCAGCCAGGCATTGACAGGCTCCAATGAGTGCCAGGAGGGGAAAAGGCCATGAACCACTCCAAGCTCATCCAACGAGTCCACCGGAAAGCGCGCCAGACATGTCTTCAGCTCTACAGCAAATACACACTGGCGCCGTCTTGGAATCAGGCAACTCTGATTCTTAGACACCTCCAGTGTAATCGGTAAAGAAGCTTCAACATCCAGGACGTCTTTTAGGGTTTTATTATCTTGCAAGAGAGAAGTACATCAACAGAGTTTCAAGTCTCCATCCTATGCAGTTCTAAACCTCATACATCACACATTAGTTTTCTAACCTTCTGTTGCTGGGCAGAGCATTCTCCACCCTCAGGCTACTGCTCCCAGCCTTTTTTTCCTCGTGCTTCATTTATCAATTTAATCTTGACTGGGTATCTCAGGATACTCACACAACAGGTTACATTAAGGCTCACTGTGACGTCAGGGTGTTTTATCATGTGACCTACTCTATAATAAGGACAGCTTCACGCAATCTTAGTGGATTCACACAGGAAAGAATCAGTAGCTCATCCGATCCTAAACTTTTGTCAGGATCCCCAACTTCACTTCCTCTTTATGACTTTTATTTTGCAGCCACTTCCTCTTTCCTGGTCCCGTAGCATTGTTTCCGCTTTACTAATCACCGGTAATCAGTTTCACCTGCTCTCATCACTTTGCTTATTACGTCCTCAGTTCCCTCAGCAAACTGTCAGGTTGTCTGCTAATCACTGTGACTTTCCAGCCTCCATCACGTTCATCATTGCGATCCACGGCGAAGAGAATGTTTTCCATGTCCATGTTTGACTCACGCTCTCCCGCCGAAGGATGGCCCTCGCACCTCTGATTCTACTTTGGGCCCAACCGTCTCGCAAAATGCAGCTGTGCTGATGGTCATTGTGATTTTCATTCTGCGTCTCTGGACGGACCTTAAAATGGTGTCTTGACACTCTTGCCCAGGTTTTCCTCCACTTTCCTCTTTGGCAGTGAGCGGAGCACCAACTTCTATTACACACCTGACAGTGAAAGGTGTGTTAAAGGAGGACAGTGGCGAATTGTGGTTGACAGCTGCACTTCTGGGAGCAAATATCTGCCTCCATGTTCTTGCCACTTCAAACGATGTGTAGACTTTGTTACAGGAGTAAAACTCTTAGGATTTACATCAGTCAAACGTTGGGAGGGAACATTTTGCTGCCTTTACCGAACAAACCCATAATGAAAGATAATGTGAACATGACGTGAGAGGAAGTTTCTGCCAGAGGTTCTTCACACAGCTCCCCCGTCCACTCCTTGCTTTTAAACAGTCTGTCTACAGTGAAGCAGCAGCAGCAGCAGCGCCCTCTACTGTCTGTAAGAGAAAACTGGGGGGAAAAAGAAAAGCTTACAGCACCTGGTATTCCCAGGCGGTCTCCCATCCAAGTACTAACCAGGCCCGACCCTGCTTAGCTTCCGAGATCGGACGAGATCGGGCGTGTTCAGGGTGGTATGGCCGTAAGCCACAGCTCCGTGCACAAACACACATTTTATACAAGCACATCATCACCAGCATCCCATCCAACTGGCTCAGTTTCAGCCATAGACCACCTGGGTGCTCGCCTGAGGAGCTACCGGCTGGAGGGTGGCTAAAGAGGAGGCGGAAATACTTAGTAACTGCTCCTCCTGATCTGCTGTGATCCGTTGTTAGAAAGAGCAGAGCAGCAACCAGCTGAGAGCAGACTAGGACTGTGGAAGCACTTTGCTGCTGGGGGCCGCCTCTCCAAGACGCCGCTGTTTATTTGATGCCCCCCGTGCTTCATTTGCTCACATCGAGAGTGATGTGACACCTGACAAGAGCCAGAGATCGTCGACCACCTCCTTCTCAAAAGGCCTGTTTGCCAAAACTCTCGTGGTTTACGGCCATACCACCCTGAACACGCCCGATCTCGTCCGATCTCGGAAGCTAAGCAGGGTCGGGCCTGGTTAGTACTTGGATGGGAGACCGCCTGGGAATACCAGGTGCTGTAAGCTTTTTCCTCAGCAACAATCCAAAACCTCAAAATATGCACTTTGTTATCATCACAGGTGAAGCATCCAACCCTCACAATGTGACAAAGGGACTTTTCTTTTTGACAAATGACTGAAACAAAGAATCCCTTCTCCAATTTGCTTCAGACCAATTTTGATCTGATCCAGGACACGAGAACTTGGTGGTGCCGGTGACTTTTTCCTTTCTCTGCTAAAATCCTCCGGCACAATAACGTTGTCAAACCGCTAAACTCAGCCCGTCTCCCCACGAACTCTAGTAAGTCCTGCCTTTGTTTTAGACTCCATTTCCCATAAGTCAGTATTAAGTACTAGTATGTGTGTCCTCCCTCATAGACTGGAGATCAGAACATGTAGCAAAGGTAAAAAAATAATAAGACAAAGTAATAAATAACTAATGGTTAATCCGAGGGGGCCACAAATGCCCTGCAGGGATGTTGTGGCAGGGATGTTGTGACATCTCTGGACTCCCTCCAGTTTGCTTATCCCCCTCAGCTGGGAGTGGAGGACGCCCTCATCCACTTACTACCCCGGATCTACACCAACCTGGACAAGCCTGGGGGTCTGTCAGGATCATGTTCTTTGACTTTTGTGCCTTTAACACAATCAGCCTGTTCTGCTGGGGGAGAAATTAAACAACATGCTCGTTGACACCCCCATGGTTGCCTGGATGTTGGACTTCCTCCCTGACCGATCCCGGTACGTCCGCCTACAGAACTGTGCGTTTGACACTGTTACCTGCAGCACAGGTGCTCCCCAGGGACAGTCCTACCCCCCTTTCTCTTCATCGTGTAAACCTCTGACTTCAGGTACAAGTCAGAGTCCTGCCACCTTCAGAAGTTTTCTCATGACTCTGTGGTTGTTGGATGTATCCAGGGTGGAGATATCACAAAGTATCGATCAGTGATGGACAGTTTTGTTAACTGGTGTGAGAACAATCATGTCCAGCTCAACGTCAGTAAAACAAAGAAACTGATGGTGGACTATAGGAAGTCCTGGACTCCTGTCGACCCTCTCTTCATACGGGGAGAGGCGGTGGAAGCAATGTTCCCTCTAAGCTGCCCGCGTGCGCAATTGCGCGCTGCTGACACTGTTTCCGCGCACAGAAAAACATCCAACCTGATTTGAAAATAAAAAACACAACAATTTATTCTGTTATTTCGCAGTGATTCAGTGAGTGACTGTCCGCTTCAGCCAATGATGCGATTCACGTACGTATTTCCTCAGTAACACCGTCACTGACCGGCTGTGACAGCGTCCTTATGAGACGCACCGGTGGTTTAGCAAAGCGGAGTGAAGACACGCTAATGATGCTAAGTGCTGCTTATGTTGACCCTTAATAATAATGGCAAAACGAACGGGAAGTTATTTACATTTTCATATTTGGATATTGATCATTAAATACTGTCACAAGTTTATGATTCATAGAAATTTCAGAGTACAAATACCTGGGTGTCCACCTGGACAATAAACTGGACCGGTCAGTTAATGAAGCATCAATCTAAAGAAAAACACAGAGCAGCTGTATTTTCTAGGAGACTAATGTCCTTCAACATCTGCAGCACCTTGCTCTGGATGTTCTGAGTCTGTGGTAGCCAGCTCCATCTTCTATGCTGTGGTTTGCTGAGGCAGCAGTATGAGGGTGGCAGATGGTAACAGACTGAATATACTGATAAGGAGGTCTGGTTCTGTTCTGGGGGAGGATCTGGACCCTCTGCATGTTGTGGCTGAGAGGAGAATGTTGTCCAAACTCCTTTCAGTCCTGGACAATCCCTCCCACCCAGTCCACTGTGTGCTGGCTGTACAGAGCAGCACGTTCAGCCAGAGACTGATCATAGAACAACGCAGGAGACATAAACTGTTCAACTCGTCCCCCTCTTGTAAACAGGAGGGGACTGAAAGGTGAAAAGGACAATTATTTATTATTTTATTTTAAGGTCAATTATTATCTATCATATTTTGTTTTTAGTTGCATTTCAGTAGATTGTTCATTTGTCCATGTGGTTTTTCTCCTTGGTTTGGTTGAAGTGCTTTTCCTTTGTTTTTTTACTTTTCCTGCAGAGAGCAGCTGTAACAAGACAACACAATTTCCATATGGGTTTAATAAAGTTATTTGAATAATGAATTTTGAAAAAAAATTATAAGAATCCTGAGTTTAGAGTTAGAATTCTGAGGAAAAAGTCAAAATTCAAATAAATTGTCGTCCTTCATATGTTTCTCATAATTTTCACCTTTGACAGTTTGTTGAACGAATCTGAACTAAAATTGCAAATTCAACAGGATCAAATCCAGTAGGTTTAAACACACATAGTTTTTATTATTGGACTGAGTTTTAGTGCAGGTAGCTAATACTTTAACTTCAGTAAAGAAGTTGCAGTGATATCTGTATTGGAGTATTTGCTTTTTACACGAGTAATTCATTTTGTGTACTTCTACCCCGTCTGCCATCTTCATCTCAGCAACACTGCAGCTTTTACTAAATCCAGTTTTGTGACAACACAGAAAACAATTTACACTGAAAGTTTGATGAACGAATCAAGTGGCAGTAAAATTCTGACTGGATGCTGCTGGTACATAAATGTGGATTCAGAAGAAGAAATCAAGCTCAGGGGGAAAAGAGAGAAGAATTGTGCAGAGTAAAACTGACTTTTACTGAAGTATTTTTATCAGCACTGGTTACCTACAGGGTGCAGCAATGGCAAACAAAACTTTCTTTCCTTTCTCCATCTTCTGCTTCTCAGCTCTTCATGCTGAGACTGTGTTGCAGTGAAGCTGAAACTGAGAAGTTTAAACAAAGCCATTTAACATTAACATCAAGATGTGAAACACAGGTGGGGAGGGAGGACGAGTAAAAGCAAAGGAACAGTAAAAATAGAATCAAGAATGTCTGCACTTTATTTACCACTTCACTTCCAACAGGTTTACAGAACTAAACATAATGTGTTTACTGTATATCTTCACTTGTCAGACTAAAAACATAGAAACTAGAAACTAGTTTGGACAAACTTACTAAACTCCATCCCTGGTTAGTGGGATGAACGGACCCTCAGATTTCAGGTTTCGGTTGCTAATATTTTCACATAAATTTTCAGGATATAAAGGAACTGTTAGATTTAGAGCAAATCATTAAAACCCATCTCACAGACCTCAATTATGTCAAAGAAATTTCATTACCACCATAATTACACTTTTTAAGTACATATTTCATTTGTATGTCAATTTAAAAACTACAATACATGTAAATGTAAAGACCAACAAAATACAGTTTGCATCAAGAATTTGCCAGTTTAGAGAAACTAAAAGCAGATGCAGTGATATTGACTCCCAGTCCCCACAGGTGTGACCCAGGGTTCTGTCCTGAGTCCCTTGTTTTTATCATTTACATACTATAAATATCAAATTCACTTTTACTGTTACAACAGTTTTGCAATTTCTCTTGACCCTTCCTCTCTCTCTCCCTCCCCTCAGGTTAAGAGTCTGGATGTCATCCTCGATAGCACACTCTCCTTTACTTCCCACATGAATAACAACACAGTCGGCCTACTTCCACCTTTGCAGCATCAACCGCCTCTGTCTCTCCCTCACACTTCATACCGCTGCCATATTGGTTCACAGTCTGTCGCTTCCGTACTTGTCTACTGCAACTCCCTTCTTTTTGGTCCCCTCTGATTTTAACCAAGAGAAACTAAAATGGTCTTTGTCTAATTTAGTTTGCAGAACTTAACTGTGTCTCCATCCTCAAAACCAGCATAAAGTCCAGCATGTAGAGGCTGAGTGAATGTGGTCTGGACTCTGTGAAAGAGAGTCATGGTTTCAGAGACACTGTAGAAGGACAGAATACCTGCTCTGTGATCCAGGTACACTCCTATTCTGGAGGACTGAGGACCTGAGACTGGAGTTTTAATATTGTTGAAACAAAATTGTTTTGTTTTCCAATTATTTTGGAAACATCTTAGTGCCCAAGATTTGTCATTGTATCCAAATCCACATTCATCACCAAATCCTGATCTACTGATGTTCTTGTATGCGACTGCTATATCAACCCCTGTCCCTCTCCACTCCACCTCCCAGTAACAACGTCCAGTTAGACTCTCTCTGCTCAGGACCTGATACCAATGAATGAATCTGTCTTTGTGACTAGAATAAGACTGTTTTTGACTCATTACCGTTACTTTTCTGTTTCCCTCAGATAATAACAGATATTCATTTGCTGTGTTTGGATCCAGTGTGATTTCACATGAATATTTTAAGAATCCAGCTCTGGTCTTTGGTTCTGGTTCTGCTTGTGGCAGTAAAACATCCACTTGAGTCACTAATGATGAGATGTTTGTCCATGTCTGTCTCAGAATGTCCTGTAGTTGATCTCTGAGCTCTGACACAGCTGCTGTCACATCCTCAAAGTATCTCAGAGGACGGATGTTGACACTGGATGTATCTGTAGATTCACTGAGTTGTGACAGTGAGGGGTAGTTGTGTAGAAACTGGTTTTGATCCTCTGTGTGTGAGAGCTGCTCCAGCTCAGCATCTTTCCTCTTCAGCTCAGTGATCTCCTGCTCCAGCTTCTCCTGAAGCTCTTTGACTCGACTCACTTCAGTTTCCTGCTGGGATCTGATCTGCTGCTTCACCTCAGAGCTTCTTTTCTCCATGAGACAGATCAGCTCAGTGAAGATCTTCTCACTGTCCTCCACTGTTTTCTCAGCAGAGCGATTGAGAGCCTCCACCTCCTGTTGAAGCACCTTCACATCTTTCTCTATGTCCTGGATTCTCTGCTGGATTTGTTGTCGACTCCCCTCGAGTTCTCTCTGCCTCTCAGTCCTTTCTGCTGCAGCTGAGACTGTGTCGTGGCCTTTATGTTCATCCACAGAGCAGAGATAACAGATACACTGCTGATCAGTACGGCAGAACATCTTCATCACCTCATCGTGACGAGAGCAGATGTTCTCCTGGAGGTTCTTGGACGGCTCCACCAGCTTGTGTTTCTTTAACTGTGCTACATCATAATGAGGCTGCAGGTGTTTCTCACAGTAAGAGACCAGACACATCAAACAGGACTTAACAGCTTTCAGTTTTTTCCCAGTGCAGAAATCACAGGCCACATCTTCAAGTCCAGCATAGCAGTGATCAGCAGGAGCAACTGGAACCTCAGGTTTCTTCAGCTCTTTCACTAATTCAGCCAACATGGTGTTTTTCACGAGGACAGGTCTCGGTGTGAAGGTCTGTCTACACTGAGGACAGCTGTGGAGTTTCTTTCCATCTTCTTCATCCCAGTGGGTTTTAATACAGTTCAGACAGTAACTGTGTCCACAGGGAAGAGTCACTGGATCCTTCAGTTCCTCTAAACAGATCGAACAGGAGAATTTTTCTTGATCCAGTTGATTTCCTTGCTTTGCCATTTTCCCCCGACTGCGATTGTTGAATAGTTTCACTTTTGTTCGAAGAACAACAAGCTCTGTGCCCTAATAGAAAACTGATCTTTGCTCTTGTTCCCATGATGCAGTCAATAGGTTTTACCAGCTCTGGCATGTACCTCCATGTTGTTTACACACATCCTTACACTGACAGATCTGTGAAGGAGGAAGGAACAAAAATAAATCTGTTAAAAGGGAGGAGCTCACTGTGTTTGAAAGCAGCAGCAATAGGGATGAATTTTTTTATAGAACAAAAATTTCAGACTGAAAACTGGTTCAGTTATATTTTCAGAATAGTTTCAAAAAATCAATGACAAAATCTGATGATTTCTACTCATGTGGTAGACGAGAAACATTACAATACAAATTTTATTACACATTTATATCACAGAGTAGATAAAATTTTCACCTAGAGAAAAAACATATCATGAGCGACTCATATTTCACTGCGCTGCATACAACAGTAATCCCAGTAAGAGATGAGTCAATGCAAATCAGCCTTCATACAATGTGGTCCGGAGTCTACTTAGCAAGTTCTTGTCACTTGATCATCTGTACTGATTCCTGCTGGGAAGCAAATGTTCAGATGTGGGTAGTTTTAGGGTTGGTGCCTAGCTAACACACTTCTTTGTGGAGCCAGAGACAGGATGTCTTACTAGATTATCAAATTTCCCTCACAATGAGCATGTGGTGGAGAGCAGCTGTTCTGAGGTTCTAAGCTTCTATTTTCTGGAGCTGACAAGGAGCACCTGAGCTGCAGGTAACTGCCTCATATACAGCTAAGTAAAGGAACTAAGTATATTTACTCAAGTTCTGGACTTGAATACAATTTCGAGGTACTTGTACTTTACTGGAGTATTTCCATTTGATGTTATTTAAGGTACTGATCATGATGTATTGTAATGGCTGAAGCAGCTGTCAGCACATAAAGACATTATATCAGCTCCACCTTTACCTGCTGTTGTTTCTGTGTATTAACACGTCTCTATAACACTTATATTCTTTTATTCATTACTAGAAATGGTACTTTGTGGAGCAGAGGATTAGAGTCGCTATAAATATGTTTTTGAATGTGACTTTTGTTTCAGAATTCTGGCTTTTTTCTCATAATTTACTTTGTTCTACTGAAGCTTTGAATCAATATGAAGCAAATGTGTTGACACAGTTAAAATGGCGACATCTGCTGGAAATCAGCAAGTCGTCTCATTAGAGCATAACTGTTGCAGTACCTCACGTACTTTGTTCATTTAGTCCCTGAACAACAGTGAGACACTCAGTGTTGTGTATTTTTTAGATCCTCATAGTGAATCAGAATCTGAACAGTGTGGAGGAAATGGAAACACTGGCCAAAATCTTCATGTGCTGCCTTTTACAAAACCGTTCATTAATTGGAGGATTTTCACAACATATTTTTTAGCCTTTTACACACAGTCTTTCCATTTTTGACATTGTAGAAGAATATATGGAGACATTAACAGGACACGTCAGTCACCTGATCTTGGTCTCAGTGTGTTTTATTGCTCTCAGCCTAAATGACACCGAACAAAGCTGAAAAAGCAAGAAGTGCAGCAACTGTAGAACAGGCCTGGAAGATGATCACCAGGAACGTGGACGTTCAGTGCAAAAGAAATCTGTGAACATACAGTCCATCATGGTTCATTCAAGTTTCTGTTCACTTGTCGAATTATTTGCTGTGAATAAAGAAGGATCACATGTGACAAAGGTGGAACTTCCTCAAACAGTGTAAAAGCTGAGTGGCTGCCACAGGTGAAAAACTAGTGAGACAGCAAAGAAAAGCAACAAGTTGCAGGCAGAAAGAAGGTGATTAGAATGTGAACAGTCAGTGATCTGTACTGAAGCTAACATCATGTATGGACATACAGAGCTCAGACAGCAAGGACACAAACACAGGCAGGTTTACATTCTGACTGGATCATTGACAAAATGGGAACAGGTGTGTGAATGGGCCACAAGGTTCAAGTGACTGGGACAAGAGAGACCGGTCTGAGGACATCTGGTGAACAGGTGAGACAAGTTCATATAAATCAGGAGGTGGAAGAAGGTTTTTGATGTGTTTCCTGCTGAACCACATTTTAGAAGAAAATGCTGCCGACTTTCTGTGAAGCACCACTTTGTTTTTTCACCCTCCCATTACTCATCTCTGGACTCCTCACATGTCTGTGGTGTCTCTTTGTAGGGGCCCAACCCTTAGGTTGAGAACCACTGGATACATGACTGTATGTGAAGTAGTTCAAATCAGCTCCTGCTTCACCAGAAAAATGCTGCTTAAACACTGATGAAACAATCCAATGTTGTTGTATGATGTCATAAATATGTCACGAGTACTTTTACTTTTGATACTAGTTTTCTTCTCAACCGTCTGTAGTTTTACTTGACTAGAATTTAAAATGCAGCAGTTGTTTCTGAATGTGTTGTTGCTTTTACATCATGAGTAAAGAATCTGAACACTTCTTCCACCACAGACTGTGCAGTTGTTGAGGCTTTAGAGACAAGAACACAAAGACAAGTAAAAACTTCACGGAGCATTTGAAGCTTCAAACAACACCAGTAAAGAATGGAAATCTCTGTGATATCACACTGTTTGTTCACAGCAGAAGATGCTTTATTCATTAAATCAAGTCTTGATAAAAATGCTTTTAACAAAAGGTGAACTTTCATCCTTTAACACAACAACAGCAACTTTTGATCCATGTGACTAAACAGATCTAAATGTCCGTTTTAAACCACATGTGTCTAAATCGTTTGTCAATGAGCTGAAGTTTCCATCTGCTGTGTTTTATAGACATTTTTGTACCAGAGTCGTCTTAAACCCACATCAATGCTCTTGGTCTGTTTGACCTGTGAACAGAGGATGTTTAAGCAAAATATGAACATTACACAAGGATTAAACAAACCTCATCATGAGCAGTGATATCCTCAGTGGCTCCACTGAAACAGGAAATAAACGAAAAACTAAGAAACTAAATATACAAATATACTGAATGAAAAACTTGTGATGTTTGATTGGCTGATCTCTGTGGTGTCTCTCTCATTTCAACAAACTGTCTTTGAATGACGACGACTTGATGGGAGTTTACAAAACTCGGCAGTGGATCCACAGTCAAAAAGGAAAAGTCCAGCATGTAGAGGCTGAGTGAATGTGGTCTGGACTCTGTGGAGGAGAGTCATGGTTTCAGAGACACTGTAGAAGGACAGAATACCTGCTCTGTGATCCAGGTACACTCCTATTCTGGAGGACTGAGGACCTGAGACTGGAATTTTAATTTTATTGAACCAAAATTCAAAACTGTTTTGGTAACAAATAAGTACCCAAGATTTGTCATTAAATCCAAATACACATTCATGGCCTCTTCCTGCTCTGCTGACATTCTTGTATGTGACTGCTACAATAACTCCTGTCCCTCTCCACTCCACCTCCCAGTAACAACGTCCAGTCAGACTCTCTCTGCTCAGGACCTGAAACCAGTAACCAGTGAATCTGTCTGTGTGACTAGAATAAGACTGTTTTTGACCCATTAATATTACTTTTCTGTTTCCCTCAGATAATAACAGATTTTCATTTGGTGTGTTTGGATCCAGTGTGATTTCACATGAATACTTTAAGAATCCAGCTCTGGTCTTTGGTTCTGGTTGTGGATCTAACAGTAAAACATCCACTTGAGTCACTAATGATGAGATGTTTTTCCATGTCTGTCTCAGAATGTCCTGCAGTTGATCTCTGAGCTCTGACACAGCTGCTGTCACATCCCAAAGTATCTCAGAGGACGGATGTTGATGCTGGATGTATCTGTAGATTCACTGAGTTTTGACAGTGAGGGGTAGTTGTGTAGAAAGTGGTTGTGATCCTCTGTGTGTGAGAGCTGCTCCAGCTCAGCATCTTTCCTCTTCAGCTCAGTGATCTCCTGCTCCAGCTTCTCCTGAAGCTCTTTGACTCGACTCACTTCAGATTCCTGCTGGGATCTGATCTTCTGCTTCACCTCAGACCTTCTTTTCTCAATGAGACAGATCAGCTCAGTGAAGATCTTCCCACTGTCCTCCACTGTTTTCTCAGCAGAGCGATTGAGAGCCTCCACCTTCTGTTGAAGCACCTTCACATCTTTCTCTCTGTCCTGGATTCTCTGCTGGATTTGTTGTCGACTCCCTTTGAGTTCTCTCTGCCTCTCAGTCCTTTCTGCTTCAGCTGAGACTGTGTCGTGGCCTTTATGTTCATCCACAGAGCAGAGATAACAGATAAACTGCTGATCAGTACAGCAGAACATTTTCATCACCTCATCATGATGAGAGCAGATGTTCTCCTGGAGGTTCTTGGAGGGCTCCACCAGCTTGTGCTTTTTAAAAGCAGGAGATTCATAATGAGGTTGCAGGTGTTTCTCACAGTAAGAGACCAAACAAACCAGACAGGACTTAACAGCTTTCAGTTTTCTCCCAGTACAGACATCACAGGCCACATCTTCAGGTCCAGCATAGCAGTGATCAGCAGGAGCAGCTTGGAGTCCAGTCTTCTTCAGCTCCTCCACTAAAACTGCTAACATGGTGTTTTTCAACAGGACAGGTCTCGGTGTGAAGGTCTTTCTACACTGAGGACAGCAGTGGAGTTTCTTCTGGTCCTCTTCATCCCAGAAACTATTAATACAGTTCAGACAGTAACTGTGTCCACAGGGAATAGTCACTGGAACCTTCAGTAGATCCAGACAGATCGAACAAGAAAATGCTTCCTCGTCCAGCTGAACTCCTTTCTGCGCCATTTCCCCTTCAGTGATAATGACTGTCAGTTTCTCGTTTTTTGAACTGAGAGTTTGAGCTCTGATCTAAACAACATGTGTTTCTGCAGAGAATGGAGCCTTTCAGTTCCTGCACTTCCTGGTTACACCCATCTTCAAAGTGTAGATCTAAAGGGGAGGGAACAAGGAAATAAAGTGCAGCTCAGTGTGTGTGAGAGCAGAAAAGGAGGAGTTGCACTGTTCATTCATCAAGTTATTAAAGCATTTGAGCAATTTTAAAATAATGTGACAGACACACACTGCAGAAAGATGCAAAAAATGTTATATTTGTTGTAGTTATGTTTATCTTAACTTGTCCAATTACAAAACTGAGACTATACACACAGAAGAAGACTCTATGCAACAACAGGTACATTACTGAAGCTAATGAGTAACAGGGATCAGCTTAGCAGGTAACTGGGTGATGAGTGTCACGGCAAAAACTGTAAGTTTAGGAGGCAAAAGGCAGCTCACAGTCTTGGTTATGGTGAGTTTAATCAGGAAGAAGGAGAAACATGCTCAGCAGAACAGAACTACACTCCATGTTGTGTAAGGTGTCTGTGAAGCAACTCTCCAACTCACCTGTCTACCAGGTACTACTCGAATCTGTCTCTGAACCTGATAACCTGTCTGACCCCCTGGCTTCAAAAGTCTTTCTGATTATCTGAACTCTGCTTCTCTGCTTGACTGACCTGGATTCTGGATTGTGTTTCTCTCTGGCCTGGTTCAGAACTCTGATTTCCTTATGGACTTTGTTTCTTGAATGTGGACTTTGACTTGTTTAACTGCTCTGTGTCGGCTAACTGGATCTGAACCTGAGTTTTGTGAACATAGCATCACAGCAATGTTAGGCTGTTCAAGCAGTAAATCAGAACAGCTAACCACATCACATGATGCTAACACAGCTTTCTCTGCTGCAACAGCTCTCAGACAGAGAGGGAGACCAGCTACAACTGGATCCAGCCTGATTAGAAACAAGGAACAGGCTGTTCTACACCCATGAGGTTGGGATAACAAAGAAGTCCTGCAACTGTCTCCTGGTCAACAACCAACTCAGATTAGGCAAAGCAAGTGCAGGGGCAACACTTTCTTTCTTCAGGAGTCTACATGGTTTCCTCATGTGCAAACAATAACATACTTTTTGTGACAGTTTTCCTCTGGAGTGATCACAGGACCCAGATATGTCACTTTATTCTGCAAACTGCAGTGAGAAAAACATACTTTATGGCCCTTGTCTAGAAGAGGCTTTAACAGGTGCAGCATATTCATTTTTTGCATGCTTCTTCAAATGGACAAATAGAAATTAGCAAATCATCTACGTACTGTAGCAAACACCAAAATTGGTCAAATTTGATTCTACCAGAGGAAGAATGATTTTTAGCACTCTGGGGTGTATGGCTGCATTCACCTCCTGTGAATTTGAAGGAAGCACCACTCACTTGGTTGGTCTCTTACTTTAAAAAACAATATGGTAACAAGCACTAGAGAATTCTCACATGAAATTATTACAGCTGCTGGTAACAGGGGATCAAACACAGGCTTCATGCCATTGGTGGCTTCCTGTATTGGTTTTGACATGGCCTGTACTCTGATTTTGGATGGACTATCAGAGGCCCTGTCCTTTCTCACCACACTGAAAACAAGCTTCTTGGACACATTGATGTCTTCTTCCTTTGCCACGTCCCCTTTCTTGTTCTTTGCCACAAGTTCTTTGGCTGGTCATGACTCTGGACATGGTGGGGGAGGGAGTGGAGGAGCAGAGTCCAGACCTGGAATCACCTTATAAAACTCAGACAAGACAGACTGGTGTTAGAACATTGTGGACAAAGACTTGCTCTGTGCTGTCCTTTTCTATTTAAACTGTAACTTTCTCCACACGATGGTAATAATTTAGTTGGTAAACTGTTCCCAGGCCAGGTGCTTACTTCTCTTAGTACCAAGTACTATTTCTCTCGTAGCCTGTTTTTTAGTGCTATGATTCCTCGTGCGACTCAGATTTCACTGCGCTGCATACAACAGTAATCCCAGTAAGAGATGAGTCAATGCAAATCAGCCTTCATACAATGTGGTCCGGAGTCTACTTAGCAAGTTCTTGTCACTTGATCATCTGTACTGATTCCTGCTGGGAAGCAAATGTTCAGATGTGGGTAGTTTTATGGTTGGTGCCTAGCTAACACACTTCTTTGTGGAGCCAGAGACAGGATGTCTTACTAGATTAGATTTACTCAAGTTCTGGACTTGAATACAATTTCGGGGTACTTGTACTTTACTGGAGTATTTCCATTTGATGTTATTTAAGGTACTGCTCATGATGTATTGTAATGGCTGAAGCAGCTGTCAGCACATAAAGACATTATATCAGCTCCACCTTTACCTGCTGTTGTTTCTGTGTATTAACACTTATATTCTTTTATTCATTACTAGAAATGTTACTTTGTGGAGCAGAGGATTAGAGTCGCTATAAATATGTTTTTGAATGTGACTTTTGTTTCAGAATTCTGGCTTTTTTCTCATAATTTACTTTGTTCTACTGAAGCTTTGAATCAATTTGAAGCAAATGTGTTGACACAGTTAAAATGGCGACATCTGCTGGAAATCTGCAAGTCGTCTCCTTAGAGCATAACTGTTGCAGTACCTCACGTACTTTGTTCATTTAGTCCCTGAACAACAGTGAGACACTCAGTGTTGTGTATTTTTTAGATCCTCATAGTGAATGAGAGTCTGAACAGTGTGGAGGAAATGGAAACACTGGCCAAAATCTTCATGTGCTGCCTTTTACAAAACTGTTCATTAATTGGAGGATTTTCACAACATATTTTTTAGCCTTTTACAAACAGTCCTTCCATTTTTGACAGTGTAGGAGAATATATGGAGACATTAACAGGACACGTCAGTCACCTGGTCTTAGTCTCAGTATGTTTTATTGCTCTGTTTGTTTGGATGTTTAACGAAAATATGAACATTACACAAGGATTAAACAAAACTCATCATGAGCAGTGATATCCTCAGTGGCTCCACAGAAACAGGAAATAAACGAAAAACTAAGAAACTAAAAGAACAAATATACTAAATGAAAAACTTGTGATGTTTGATTGGCTGATCTCTGTGGTGTCTCTCTCATTTCAAAAAACTTCGTGTTTTGAAAGACGACAACTTGATGGGAGTTTACACAACTCAGCAGTGGATACACTACCAAAAAGTTTAAGTCCAGCATGTAGAGGCTGAGTGAATGTGGTCTGGACTCTGTGAAAGAGAGTCATGGTTTCAGAGACACTGTAGAAGGACAGAATACCTGCTCTGTGATCCAGGTACACTCCTATTCTGGAGGACTGAGGACCTGAGACTGGAATGTGGACACTGTTATATATGAACTTATGGATACAGCTAAAGATACACTCGAATACTAAAGACTTGAATCTGAACAAATACTCATCGTTTTACAGGAGAAAAAAAGAGAAATATCAGAGTGTACTTTACATTTTAAAGCATAATCAAACAAAACAAGTGGGTTTAGCAACAAGTGGTACATATGTATAAATGTGTGTTGCTGAATTTATTATTCTATACCAATGAGTGTGAATCCTGTTAATAATAAAAAATGTAAAAGAAGTTAGAAATGTTGGAATATACAGCACAGTGAGACATTTGTTTCAGGATCCCCAACTTCACTTCCTCTTTATGACCTTTTTTTCGCAGCCACTTCCTGTTTCCTGGTCCCGTCACATTGGTTACGCTTTACTAATCACCGGTAATCAGTTTTAGTGATGGGAAGTTCGGCTCTTTTCAGAGAGCCGGCTCTTTTGGCTCAGCTCCTGAAGAAGAGCCGGCTCTTTCGACTCCTGAGCGGCTCTTAATTTAGGATTGTTTTATAGGCCTTTATTTTACCACCTTTGCAAAACCTCATGGTTTGTTTGTTGAAAATCCTTTCATGTGCAGTGTTTTCATGAGAATCCTTATAATTGCCTGATTTTGTGCATTTATTCTGTTACAAAGCCATTTTTTTGTTTAATATTTAATCAAACTTTTTATTGCACAAATTAACAACAAAACAGCAAATAAATCCACAGGGCACAGTTGCTCACACAGCACCACTTTGTCCTCTACTTGCCACACTTTTGACACTCTTATTAGCTCCTCTGCCAGGTTTTCTGCAGTGTGTCTATCTGTGAACTCAAATCAGTCCAGAAGGGAAGATGTCATCTTGTAATTATCAATGAAATGGCTAGTGACAGCCATGAAAGAGCAGGTGGTTCTGGAGGTCCAGCAGTCAGTTGTCAGGCAAACTGATGGAGCTTTTTTCACCCTTTCTTGCCATAATGCGTCTTCTGTGTCATATAGTTTAGGTATTGTTGTTTGGGACAATGTTTTTCTACTGAGTAGAGAATGTGGGATTTAAAGTTTTGACAAAACTTTTAAAACCTCTGTCCTCCACAATGGAAAAGGGTTGGAAATCAGTAGCTATCATTTTAGCCAACTCTTCATCAATGCTGTGCTGTTTGGGTGGGGTCATCACTTTCGGTATAAACTGGCTTATTTTGCTTTGAGTTGCAGAAGGAGAGGTTATACCTGTATTTGTGGGGAAGCCAGTAGATGCTGATTCACTTGCTGTTTTTATGGGATGAGACACACCAGGATTGTAGATGTGTGCTAGCTTGCCCTCTAACTGCACTATAGAATGGACAGTTCTCATATGTCTTTGCAGGTTTGTGGTGGAACCTGCTCTTAAAGTAATTTTCATCTTGCAGTGAACACACTCTGCTTTGCTGTTTCCAGTATCTTTAAACTGGAGCCTGATGCTGCTTCTCATTTGGGTGTCACTCATAGTTTCAACTACACCGACAGTACACACTCTCCTCACCGCTATCTGACAGACAGTTAACTTGCAGTGGAGCACCGCTCCACTTCTTGTCACCCGACTCTCTGTTTTTACATAATGATATGATCCCATATCCTCACATGTGATTGGCCGCGATGCCATTGCTGACCAATCAAAACAAAGTTCTGCCGTAAGCAGAGATCAGGCTGAGCACTGAGGTAAGCAGCGAAAGGAAAAAACTGGGAGCCGGCTCTCACTCGATGCGAGCCGGCTCTTCTGATTCACTACAAAGCATCGGCTCTCAGAGCCGCATCTTTTGCTCATGACACATCACTAATCAGTTTCACCTGCTCTCATCACTTTGCTTATTTACGTCCTCAGTTCCCTCAGCAAACTGTCAGGTTGTCTGCTAATCACTGTGACTTTCCAGCCTCCATCACGTTCATCATTGCGATCCACGGCGAAGAGAATGTTTTCCATGTCCATGTTTGACTCACCCCATCGGAGACATACAAGCACCCGGTGCACGCTCTCCCGCCGAAGGATGGCCCTCGCACCTCTGATTCTACTTTGGGCCCAACCGTCTCGCAAAATGCAGCTGTGCTGATGGTCATTGTGATTTTCTTTCTGCGTCTCTGGACGGACCTTAAAATGGTGTCTTGACACTCTTGCCCAGGTTTTCCTCCACTTTCCTCTTTGGCAGTGAGCGGAGCACCAACTTCTATTACACACCTGACAGTGAAAGGTGTGTTAAAGGAGGACAGTGGCGAATTGTGGTTGACAGCTGCACTTCTGGGAGCAAATATCTGCCTCCATGTTCTTGCCACTTCAAACGATGTGTAGACTTTGTTACAGGAGTAAAACTCTTAGGATTTACATCGGTCAAACGTTGAGAGGGAACATTTTGCTGCCTTTACCGAACAAACCCATAATGAAAGATAATGTGAACATGACGTGAGAGGAAGTTTCTGCCAGAGGTTCTTCACACAGCTCCCCCGTCCACTCCTTGCTTTTAAACAGTCTGTCTACAGTGAAGCAGCAGCAGCAGCAGCGCCCTCTACTGTCTGTAAGAGAAAACTGGGGGGAAAAAGAAAAGCTTACAGCACCTGGTATTCCCAGGCGGTCTCCCATCCAAGTACTAACCAGGCCCGACCCTGCTTAGCTTCCGAGATCGGACGAGATCGGGCGTGTTCAGGGTGGTATGGCCGTAAGCCACAGCTCCCCGCACAAACACACATTTTATACAAGCACATCATCATCAGCATCCCATCCAACTGGCTCAGTTTCAGCCATAGACCACCTGGGTGCTCGCCTGAGGAGCTACCGGCTGGAGGGTGGCTAAAGAGGAGGCGGAAATACTTAGTAACTGCTCCTCCTGATCTGCTGTGATCCGTTGTTAGAAAGAGCAGAGCAGCAACCAGCTGAGAGCAGACTAGGACTGTGGAAGCACTTTGCTGCTGGGGGCCGCCTCTCCAAGACGCCGCTGTTTATTTGATGCCCCCCGTGCTTCATTTGCTCACATCGAGAGCGATGTGACACCTGACAAGAGCCAGAGATCGTCGACCACCTCCTTCTCAAAAGGCCTGTTTGCCAAAACTCTCATGGTTTACGGCCATACCACCCTGAACACGCCCGATCTCGTCCGATCTCGGAAGCTAAGCAGGGTCGGGCCTGGTTAGTACTTGGATGGGAGACCGCCTGGGAATACCAGGTGCTGTAAGCTTTTTCCTCAGCAACAATCCAAAACCTCAAAATATGCACTTTGTTATCATCACAGGTGAAGCATCCAACCCTCACAATGTGACAAAGGGACTTTTCTTTTTGACAAATGACTGAAACAAAGAATCCCTTCTCCAATTTGCTTCAGACCAATTTTGATCTGATCCAGGACACGAGAACTTGGTGGTGCCGGTGACTTTTTCCTTTCTCTGCTAAAATCCTCCGGCACAATAACGTTGTCAAACCGCTAAACTCAGCTCGTCTCCCCACGAACTCTAGTAAGTCCTACCTTTGTTTTAGACTCCATTTCCCATAAGTCAGTATTAAGTACTAGTATGTGTGTCCTCCCTCATAGACTGGAGATCAGCGCCACCTAGCGAGTCTGAGGGCAACCACATCACCATCCTGCTTTGCCAACAACATTCTTTAATAAACTTGGTTAAAACTGAGAAGTTGTGTCAAGCACCTTATTGCGTCCAACCCTAAAAACTAACCCGTTACAATTTGACACTAAAATGTCCTTATATCTGCTAACAACTTAATATGTGTTACATTTCTAAAAAATGAATAAATGTTTTTGTGCTTAGAAACGCTGAGATCCTGCAGGAGGCTGTTCTAAACGCTTAACACCAGCCTTGTCATAAACTGTGTGGCCACCAGGAGGCGAAAGAGCTGCACTGAAACCTGATCACTGTGGGGAAACACAGTGTGGTGTTAAATGTTTTCACCGTGTTTGTCTGCAGAAGTGTCCTCATTCCCTGAAAAGGTTTTTAAACCACCAACTGCTTTTACATGTAGCCCAGGCAAAAAAATAATAATAAACCAAAGTAATAACTAGGTAATGCTTAATCCGCGGGAACAGACGCAGCCTTTTGCAGTTTCTCTCCTTCTTGGGGGATTGGTTTTAATTTATTCTTTTTTGTATTTTTTAGTTTTATTGAGTATCTAGTTTGTCGTGAAAAGATGGTCTGAGGGGGCCACAAATGCCCTGCAGGGATGTTGTGACATCTCTGGACCCCCTCCAGTTTGCTTATCCCCCTCAGCTGGGAGTGGAGGACGCCCTCATCCACTTACTACCCCGGATCTACACCAACCTGGACAAGCCTGGGGGTCTGTCAAGATCATGTTTTATGTTTTTTGACTTTTGGCGGTGGAAGCAATGTTCCCGCTAATCTGCGCGTGTGCGCAATTGCGCGCTGCTGACACTGTCTCCGCGCACAGAAAAACATCCAACCTGATTTGAAAATAAAAACACAACAATTTATTCTGTTATTTCGCAGTGATTCAGTGAGAGAGTGTCCGCTTCAGCCAATGATGCGATTCACGTACGTATTTCCTCAGTAACACCGTCACTGACCGGCTGTGACAGCGTCCTTATGAGCCGCACCGGTGGTTTAGCAAAGCGGAGTGAAGACACGCTAATGATGTTAAGTGCTGCTTATATTGACCCTTAATAATAATGGCAAAACGAACGGGAAGTTATTTACATTTTCATATATAGATATTGATCATTAAATACTGTCACAAGTTTATGATTCGTAGAAATTTCAGAGTACAAATACCTGGGTGTCCTGTCCACCTGGACAATAAACTGGACCGGTCAGTTAATGAAGCATCAATCTAAAGAAAAACACAGAGCAGCTGTATTTTCTAGGAGACTAATGTCCTTCAACATCTGCAGCACCTTGCTCTGGATGTTCTGAGTCTGTGGTAGCCAGCTCCATCTTCTATGCTGTGGTTTGGAGAATGTTGTCCAAACTCCTTTCAGTCCTGGACAATCCCTCCCACCCAGTCCACTGTGTGCTGGCTGCACAGAGCAGCACTTTCAGCCAGAGACTGATCACAGAACAACACAGGAGACATAAACTGTTCAACTCGTCCCCCTCTTGTAAACAGGAGGGGACTGAAAGGTCAAAATGGACAATTATTTATTATTTTATTTTAAGGTCAATTATTATCTATCGTATTTTGTTTTTAGTTGCATTTTAGTAGATTGTTCATTTGTCCATGTGTTTTTTCTCCTTGGTTTGGTTGAGGTGCTTTTCCTTTGTTTTTTACTTTTCCTGCAGAGAGCAGCTGTAACAAGACAACACAATTTCCATATGGGTTTAATAAAGTTATTTGAATAATGAATTTTGAAAAAAAAATAAGAATCCTGAGTTTAGAGTTAGAATTCTAAGGAAAAAGTCAAAATTCAAATAAATTGTCGTCCTTCATATGTTTCTCATAATTATCACCTTTGACAGTTTGTTGAACGAATCTGAACTAAAATTGCAAATTCAACAGGATCAAATCCAGTAGGTTTAAACATACATAGTTTTCTTTGTCAAGTACTTTTGTTTTTATTACTTTAACTTGAGTAAAGAAGTTCCAGTGATATCTGTATTGGAGTATTTGCTTTTTACACGAGTAATTCATTTTGTGTACTTCTACCCCGTCTGCCATCTTCATCTCAGCAACACTGCAGCTTTTATTAAATCGGACCCTCAGATTTCAGGTTTCAGTTGCTAATATGTTCACATAAATTTCCGGGATATAAAGGAACTGTTAGATTTATAGCAAATCATTAAAACCCATCTCACAGACCTCAATTGTGTCAAAGAAATTTCATTACCACCATAATTACACTTTTTAAGTACATATTTTATTTGTATGTCAATTTAAAAACTACAATACATGTAAATGTAAAGACCAACAAAATACAGTTTGCATCAAGAAGTTGCAAGTTTAGAGAAACTAAAAGCAGATGCAGTGATATTGACTCCCAGTCCCCACAGGTGTGACCCAGGGTTCTGTCCTGAGTCCCTTGTTTTTATCATTTACATACTATAAATATCAAATTCACTTTTACTGTTACAACAGTTTTGCAATTTCTCTTGACCCTTCCTCTCTCTCTCCCTCCCCTCAGGTTAAGAGTCTGGGTGTCGTCCTCGATAGCACACTCTCCTTTACTTCCCACATGAATAACAACACAGTCGGCCTACTTCCACCTTTGCAGCATCAACCGCCTCTGTCTCTCCCTCACACCTCTTACCGCTGCCATACTGGTTCACAGTCTGTCGCTTCCGGACTTGTCTACTGCAACTCCCTCCTTTTGGTCCCCTCTGATTTTAACCAACTGAAACTAAAATGGTCTTTGTCTAATTTAGTTTGCAGAACTTAACTGTGTCTCCATCCTCAAAACCAGCATAAAGTCCAGCATGTAGAGGCTGAGTGAATGTGGTCTGGACTCTGTGGAGGAGAGTCATGGTTTCAGAGACACTGTAGAAGGACAGAATACCTGCTCTGTGATCCAGGTACACTCCTATTCTGGAGGACTGAGGACATGAGACTGGAGTTTTAATATGGTTGAAACAAAATTTATAACTGTTTTGGAAACATGTAAGTACCCAAGATTTGTCATTTAATCCAAATACACATTCATGGCCTCTTCCTGCTCTGCTGATGTTCTTGTATGTTACTGCTACATCAACCCCTGTCCCTCTCCACTCCACCTCCCAGTAACTACGTCCAGTCAGACTCTCTCTGCTCAGGACCTGAAACCAATGAATGAATCTGTCTTTGTGACTAGAATAAGACTGTTTTTGACTCATGAATGTTACTTTTCTGTTTCCATCAGATAATAACAGATTTTCATTTGCTGTGTTTGGATCCAGTGTGAGTTCACATGAATATTTTAAGAATCCAGCTCTGGTCTTTGGTTCTGGTTGTGGCAGTAAAACATCCACTTCATCCACTAATGATGAGATGTTTGTCCATGTCTGTCTCAGAATGTCCTGTAGTTGATCTCTGAGCTCTGACACAGCTGCTGTCACATCCTCAAAGTATCTCAGAGGACGGATGTTGACACTGGATGTATCTGTAGATTCACTGAGTTGTGACAGTGAGGGGTAGTTGTGTAGAAACTGGTTGTGATCCTCTGTGCGTGAGAGCTGCTCCAGCTCAGCATCTTTCCTCTTCAGCTCATTGATCACCTGCTCCAGCTTCTCCTGAAGCTCTTTGACTCGACTCACTTCAGTTTCCTGCTGGGATCTGATCTTCTGCTTCACCTCAGACCTTCTTTTCTCAATGAGACGGATCAGCTCAGTGAAGATCTTCTCACTGTCCTCCAATGTTTTCTCAGCAGAGCGATTGAGAGCCTCCACCTCCTGTTGAAGCACCTTCAAATCTTTGTCTCTGTCCTGGATTCTCTGCTGGATTTGTTGTCGACTCCCCTCGAGTTCTCTCTGCCTCTCAGTCCTTTCTGCTGCAGCTGAGACTGTGTCGTGGCCTTTATGTTCATCCACAGAGCAGAGATAACAGATACACTGCTGATCAGTACGGCAGAACATCTTCATCACCTCATCATGACGAGGGCAGATGTTCTCCTGCAGGTTCTTGGAGGGCTCCACCAGCTTGTGTTTTTTTAACTGTGCTACATCATAATGAGGCTGCAGGTGTTTCTCACAGTAAGAGACCAGACACATCAAACAGGACTTAACAGCTTTCAGTTTTGTCCCAGTACAGAAATCACAGGCCACATCTTCAGGTCCAGCATAGCAGTGATCAGCAGGAGCAACTGGAACCTCATGTTTCTTCAGCTCTTCCATTAATTCAGCCAACATGGTGTTTTTTACCAGAGCAGGTCTCGGTGTGAAGGTCTGTCTACACTGAGGACAGCTGTGGAGTTTCTTTCCATCTTCTTCATCCCAGTGGGTTTTAATACAGTTCAGACAGTAACTGTGTCCACAGGGAATAGTCACTGGATCCTTCAGTTCCTCTAAACAGATTGAACAGGAGAATTTTTCTTGGTCCAGTTGGTTTCCTTGCTTTGCCATTTTCCCCCGATTGTGATTGTTGAATAGTTTCACTTTTGTCCGAAGAACAACAAGCTCTGTGCCCTGAAGGAAAACTGATCTTTGCTCTTGTTCCCATGATGCAGTCAATAGGTTTTACCAGCTCAGTCATGTACCTCCATGTTGTTTACACACATCCTTACACTGACAGATCTGTGAAGGAGGAAGGAACAAAAATAAATCTGTTAATAGGGAGGAGCTCACTGTGTTTGAAAGCAGCAGCAATAGGGATGAATTTTCAGACTTTATAGAACAAAAATTTCAGACTGAAAACTGGTTCAGTTATATTTTCAGAATAGTTTCAAAAAATCAATGACAAAATCTGATAATTTCTACTCATGCAGTAGAAGAGAAACATTACAATAGAAATTTTATTACACATTTATATCACAGAGTAGATAAAAATTTTACCTAGAGAAAAAACATATCATGAGCAGTGAAGTCATCTGCCGCTGCAGAAGTCACAGGTAAAAAACTACACAAACCCAAACTATTATTAGAACAATAAATTAGATGTTAAAATACCACCATGATTGACAGGTGATGTGTGTTGTCTCTGGTTTAAACATCAGTGTAAACCTTCCAAAAAACTAACTAGAATATACAATTTAACACATTAGATTTTTACATCACTTGTTCCATCAATTGATTTTACTGAACTCAGCAGTGGATCCAAGACCTAAAAGACAAAGTCCAGCATAGAGAGGCTGAGTGAATGTGGTCTGGACTCTGTGGAGGCGAGTCTGGTTTCAGAGACAGTGTAGAAGGACAGAATACCTGCTCCGTGATCCAGCTACACTCCTACACTCCTGTTCCTGCTGCTCTGCTTATTGAACCACCAGGTCCCATTGGCCCTATTTAAAAAACCTTAATAATAAACAGTAATAGAAACAATAGTAGAATTATCACCTGACAGTTTCAACCTAAGAACTGAGAAATTATAACCTCGTGAACGTAGACTTCATGGCAGAACTACTGTATTGGATTGTATTAAACTGCACATGGTCATAATGTTGAGCTTTATCAGTGTAAGATGCTACACGGATGTAATGAGCATCTTTACCATTTGGTGGCACTTTGGTTCCATTATGCATTTACTATTTTTTACAGCTAATTATTAGCAGTAAGAATTTCCATTAGTTCATAAAGATTGGGCCAAAAGAAAGAGACTCTTCAGTTTTACATCAAGGCAGGTGGTGTAGAGAGAGAGTTTATCACTCATATCAGTATCTCCCAGGTTCAACCTGAGTGTGATCTGATCAGAAGTTCTTTAGTTTCTGCTTGGAGAAGTGTGAGGATAATTTACTGCTATAAATGTAGGAGTTTTGTGTCCATGTGCATTTACATGTCCCAGGAGTGTCACACTTTGATGTGTATTTAATGTTTTGCGGACCCAGAAAGAGAGACGGAACCAGGCGGTTAGGAAGGCGTGAATGTTTATTTAGGGGAAGGTATAGTGGATTGGGTCGGGGGAAAAGGGGAGCGCTGCCAGGAGGCGATGTCCGGAGAACGGAGAGGCTGGTCCGAGGAGCTTGATGCCTTGTGCGGGGGGGGGCGATTGGGGGGCGAGTCACAGGTGGAGGTTGAATGGTGACCGCGGGAGAAGGAGCCGTGGAGACGAGGAGCCAAGGGGATCGCTGAACACAGCAGGGCGGCCGGAGGATCTGAGGGCAGGGAGACAAAGAGCAGGTTAGCTGTTTCTAACTAACGGGTTTTTACCAGGAGCCTAATGTACACGAGTACCAAGGAGGTTACTGCGACGATTTGGCAACTTGTGGCGTGGAGGAGACCGGTATATGAACTGCTGTCATTACGATGAGTGATTGCTTACAGGTGTGGCCGCCGCTGCAGTCCAGGTGCTCTGGGAGAAAGAAAACAAACAGGGAGAGTGAGAGAGAGAGAGAGCAGGAGGGAAGGGGAGGATAGAAGGGCGGATGCTGTGACAAGGAGAGTTTTTGTTCATGTTGAGAAGGTTAAATGTTAGAGATAAATTTGTCTCTGCAGCTTTGTGCGAGCTATATTTAAAAAAGGCAGTAAAATAAGAGTCAGAGTGGTCTTTTTTCATCTACATAATATTTTATGCACATTCAGCAAGTTCAAATGTTCCACTGTCTCTACTGGAGTTTGTAGTGTTACAGGATGAAAACTGCCTCAGTTATCGTCTCATACAACTTTCATATTTTCTCCACCAACTTTGAACAAGATCCTGGAAATAATTGATCGATTCTTGGAGAAATAATAGTTTATTATAGTAGTTTATTATGTAAAGCTTTACTTTGTTCAGACATTAAAGCAGTTTGTTAATAACTTATGTTCAGTGATTTCATGCAGATTCACTTCATAAACACACCCAGTTTGTTCAACGATGTCAAAATAATCAAAGATCTACTTATTAATTATGATTATACAATAATTTCTTCAAAATAAAGATGCTATTTTTGCACAATGTCTTGATTGAAATGCTTTTTACAACTGTCATTCTATCCTTTAAAACAACAGCAACTTTTGATCCATGTGACTAAGCAGATCTAAATGTCAGTTTTAAACCACATGTGTCTAAATCGTTTGTCAATGAGCTGAAGTTTCCATCTGCTGTGTGCTCTTGGTCTGTTTGACCTGTGAACAGAGGATGTTTAAGTAAAATATGAACATTACACAAGGATTAAACAAACCTCATCATGAGCAGTGATATCCTCAGTGGCTCCACAGAAACAGGAAATAAACGAAAAACTAAGAAACTAAAAGAACAAATATACTAAATGAAAAACTTGTGATGTTTGATTGGCTGATCTCTGTGGTGTCTCTCTCATTTCCACAAACTGTCTTTTAATGACGACGACATGATGGAAGTTTACACAACTCAGCAGTGGATCCACAGTCAAAAAGGAAAAGTCCAGCATGTAGAGGCTGAGTGAATGTGGTCTGGACTCTGTGGAGGAGAGTCATGGTTTCACAGACACTGTAGAAGGACAGAATACCTGCTCTGTGATCCAGGTACACTCCTATTCTGGAGGACTGAGGACCTGAGACTGGAATTTTAATTTTGTTGAACCAAAATTCTAATTTTTTTTGGAAGCACGTTAGTGGCCAAGATTTGTCATTGTTACCAAAATCACATCCTTCACCGTTCACACTTCTGCTGATGTTCTTGTATGTGACTGCTACATCAACTGCTGTCCCTCTCCACTCCACCTCCCAGTAACAACGTCCAGTCAGACTCTCTCTGCTCAGGACCTGACAGAAAAATGTGAATCTGTCTTTGTGACTAGAATAAGATTGTTTTTGACTCACTACTGTTACTTTTCTGTTTCCCTCAGATAATAACAGATAATCATTTGCTGTGTTTGGATCCAGTGTGATTTCACGTGAATATTTTAAGAATCCAGCTCTGGTCTTTGGTTCTGGTTGTGGATCTAACAGTAAAACATCCACTTGAGTCACTAATGATGAGATGTTTGTCCATGTCTGTCTCAGAATGTCCTGTAGTTGATCTCTGAGCTCTGACACAGCTGCTGTCACATCCTCAAAGTATCTCAGAGGACGGATGTTGATGCTGGATGTATGTGTAGATTCACTGAGTTGTGACAGTGAGGGGTAGTTGTGTAGAAACTGGTTGTGATCCTCTGTGTGTGAGAGCTGCTCCAGCTCAGCATCTTTCCTCTTCAGCTCAGTGATCTCCTGCTCCAGCTTCTCCTGAAGCTCTTTGACTTGACTCACTTCAGTTTCCTGCTGGGATCTGATCTGCTGCTTCACCTCAGAGCTTCTTTTCTCAATGAGACGGATCAGCTCAGTGAAGATCTTCTCACTGTCCTCCGCTGTTTTCTCAGCAGAGCGATTGAGAGCCTCCACCTCCTGTTGAAGAACCTTCACATCTTTCTCTCTGTCCTGGATTCTCTGCTGGATTTGTTGTCGACTCCCCTCGAGCTCTCTCTGCCTCTCAGTCCTTTCTGCTGCAGCTGAGACTGTGTCGTGGCCTTTATGTTCATCCACAGAGCAGAGATAACAGATACACTGCTGATCAGTACGGCAGAACATCTTCATCACCTCATTGTGACCAGAGCAGATGTTCTCCTGGAGGTTCTTGGAGGGCTCCACCAGCTTGTGTTTTTTAAAAGCAGGAGATTCATAATGAGGCTGCAGGTGTTTCTCACAGTAAGAGACCAAACACATCAAACAGGACTTAACAGCTTTGAGTTTTCTCTCTGTAAAAAAATCACAGGACACATCTTCAGGTCCAGCATAGCAGTGATCAGCAGGAGCAGCTTGGAGTCGAGTCTTCTTCAGCTGCTCCACTAAACCTGCTAACATGGTGCTTTTCACCAGGACAGGTCTCTGTGTGAAGGTCTGTCTACACTGAGGACAGCTGTGAAATTTCTTCTCATTCTCTTCATCCCAGAAACTTCTAATACAGTTCAGACAGTAACTGTGTCCACAGGGAATAGTCACTGGATCCTTCAGTAGATCCAGACAGATAGAACAAGAAAATGCTTCCTTATCCAGCTGAACTCCTTTCTGCGCCATTTCCCCTTCAGTGATAATGAATGTTTCAGTTTCTCTTTCTTAGAACTGAGAGTTTGAGCTCTGATCTAAACAACATGTGTTTCTGCAGAGAATAGAGCCTTTCAGTTCCTGCACTTCCTGGTTACACCCATCTTCAAAGTGTAGATCTAAAGGGGAGGGAACAAGGAAATAAAGTGCAGCTCAGTGTGTGTGAGAGCAGAAAAGGAGGAGTTGCACTGTTCATCCATCAAGTCATTAAAGCATTCGAGCAATTTTAAAATAACATGTTTCAATACAAAGATGTTACTGAAAGATATTTTCACATCAGTTAATTTTAAAAGTCAATTCACACAAAAGCTTCCTGTAGTTCATTGTTGTGTGAGTCTTTTGATATTTAAGTTTTTTCAGCTCATACTTATGGATCAGTTGGTGGCCTCCTATTTTCCACAGGTTGCAAACAGCACAATTTTTCTTCAATCCTGTTCTTGTTATTTTTTTCCTAAATCTTAAATTATTTAATTTAGTAGCTAAACATTGAAGATTGTAGCTCTGTGTTCATTTAGTTTAACAAGAACAGCAACAATTGTGAGCAGCATAGTGCACAGTGAGAACTTCCTGAACCTTCTCAGCTGATTTCACCATTGTATGGCATGATAAGAGTTTACTTTACCTACGAGGAGGTAGAAAGTCTTTTAGGGGTTTTAGCCAGCCCCCCAGTTCCAGGCAATGCAGGAGGAAACTGAATTTAGCTTATTGCTGTACAGGTGCCGTGGCAAAAATGACAATATCTCGTCTTAGCCAAACCAACTTTATTTATAAAGCAGTTTAAAAACGGCAAAAAGTGAGCAACGTGCTTAACAATTTAAAATGGTAAAGCCAAAATAAATACATATAAAGTAATAAAGGATAAAAAGAATAAAAATACAATAAAGTAGTACAGTCACCTACTCATACTGGGTCCAAAGCCAGGGACAAAAAGTGAGTTTTCAGCTTCGATTTAAAACTACACAGTGAGGAGGCCTGTCTAACTTGCAAAGGCAGTGCATACCACAAATTGGGGCCTGCAACAGCAAATGCTCTGTCTCCCCTGAGCTTCCGCCGAGTTCTCGGCACGTCCAGGAGCAGCTGGTCAGAAGACCTGAGCGACCTGGAGGGGGAGTGCACATATAGCAACTCAGAGAGATAGGGCGGATCAAGACCATTTAAGGACTTAAACAAATAAAAGAATTTTAAAATGAACTCTAAGATGGACAGGCAGCGATGCGAAAACCGGGGTGATGTGCTCTCTTCCATGTTCCAGTTAACAAACGTGCAGCTGCATTTTCTACCAGCTGAAGACGGGACAGGGACAAGTGAGAGACACCAAAATACAGAGAATTACAGTAATCCAGCCGAGTTGTGACAAAAGCATGAATCACTGTCTCAAAGTGCGTTTTTGACAAATATGGTTTAACTTTTGCCAATTGTCTTACATGAAAGAAGCTGGATTTCACCACTGCACTAACCTGCCCGTCAATGCTAAAACCACTGTCCCTCTTAACACCCTAATTAGTGACAGTAGGTTTAACAAATTGTGTCAAAGGGCCCAGGTCTTCAAGAGGGGGCTCACTTCTCGTGCTTGGACCAAAGACAATAACCTCTGTGTTTTTTTCATTAAAGTGGAGGAAATTAAGAGCCATCCAGGCTTGTAATTCCTCAAGAAACTCCATCAGTGAGCTTATGGAGTAGCCATCCTTCTTTCTCAGTGGCACATATATCTGGGTGTCATCTGCATAACAGTGGAAAGGACAGTTATGCCAAGGGGGAGCAGATAGAGGGGGAAAAAGCAGAGGCCCAAGAATTGAGCCCTGCGGAATCCCATATAACAGAGGAACAGAAGAGGACTGGACATTATCCATTTGTGTGACCTAAACCACTCCAGAGCAGTGGGATGCCTATCCATTGCTCGGAACGAGCAGCAGTAAGATCCAGTAGCACCAAGACCACACAGAGTCCCCAGCGTCTCTAGCTAAGAGGATGTCATTACAAACCCTCAGCAGTGCCAATTCTGTGCTGTGAAGCGATTTAAAGCCAGACTGGAAAACCTCAAGAATGCTGTTTTCTTCTAACAAGTCCTTCAGTTGGACATATACAATTTTCTCCAGAATTTCTGACAGAAAGGGAAGTTTAGAAATGGGCTTAAAATTGGACAACACACTGAGATCCAGGCCTGGTTTTTTAATCAGTGGCTGCACTGTAGCATGTTTGCAGTGTCTTGGGAAGACAACAAGAACAGAAGGCCCCAGAGTAGTGATAACCTCTTTAAAAAACTGTGGTGGAACCACATCAGTGGGGAAACCTGAGGGCTTCAGATGTCTAACAGTCTCATATAAAAAAGACAAAGTCACAGGCTCAAACTGGTGACAAGTTACAGGGCACAACACAGACACCGAAGGGTCAGAAGTAGGTCGTGATATGAGAGCCGTCACATTATTCACCTTATTTACAAAAAACTTAAAGTTTTCACGTGCTTCCAGGGAAGGTTCCTCACAAACAGTCCTCGGGGATTAATAACAACATCTATGGTGTTAAACAGAATACGAGGCTTGTGACGGTTTGACAGGATGATATTTGAAAACTGTTCCCTTTTTGCCTCTTTTACAACAGCCTGATAACGACCAGCAGTCCTTAAATATTTGGAATGAGACCTGCAGCTTGTCCTTCTTCCACTTTCGTTCAGCTTTTCAAGACTCGCTTCTGACAGCGCGAGTTGAATGATTCAGCCACGGCTCAGCTTTAACTTTAGGCTGCCTGGACTTTAACGAAGCCACGGCATCTAGTGCTGTTTGGCAGGTTGAATGAAACCAGGAGCTGAGCTCCTCTGCATCGGAACACATAGACTCAGGAGCGAGGCCGAGAACTGAGCGGCAGTGGAAGGGTTAATAATACGGATGCACTGAGGAGGAGCGCGAGGCTTAAAGGTGTTACAGGGCAGCGTAATGTCAAATAATACAGCCATATGATCAGAAAACACTGTATCACAAATCCTCAAGTTGGTAACAGACAGACCATAAGTTAAAACCAGGTCAAGAGTATGTCCATGCTTGTGCGTGGGTTTCGAAACGTGCTGAAGAAAATTAAGAGTCAATAAGACTTAAAAAGTCCTTGGACATTGTTTGTGCACATTAAAATCTCCAACGATAAGGACTTGATCATACTTAGGCATGATATCACCAAAAAAATTCAGAAAATTCATGAAGAAAGTCCTTATTGTATTTAGGTGGACGACGCACAGCACAGGTTGATAGCGACCCAGTTCAAACAAGTCAAGTTCAAAGCTGGAAAAAGAAGACGACAGAGATGGCTGGTTACATTTATATGTAGATTCATAAACTGTGGCCCCTCGACCCGACGTACGCGGGAAATTAAAATAATCACAATAGAGAGGCCGCAGGTTCTCCAGATTTACCGCGTGGTGCCTGGGACAAGAAGAACAGGGACGGTGGCGTTGGAACAGGTCCTCCGGACCAACGACAGGTACCAGCCAGGCATTGACAGGCTCCAATGAGTGCCAGGAGGGGAAAAGGCCATGAACCACTCCAAGCTCATCCAACGAGTCCACCGGAAAGCGCGCCAGACATGTCTTCAGCTCTACAGCAAATACACACTGGCGCCGTCTTGGAATCAGGCAACTCTGATTCTTAGACACCTCCAGTGTAATCGGTAAAGAAGCTTCAACATCCAGGACGTCTTTTAGGGTTTTATTATCTTGCAAGAGAGAAGTACATAAACAGAGTTTCAAGTCTCCATCCTATGCAGTTCTAAACCTCATACATCACACATTAGTTTTCTAACCTTCTGTTGCTGGGCAGAGCATTCTCCACCCTCAGGCTACTGCTCCCAGCCTTTTTTTCCTCGTGCTTCATTTATCAATTTAATCTTGACTGGGTATCTCAGGATACTCACACAACAGGTTACATTAAGGCTCACTGTGACGTCAGGGTGTTTTATCATGTGACCTACTCTATAATAAGGACAGCTTCACGCAATCTTAGTGGATTCACACAGGAAAGAATCAGTAGGTCATCCGATCCTAAACTTTTGTCAGGATCCCCAACTTCACTTCCTCTTTATGACTTTTATTTTGCAGCCACTTCCTCTTTCCTGGTCCCGTAGCATTGTTTCCGCTTTACTAATCACCGGTAATCAGTTTCACCTGCTCTCATCACTTTGCTTATTACGTCCTCAGTTCCCTCAGCAAACTGTCAGGTTGTCTGCTAATCACTGTGACTTTCCAGCCTCCATCACGTTCATCATTGCGATCCACGGCGAAGAGAATGTTTTCCATGTCCATGTTTGACTCACGCTCTCCCGCCGAAGGATGGCCCTCGCACCTCTGATTCTACTTTGGGCCCAACCGTCTCGCAAAATGCAGCTGTGCTGATGGTCATTGTGATTTTCATTCTGCGTCTCTGGACGGACCTTAAAATGGTGTCTTGACACTCTTGCCCAGGTTTTCCTCCACTTTCCTCTTTGGCAGTGAGCGGAGCACCAACTTCTATTACACACCTGACAGTGAAAGGTGTGTTAAAGGAGGACAGTGGCGAATTGTGGTTGACAGCTGCACTTCTGGGAGCAAATATCTGCCTCCATGTTCTTGCCACTTCAAACGATGTGTAGACTTTGTTACAGGAGTAAAACTCTTAGGATTTACATCGGTCAAACGTTGGGAGGGAACATTTTGCTGCCTTTACCGAACAAACCCATAATGAAAGATAATGTGAACATGACGTGAGAGGAAGTTTCTGCCAGAGGTTCTTCACACAGCTCCCCCGTCCACTCCTTGCTTTTAAACAGTCTGTCTACAGTGAAGCAGCAGCAGCAGCAGCGCCCTCTACTGTCTGTAAGAGAAAACTGGGGGGAAAAAGAAAAGCTTACAGCACCTGGTATTCCCAGGCGGTCTCCCATCCAAGTACTAACCAGGCCCGACCCTGCTTAGCTTCCGAGATCGGACGAGATCGGGCGTGTTCAGGGTGGTATGGCCGTAAGCCACAGCTCCGTCCACAAACACACATTTTATACAAGCACATCATCACCAGCATCCCATCCAACTGGCTCAGTTTCAGCCATAGACCACCTGGGTGCTCGCCTGAGGAGCTACCGGCTGGAGGGTGGCTAAAGAGGAGGCGGAAATACTTAGTAACTGCTCCTCCTGATCTGCTGTGATCCGTTGTTAGAAAGAGCAGAGCAGCAACCAGCTGAGAGCAGACTAGGACTGTGGAAGCACTTTGCTGCTGGGGGCCGCCTCTCCAAGACGCCGCTGTTTATTTGATGCCCCCCGTGCTTCATTTGCTCACATCGAGAGTGATGTGACACCTGACAAGAGCCAGAGATCGTCGACCACCTCCTTCTCAAAAGGCCTGTTTGCCAAAACTCTCGTGGTTTACGGCCATACCACCCTGAACACGCCCGATCTCGTCCGATCTCGGAAGCTAAGCAGGGTCGGGCCTGGTTAGTACTTGGATGGGAGACCGCCTGGGAATACCAGGTGCTGTAAGCTTTTTCCTCAGCAACAATCCAAAACCTCAAAATATGCACTTTGTTATCATCACAGGTGAAGCATCCAACCCTCACAATGTGACAAAGGGACTTTTCTTTTTGACAAATGACTGAAACAAAGAATCCCTTCTCCAATTTGCTTCAGACCAATTTTGATCTGATCCAGGACACGAGAACTTGGTGGTGCCGGTGACTTTTTCCTTTCTCTGCTAAAATCCTCCGGCACAATAACGTTGTCAAACCGCTAAACTCAGCCCGTCTCCCCACGAACTCTAGTAAGTCCTGCCTTTGTTTTAGACTCCATTTCCCATAAGTCAGTATTAAGTACTAGTATGTGTGTCCTCCCTCATAGACTGGAGATCAGAACATGTAGCAAAGGTAAAAAAATAATAAGACAAAGTAATAAATAACTAATGGTTAATCCGAGGGGGCCACAAATGCCCTGCAGGGATGTTGTGGCAGGGATGTTGTGACATCTCTGGACTCCCTCCAGTTTGCTTATCCCCCTCAGCTGGGAGTGGAGGACGCCCTCATCCACTTACTACCCCGGATCTACACCAACCTGGACAAGCCTGGGGGTCTGTCAGGATCATGTTCTTTGACTTTTGTGCCTTTAACACAATCAGCCTGTTCTGCTGGGGGAGAAATTAAACAACATGCTCGTTGACACCCCCATGGTTGCCTGGATGTTGGACTTCCTCCCTGACCGATCCCGGTACGTCCGCCTACAGAACTGTGCGTTTGACACTGTTACCTGCAGCACAGGTGCTCCCCAGGGACAGTCCTACCCCCCTTTCTCTTCATCGTGTAAACCTCTGACTTCAGGTACAAGTCAGAGTCCTGCCACCTTCAGAAGTTTTCTCATGACTCTGTGGTTGTTGGATGTATCCAGGGTGGAGATATCACAAAGTATCGATCAGTGATGGACAGTTTTGTTAACTGGTGTGAGAACAATCATGTCCAGCTCAACGTCAGTAAAACAAAGAAACTGATGGTGGACTATAGGAAGTCCTGGACTCCTGTCGACCCTCTCTTCATACGGGGAGAGGCGGTGGAAGCAATGTTCCCTCTAAGCTGCCCGCGTGCGCAATTGCGCGCTGCTGACACTGTTTCCGCGCACAGAAAAACATCCAACCTGATTTGAAAATAAAAAACACAACAATTTATTCTGTTATTTCGCAGTGATTCAGTGAGTGACTGTCCGCTTCAGCCAATGATGCGATTCACGTACGTATTTCCTCAGTAACACCGTCACTGACCGGCTGTGACAGCGTCCTTATGAGACGCACCGGTGGTTTAGCAAAGCGGAGTGAAGACACGCTAATGATGCTAAGTGCTGCTTATGTTGACCCTTAATAATAATGGCAAAACGAACGGGAAGTTATTTACATTTTCATATTTGGATATTGATCATTAAATACTGTCACAAGTTTATGATTCATAGAAATTTCAGAGTACAAATACCTGGGTGTCCACCTGGACAATAAACTGGACCGGTCAGTTAATGAAGCATCAATCTAAAGAAAAACACAGAGCAGCTGTATTTTCTAGGAGACTAATGTCCTTCAACATCTGCAGCACCTTGCTCTGGATGTTCTGAGTCTGTGGTAGCCAGCTCCATCTTCTATGCTGTGGTTTGCTGAGGCAGCAGTATGAGGGTGGCAGATGGTAACAGACTGAATATACTGATAAGGAGGTCTGGTTCTGTTCTGGGGGAGGATCTGGACCCTCTGCATGTTGTGGCTGAGAGGAGAATGTTGTCCAAACTCCTTTCAGTCCTGGACAATCCCTCCCACCCAGTCCACTGTGTGCTGGCTGTACAGAGCAGCACGTTCAGCCAGAGACTGATCATAGAACAACGCAGGAGACATAAACTGTTCAACTCGTCCCCCTCTTGTAAACAGGAGGGGACTGAAAGGTGAAAAGGACAATTATTTATTATTTTATTTTAAGGTCAATTATTATCTATCATATTTTGTTTTTAGTTGCATTTCAGTAGATTGTTCATTTGTCCATGTGGTTTTTCTCCTTGGTTTGGTTGAAGTGCTTTTCCTTTGTTTTTTTACTTTTCCTGCAGAGAGCAGCTGTAACAAGACAACACAATTTCCATATGGGTTTAATAAAGTTATTTGAATAATGAATTTTGAAAAAAAATTATAAGAATCCTGAGTTTAGAGTTAGAATTCTGAGGAAAAAGTCAAAATTCAAATAAATTGTCGTCCTTCATATGTTTCTCATAATTTTCACCTTTGACAGTTTGTTGAACGAATCTGAACTAAAATTGCAAATTCAACAGGATCAAATCCAGTAGGTTTAAACACACATAGTTTTTATTATTGGACTGAGTTTTAGTGCAGGTAGCTAATACTTTAACTTCAGTAAAGAAGTTGCAGTGATATCTGTATTGGAGTATTTGCTTTTTACACGAGTAATTCATTTTGTGTACTTCTACCCCGTCTGCCATCTTCATCTCAGCAACACTGCAGCTTTTACTAAATCCAGTTTTGTGACAACACAGAAAACAATTTACACTGAAAGTTTGATGAACGAATCAAGTGGCAGTAAAATTCTGACTGGATGCTGCTGGTACATAAATGTGGATTCAGAGGAAGAAATCAAGCTCAGGGGGAAAAGAGAGAAGAATTGTGCAGAGTAAAACTGACTTTTACTGAAGTATTTTTATCAGCACTGGTTACCTACAGGGTGCAGCAATGGCAAACAAAACTTTCTTTCCTTTCTCCATCTTCTGCTTCTCAGCTCTTCATGCTGAGACTGTGTTGCAGTGAAGCTGAAACTGAGAAGTTTAAACAAAGCCATTTAACATTAACATCAAGATGTGAAACACAGGTGGGGAGGGAGGACGAGTAAAAGCAAAGGAACAGTAAAAATAGAATCAAGAATGTCTGCACTTTATTTACCACTTCACTTCCAACAGGTTTACAGAACTAAACATAATGTGTTTACTGTATATCTTCACTTGTCAGACTAAAAACATAGAAACTAGAAACTAGTTTGGACAAACTTACTAAACTCCATCCCTGGTTAGTGGGATGAACGGACCCTCAGATTTCAGGTTTCGGTTGCTAATATTTTCACATAAATTTTCAGGATATAAAGGAACTGTTAGATTTAGAGCAAATCATTAAAACCCATCTCACAGACCTCAATTATGTCAAAGAAATTTCATTACCACCATAATTACACTTTTTAAGTACATATTTCATTTGTATGTCAATTTAAAAACTACAATACATGTAAATGTAAAGACCAACAAAATACAGTTTGCATCAAGAATTTGCCAGTTTAGAGAAACTAAAAGCAGATGCAGTGATATTGACTCCCAGTCCCCACAGGTGTGACCCAGGGTTCTGTCCTGAGTCCCTTGTTTTTATCATTTACATACTATAAATATCAAATTCACTTTTACTGTTACAACAGTTTTGCAATTTCTCTTGACCCTTCCTCTCTCTCTCCCTCCCCTCAGGTTAAGAGTCTGGATGTCATCCTCGATAGCACACTCTCCTTTACTTCCCACATGAATAACAACACAGTCGGCCTACTTCCACCTTTGCAGCATCAACCGCCTCTGTCTCTCCCTCACACTTCATACCGCTGCCATATTGGTTCACAGTCTGTCGCTTCCGTACTTGTCTACTGCAACTCCCTTCTTTTTGGTCCCCTCTGATTTTAACCAAGAGAAACTAAAATGGTCTTTGTCTAATTTAGTTTGCAGAACTTAACTGTGTCTCCATCCTCAAAACCAGCATAAAGTCCAGCATGTAGAGGCTGAGTGAATGTGGTCTGGACTCTGTGAAAGAGAGTCATGGTTTCAGAGACACTGTAGAAGGACAGAATACCTGCTCTGTGATCCAGGTACACTCCTATTCTGGAGGACTGAGGACCTGAGACTGGAGTTTTAATATTGTTGAAACAAAATTGTTTTGTTTTCCAATTATTTTGGAAACATCTTAGTGCCCAAGATTTGTCATTGTATCCAAATCCACATTCATCACCAAATCCTGATCTACTGATGTTCTTGTATGCGACTGCTATATCAACCCCTGTCCCTCTCCACTCCACCTCCCAGTAACAACGTCCAGTTAGACTCTCTCTGCTCAGGACCTGATACCAATGAATGAATCTGTCTTTGTGACTAGAATAAGACTGTTTTTGACTCATTACCGTTACTTTTCTGTTTCCCTCAGATAATAACAGATATTCATTTGCTGTGTTTGGATCCAGTGTGATTTCACATGAATATTTTAAGAATCCAGCTCTGGTCTTTGGTTCTGGTTCTGCTTGTGGCAGTAAAACATCCACTTGAGTCACTAATGATGAGATGTTTGTCCATGTCTGTCTCAGAATGTCCTGTAGTTGATCTCTGAGCTCTGACACAGCTGCTGTCACATCCTCAAAGTATCTCAGAGGACGGATGTCGACACTGGATGTATCTGTAGATTCACTGAGTTGTGACAGTGAGGGGTAGTTGTGTAGAAACTGGTTTTGATCCTCTGTGTGTGAGAGCTGCTCCAGCTCAGCATCTTTCCTCTTCAGCTCAGTGATCTCCTGCTCCAGCTTCTCCTGAAGCTCTTTGACTCGACTCACTTCAGTTTCCTGCTGGGATCTGATCTGCTGCTTCACCTCAGAGCTTCTTTTCTCCATGAGACAGATCAGCTCAGTGAAGATCTTCTCACTGTCCTCCACTGTTTTCTCAGCAGAGCGATTGAGAGCCTCCACCTCCTGTTGAAGCACCTTCACATCTTTCTCTATGTCCTGGATTCTCTGCTGGATTTGTTGTCGACTCCCCTCGAGTTCTCTCTGCCTCTCAGTCCTTTCTGCTGCAGCTGAGACTGTGTCGTGGCCTTTATGTTCATCCACAGAGCAGAGATAACAGATACACTGCTGATCAGTACGGCAGAACATCTTCATCACCTCATCGTGACGAGAGCAGATGTTCTCCTGGAGGTTCTTGGACGGCTCCACCAGCTTGTGTTTCTTTAACTGTGCTACATCATAATGAGGCTGCAGGTGTTTCTCACAGTAAGAGACCAGACACATCAAACAGGACTTAACAGCTTTCAGTTTTTTCCCAGTGCAGAAATCACAGGCCACATCTTCAAGTCCAGCATAGCAGTGATCAGCAGGAGCAACTGGAACCTCAGGTTTCTTCAGCTCTTTCACTAATTCAGCCAACATGGTGTTTTTCACGAGGACAGGTCTCGGTGTGAAGGTCTGTCTACACTGAGGACAGCTGTGGAGTTTCTTTCCATCTTCTTCATCCCAGTGGGTTTTAATACAGTTCAGACAGTAACTGTGTCCACAGGGAAGAGTCACTGGATCCTTCAGTTCCTCTAAACAGATCGAACAGGAGAATTTTTCTTGATCCAGTTGATTTCCTTGCTTTGCCATTTTCCCCCGACTGCGATTGTTGAATAGTTTCACTTTTGTTCGAAGAACAACAAGCTCTGTGCCCTGATAGAAAACTGATCTTTGCTCTTGTTCCCATGATGCAGTCAATAGGTTTTACCAGCTCTGGCATGTACCTCCATGTTGTTTACACACATCCTTACACTGACAGATCTGTGAAGGAGGAAGGAACAAAAATAAATCTGTTAAAAGGGAGGAGCTCACTGTGTTTGAAAGCAGCAGCAATAGGGATGAATTTTTTTATAGAACAAAAATTTCAGACTGAAAACTGGTTCAGTTATAGTTTCAGAATAGTTTCAAAAAATCAATGACAAAATCTGATGATTTCTACTCATGTGGTAGACGAGAAACATTACAATACAAATTTTATTACACATTTATATCACAGAGTAGATAAAATTTTCACCTAGAGAAAAAACATATCATGAGCGACTCATATTTCACTGCGCTGCATACAACAGTAATCCCAGTAAGAGATGAGTCAATGCAAATCAGCCTTCATACAATGTGGTCCGGAGTCTACTTAGCAAGTTCTTGTCACTTGATCATCTGTACTGATTCCTGCTGGGAAGCAAATGTTCAGATGTGGGTAGTTTTAGGGTTGGTGCCTAGCTAACACACTTCTTTGTGGAGCCAGAGACAGGATGTCTTACTAGATTATCAAATTTCCCTCACAATGAGCATGTGGTGGAGAGCAGCTGTTCTGAGGTTCTAAGCTTCTATTTTCTGGAGCTGACAAGGAGCACCTGAGCTGCAGGTAACTGCCTCATATACAGCTAAGTAAAGGAACTAAGTATATTTACTCAAGTTCTGGACTTGAATACAATTTCGAGGTACTTGTACTTTACTGGAGTATTTCCATTTGATGTTATTTAAGGTACTGATCATGATGTATTGTAATGGCTGAAGCAGCTGTCAGCACATAAAGACATTATATCAGCTCCACCTTTACCTGCTGTTGTTTCTGTGTATTAACACGTCTCTATAACACTTATATTCTTTTATTCATTACTAGAAATGGTACTTTGTGGAGCAGAGGATTAGAGTCGCTATAAATATGTTTTTGAATGTGACTTTTGTTTCAGAATTCTGGCTTTTTTCTCATAATTTACTTTGTTCTACTGAAGCTTTGAATCAATATGAAGCAAATGTGTTGACACAGTTAAAATGGCGACATCTGCTGGAAATCAGCAAGTCGTCTCATTAGAGCATAACTGTTGCAGTACCTCACGTACTTTGTTCATTTAGTCCCTGAACAACAGTGAGACACTCAGTGTTGTGTATTTTTTAGATCCTCATAGTGAATCAGAATCTGAACAGTGTGGAGGAAATGGAAACACTGGCCAAAATCTTCATGTGCTGCCTTTTACAAAACCGTTCATTAATTGGAGGATTTTCACAACATATTTTTTAGCCTTTTACACACAGTCTTTCCATTTTTGACATTGTAGAAGAATATATGGAGACATTAACAGGACACGTCAGTCACCTGATCTTGGTCTCAGTGTGTTTTATTGCTCTCAGCCTAAATGACACCGAACAAAGCTGAAAAAGCAAGAAGTGCAGCAACTGTAGAACAGGCCTGGAAGATGATCACCAGGAACGTGGACGTTCAGTGCAAAAGAAATCTGTGAACATACAGTCCATCATGGTTCATTCAAGTTTCTGTTCACTTGTCGAATTATTTGCTGTGAATAAAGAAGGATCACATGTGACAAAGGTGGAACTTCCTCAAACAGTGTAAAAGCTGAGTGGCTGCCACAGGTGAAAAACTAGTGAGACAGCAAAGAAAAGCAACAAGTTGCAGGCAGAAAGAATGTGATTAGAATGTGAACAGTCAGTGATCTGTACTGAAGCTAACATCATGTATGGACATACAGAGCTCAGACAGCAAGGACACAAACACAGGCAGGTTTACATTCTGACTGGATCATTGACAAAATGGGAACAGGTGTGTGAATGGGCCACAAGGTTCAAGTGACTGGGACAAGAGAGACCGGTCTGAGGACATCTGGTGAACAGGTGAGACAAGTTCATATAAATCAGGAGGTGGAAGAAGGTTTTTGTTGTGTTTCCTGCTGAACCACATTTTAGAAGAAAATGCTGCCGACTTTCTGTGAAGCACCACTTTGTTTTTTCACCCTCCCATTACTCATCTCTGGACTCCTCACATGTCTGTGGTGTCTCTTTGTAGGGGCCCAACCCTTAGGTTGAGAACCACTGGATACATGACTGTATGTGAAGTAGTTCAAATCAGCTCCTGCTTCACCAGAAAAATGCTGCTTAAACACTGATGAAACAATCCAATGTTGTTGTATGATGTCATAAATATGTCACGAGTACTTTTACTTTTGATACTAGTTTTCTTCTCAACCGTCTGTAGTTTTACTTGACTAGAATTTAAAATGCAGCAGTTGTTTCTGAATGTGTTGTTGCTTTTACATCATGAGTAAAGAATCTGAACACTTCTTCCACCACAGACTGTGCAGTTGTTGAGGCTTTAGAGACAAGAACACAAAGACAAGTAAAAACTTCACGGAGCATTTGAAGCTTCAAACAACACCAGTAAAGAATGGAAATCTCTGTGATATCACACTGTTTGTTCACAGCAGAAGATGCTTTATTCATTAAATCAAGTCTTGATAAAAATGCTTTTAACAAAAGGTGAACTTTCATCCTTTAACACAACAACAGCAACTTTTGATCCATGTGACTAAACAGATCTAAATGTCAGTTTTAAACCACATGTGTCTAAATCGTTTGTCAATGAGCTGAAGTTTCCATCTGCTGTGTTTTATAGACATTTTTGTACCAGAGTCGTCTTAAACCCACATCAATGCTCTTGGTCTGTTTGACCTGTGAACAGAGGATGTTTAAGCAAAATATGAACATTACACAAGGATTAAACAAACCTCATCATGAGCAGTGATATCCTCAGTGGCTCCACTGAAACAGGAAATAAACGAAAAACTAAGAAACTAAATATACAAATATACTGAATGAAAAACTTGTGATGTTTGATTGGCTGATCTCTGTGGTGTCTCTCTCATTTCAACAAACTGTCTTTGAATGACGACGACTTGATGGGAGTTTACAAAACTCGGCAGTGGATCCACAGTCAAAAAGGAAAAGTCCAGCATGTAGAGGCTGAGTGAATGTGGTCTGGACTCTGTGGAGGAGAGTCATGGTTTCAGAGACACTGTAGAAGGACAGAATACCTGCTCTGTGATCCAGGTACACTCCTATTCTGGAGGACTGAGGACCTGAGACTGGAATTTTAATTTTATTGAACCAAAATTCAAAACTGTTTTGGTAACAAATAAGTACCCAAGATTTGTCATTAAATCCAAATACACATTCATGGCCTCTTCCTGCTCTGCTGACATTCTTGTATGTGACTGCTACAATAACTCCTGTCCCTCTCCACTCCACCTCCCAGTAACAACGTCCAGTCAGACTCTCTCTGCTCAGGACCTGAAACCAGTAACCAGTGAATCTGTCTGTGTGACTAGAATAAGACTGTTTTTGACCCATTAATATTACTTTTCTGTTTCCCTCAGATAATAACAGATTTTCATTTGGTGTGTTTGGATCCAGTGTGATTTCACATGAATACTTTAAGAATCCAGCTCTGGTCTTTGGTTCTGGTTGTGGATCTAACAGTAAAACATCCACTTGAGTCACTAATGATGAGATGTTTTTCCATGTCTGTCTCAGAATGTCCTGCAGTTGATCTCTGAGCTCTGACACAGCTGCTGTCACATCCCAAAGTATCTCAGAGGACGGATGTTGATGCTGGATGTATGTGTAGATTCACTGAGTTTTGACAGTGAGGGGTAGTTGTGTAGAAAGTGGTTGTGATCCTCTGTGTGTGAGAGCTGCTCCAGCTCAGCATCTTTCCTCTTCAGCTCAGTGATCTCCTGCTCCAGCTTCTCCTGAAGCTCTTTGACTCGACTCACTTCAGATTCCTGCTGGGATCTGATCTTCTGCTTCACCTCAGACCTTCTTTTCTCAATGAGACAGATCAGCTCAGTGAAGATCTTCCCACTGTCCTCCACTGTTTTCTCAGCAGAGCGATTGAGAGCCTCCACCTTCTGTTGAAGCACCTTCACATCTTTCTCTCTGTCCTGGATTCTCTGCTGGATTTGTTGTCGACTCCCTTTGAGTTCTCTCTGCCTCTCAGTCCTTTCTGCTTCAGCTGAGACTGTGTCGTGGCCTTTATGTTCATCCACAGAGCAGAGATAACAGATAAACTGCTGATCAGTACAGCAGAACATTTTCATCACCTCATCATGATGAGAGCAGATGTTCTCCTGGAGGTTCTTGGAGGGCTCCACCAGCTTGTGCTTTTTAAAAGCAGGAGATTCATAATGAGGTTGCAGGTGTTTCTCACAGTAAGAGACCAAACAAACCAGACAGGACTTAACAGCTTTCAGTTTTCTCCCAGTACAGACATCACAGGCCACATCTTCAGGTCCAGCATAGCAGTGATCAGCAGGAGCAGCTTGGAGTCCAGTCTTCTTCAGCTCCTCCACTAAAACTGCTAACATGGTGTTTTTCAACAGGACAGGTCTCGGTGTGAAGGTCTTTCTACACTGAGGACAGCAGTGGAGTTTCTTCTGGTCCTCTTCATCCCAGAAACTATTAATACAGTTCAGACAGTAACTGTGTCCACAGGGAATAGTCACTGGAACCTTCAGTAGATCCAGACAGATCGAACAAGAAAATGCTTCCTCGTCCAGCTGAACTCCTTTCTGCGCCATTTCCCCTTCAGTGATAATGACTGTCAGTTTCTCGTTTTTTGAACTGAGAGTTTGAGCTCTGATCTAAACAACATGTGTTTCTGCAGAGAATGGAGCCTTTCAGTTCCTGCACTTCCTGGTTACACCCATCTTCAAAGTGTAGATCTAAAGGGGAGGGAACAAGGAAATAAAGTGCAGCTCAGTGTGTGTGAGAGCAGAAAAGGAGGAGTTGCACTGTTCATTCATCAAGTTATTAAAGCATTTGAGCAATTTTAAAATAATGTGACAGACACACACTGCAGAAAGATGCAAAAAATGTTATATTTGTTGTAGTTATGTTTATCTTAACTTGTCCAATTACAAAACTGAGACTATACACACAGAAGAAGACTCTATGCAACAACAGGTACATTACTGAAGCTAATGAGTAACAGGGATCAGCTTAGCAGGTAACTGGGTGATGAGTGTCACGGCAAAAACTGTAAGTTTAGGAGGCAAAAGGCAGCTCACAGTCTTGGTTATGGTGAGTTTAATCAGGAAGAAGGAGAAACATGCTCAGCAGAACAGAACTACACTCCATGTTGTGTAAGGTGTCTGTGAAGCAACTCTCCAACTCACCTGTCTACCAGGTACTACTCGAATCTGTCTCTGAACCTGATAACCTGTCTGACCCCCTGGCTTCAAAAGTCTTTCTGATTATCTGAACTCTGCTTCTCTGCTTGACTGACCTGGATTCTGGATTGTGTTTCTCTCTGGCCTGGTTCAGAACTCTGATTTCCTTATGGACTTTGTTTCTTGAATGTGGACTTTGACTTGTTTAACTGCTCTGTGTCGGCTAACTGGATCTGAACCTGAGTTTTGTGAACATAGCATCACAGCAATGTTAGGCTGTTCAAGCAGTAAATCAGAACAGCTAACCACATCACATGATGCTAACACAGCTTTCTCTGCTGCAACAGCTCTCAGACAGAGAGGGAGACCAGCTACAACTGGATCCAGCCTGATTAGAAACAAGGAACAGGCTGTTCTACACCCATGAGGTTGGGATAACAAAGAAGTCCTGCAACTGTCTCCTGGTCAACAACCAACTCAGATTAGGCAAAGCAAGTGCAGGGGCAACACTTTCTTTCTTCAGGAGTCTACATGGTTTCCTCATGTGCAAACAATAACATACTTTTTGTGACAGTTTTCCTCTGGAGTGATCACAGGACCCAGATATGTCACTTTATTCTGCAAACTGCAGTGAGAAAAACATACTTTATGGCCCTTGTCTAGAAGAGGCTTTAACAGGTGCAGCATATTCATTTTTTGCATGCTTCTTCAAATGGACAAATAGAAATTAGCAAATCATCTACGTACTGTAGCAAACACCAAAATTGGTCAAATTTGATTCTACCAGAGGAAGAATGATTTTTAGCACTCTGGGGTGTATGGCTGCATTCACCTCCTGTGAATTTGAAGGAAGCACCACTCACTTGGTTGGTCTCTTACTTTAAAAAACAATATGGTAACAAGCACTAGAGAATTCTCACATGAAATTATTACAGCTGCTGGTAACAGGGGATCAAACACAGGCTTCATGCCATTGGTGGCTTCCTGTATTGGTTTTGACATGGCCTGTACTCTGATTTTGGATGGACTATCAGAGGCCCTGTCCTTTCTCACCACACTGAAAACAAGCTTCTTGGACACATTGATGTCTTCTTCCTTTGCCACGTCCCCTTTCTTGTTCTTTGCCACAAGTTCTTTGGCTGGTCATGACTCTGGACATGGTGGGGGAGGGAGTGGAGGAGCAGAGTCCAGACCTGGAATCACCTTATAAAACTCAGACAAGACAGACTGGTGTTAGAACATTGTGGACAAAGACTTGCTCTGTGCTGTCCTTTTCTATTTAAACTGTAACTTTCTCCACACGATGGTAATAATTTAGTTGGTAAACTGTTCCCAGGCCAGGTGCTTACTTCTCTTAGTACCAAGTACTATTTCTCTCGTAGCCTGTTTTTTAGTACTATGATTCCTCGTGCGACTCAGATTTCACTGCGCTGCATACAACAGTAATCCCAGTAAGAGATGAGTCAATGCAAATCAGCCTTCATACAATGTGGTCCGGAGTCTACTTAGCAAGTTCTTGTCACTTGATCATCTGTACTGATTCCTGCTGGGAAGCAAATGTTCAGATGTGGGTAGTTTTATGGTTGGTGCCTAGCTAACACACTTCTTTGTGGAGCCAGAGACAGGATGTCTTACTAGATTAGATTTACTCAAGTTCTGGACTTGAATACAATTTCGGGGTACTTGTACTTTACTGGAGTATTTCCATTTGATGTTATTTAAGGTACTGCTCATGATGTATTGTAATGGCTGAAGCAGCTGTCAGCACATAAAGACATTATATCAGCTCCACCTTTACCTGCTGTTGTTTCTGTGTATTAACACTTATATTCTTTTATTCATTACTAGAAATGTTACTTTGTGGAGCAGAGGATTAGAGTCGCTATAAATATGTTTTTGAATGTGACTTTTGTTTCAGAATTCTGGCTTTTTTCTCATAATTTACTTTGTTCTACTGAAGCTTTGAATCAATTTGAAGCAAATGTGTTGACACAGTTAAAATGGCGACATCTGCTGGAAATCTGCAAGTCGTCTCCTTAGAGCATAACTGTTGCAGTACCTCACGTACTTTGTTCATTTAGTCCCTGAACAACAGTGAGACACTCAGTGTTGTGTATTTTTTAGATCCTCATAGTGAATGAGAGTCTGAACAGTGTGGAGGAAATGGAAACACTGGCCAAAATCTTCATGTGCTGCCTTTTACAAAACTGTTCATTAATTGGAGGATTTTCACAACATATTTTTTAGCCTTTTACAAACAGTCCTTCCATTTTTGACAGTGTAGGAGAATATATGGAGACATTAACAGGACACGTCAGTCACCTGGTCTTAGTCTCAGTATGTTTTATTGCTCTGTTTGTTTGGATGTTTAACGAAAATATGAACATTACACAAGGATTAAACAAAACTCATCATGAGCAGTGATATCCTCAGTGGCTCCACAGAAACAGGAAATAAACGAAAAACTAAGAAACTAAAAGAACAAATATACTAAATGAAAAACTTGTGATGTTTGATTGGCTGATCTCTGTGGTGTCTCTCTCATTTCAAAAAACTTCGTGTTTTGAAAGACGACAACTTGATGGGAGTTTACACAACTCAGCAGTGGATACACTACCAAAAAGTTTAAGTCCAGCATGTAGAGGCTGAGTGAATGTGGTCTGGACTCTGTGAAAGAGAGTCATGGTTTCAGAGACACTGTAGAAGGACAGAATACCTGCTCTGTGATCCAGGTACACTCCTATTCTGGAGGACTGAGGACCTGAGACTGGAATGTGGACACTGTTATATATGAACTTATGGATACAGCTAAAGATACACTCGAATACTAAAGACTTGAATCTGAACAAATACTCATCGTTTTACAGGAGAAAAAAAGAGAAATATCAGAGTGTACTTTACATTTTAAAGCATAATCAAACAAAACAAGTGGGTTTAGCAACAAGTGGTACATATGTATAAATGTGTGTTGCTGAATTTATTATTCTATACCAATGAGTGTGAATCCTGTTAATAATAAAAAATGTAAAAGAAGTTAGAAATGTTGGAATATACAGCACAGTGAGACATTTGTTTCAGGATCCCCAACTTCACTTCCTCTTTATGACCTTTTTTTTGCAGCCACTTCCTGTTTCCTGGTCCCGTCACATTGGTTACGCTTTACTAATCACCGGTAATCAGTTTTAGTGATGGGAAGTTCGGCTCTTTTCAGAGAGCCGGCTCTTTTGGCTCAGCTCCTGAAGAAGAGCCGGCTCTTTCGACTCCTGAGCGGCTCTTAATTTAGGATTGTTTTATAGGCCTTTATTTTACCACCTTTGCAAAACCTCATGGTTTGTTTGTTGAAAATCCTTTCATGTGCAGTGTTTTCATGAGAATCCTTATAATTGCCTGATTTTGTGCATTTATTCTGTTACAAAGCCATTTTTTTGTTTAATATTTAATCAAACTTTTTATTGCACAAATTAACAACAAAACAGCAAATAAATCCACAGGGCACAGTTGCTCACACAGCACCACTTTGTCCTCTACTTGCCACACTTTTGACACTCTTATTAGCTCCTCTGCCAGGTTTTCTGCAGTGTGTCTATCTGTGAACTCAAATCAGTCCAGAAGGGAAGATGTCATCTTGTAATTATCAATGAAATGGCTAGTGACAGCCATGAAAGAGCAGGTGGTTCTGGAGGTCCAGCAGTCAGTTGTCAGGCAAACTGATGGAGCTTTTTTCACCCTTTCTTGCCATAATGCGTCTTCTGTGTCATATAGTTTAGGTATTGTTGTTTGGGACAATGTTTTTCTACTGAGTAGAGAATGTGGGATTTAAAGTTTTGACAAAACTTTTAAAACCTCTGTCCTCCACAATGGAAAAGGGTTGGAAATCAGTAGCTATCATTTTAGCCAACTCTTCATCAATGCTGTGCTGTTTGGGTGGGGTCATCACTTTCGGTATAAACTGGCTTATTTTGCTTTGAGTTGCAGAAGGAGAGGTTATACCTGTATTTGTGGGGAAGCCAGTAGATGCTGATTCACTTGCTGTTTTTATGGGATGAGACACACCAGGATTGTAGATGTGTGCTAGCTTGCCCTCTAACTGCACTATAGAATGGACAGTTCTCATATGTCTTTGCAGGTTTGTGGTGGAACCTGCTCTTAAAGTAATTTTCATCTTGCAGTGAACACACTCTGCTTTGCTGTTTCCAGTATCTTTAAACTGGAGCCTGATGCTGCTTCTCATTTGGGTGTCACTCATAGTTTCAACTACACCGACAGTACACACTCTCCTCACCGCTATCTGACAGACAGTTAACTTGCAGTGGAGCACCGCTCCACTTCTTGTCACCCGACTCTCTGTTTTTACATAATGATATGATCCCATATCCTCACATGTGATTGGCCGCGATGCCATTGCTGACCAATCAAAACAAAGTTCTGCCGTAAGCAGAGATCAGGCTGAGCACTGAGGTAAGCAGCGAAAGGAAAAAACTGGGAGCCGGCTCTCACTCGATGCGAGCCGGCTCTTCTGATTCACTACAAAGCATCGGCTCTCAGAGCCGCATCTTTTGCTCATGACACATCACTAATCAGTTTCACCTGCTCTCATCACTTTGCTTATTTACGTCCTCAGTTCCCTCAGCAAACTGTCAGGTTGTCTGCTAATCACTGTGACTTTCCAGCCTCCATCACGTTCATCATTGCGATCCACGGCGAAGAGAATGTTTTCCATGTCCATGTTTGACTCACCCCATCGGAGACATACAAGCACCCGGTGCACGCTCTCCCGCCGAAGGATGGCCCTCGCACCTCTGATTCTACTTTGGGCCCAACCGTCTCGCAAAATGCAGCTGTGCTGATGGTCATTGTGATTTTCTTTCTGCGTCTCTGGACGGACCTTAAAATGGTGTCTTGACACTCTTGCCCAGGTTTTCCTCCACTTTCCTCTTTGGCAGTGAGCGGAGCACCAACTTCTATTACACACCTGACAGTGAAAGGTGTGTTAAAGGAGGACAGTGGCGAATTGTGGTTGACAGCTGCACTTCTGGGAGCAAATATCTGCCTCCATGTTCTTGCCACTTCAAACGATGTGTAGACTTTGTTACAGGAGTAAAACTCTTAGGATTTACATCGGTCAAACGTTGAGAGGGAACATTTTGCTGCCTTTACCGAACAAACCCATAATGAAAGATAATGTGAACATGACGTGAGAGGAAGTTTCTGCCAGAGGTTCTTCACACAGCTCCCCCGTCCACTCCTTGCTTTTAAACAGTCTGTCTACAGTGAAGCAGCAGCAGCAGCAGCGCCCTCTACTGTCTGTAAGAGAAAACTGGGGGGAAAAAGAAAAGCTTACAGCACCTGGTATTCCCAGGCGGTCTCCCATCCAAGTACTAACCAGGCCCGACCCTGCTTAGCTTCCGAGATCGGACGAGATCGGGCGTGTTCAGGGTGGTATGGCCGTAAGCCACAGCTCCCCGCACAAACACACATTTTATACAAGCACATCATCATCAGCATCCCATCCAACTGGCTCAGTTTCAGCCATAGACCACCTGGGTGCTCGCCTGAGGAGCTACCGGCTGGAGGGTGGCTAAAGAGGAGGCGGAAATACTTAGTAACTGCTCCTCCTGATCTGCTGTGATCCGTTGTTAGAAAGAGCAGAGCAGCAACCAGCTGAGAGCAGACTAGGACTGTGGAAGCACTTTGCTGCTGGGGGCCGCCTCTCCAAGACGCCGCTGTTTATTTGATGCCCCCCGTGCTTCATTTGCTCACATCGAGAGCGATGTGACACCTGACAAGAGCCAGAGATCGTCGACCACCTCCTTCTCAAAAGGCCTGTTTGCCAAAACTCTCATGGTTTACGGCCATACCACCCTGAACACGCCCGATCTCGTCCGATCTCGGAAGCTAAGCAGGGTCGGGCCTGGTTAGTACTTGGATGGGAGACCGCCTGGGAATACCAGGTGCTGTAAGCTTTTTCCTCAGCAACAATCCAAAACCTCAAAATATGCACTTTGTTATCATCACAGGTGAAGCATCCAACCCTCACAATGTGACAAAGGGACTTTTCTTTTTGACAAATGACTGAAACAAAGAATCCCTTCTCCAATTTGCTTCAGACCAATTTTGATCTGATCCAGGACACGAGAACTTGGTGGTGCCGGTGACTTTTTCCTTTCTCTGCTAAAATCCTCCGGCACAATAACGTTGTCAAACCGCTAAACTCAGCTCGTCTCCCCACGAACTCTAGTAAGTCCTACCTTTGTTTTAGACTCCATTTCCCATAAGTCAGTATTAAGTACTAGTATGTGTGTCCTCCCTCATAGACTGGAGATCAGCGCCACCTAGCGAGTCTGAGGGCAACCACATCACCATCCTGCTTTGCCAACAACATTCTTTAATAAACTTGGTTAAAACTGAGAAGTTGTGTCAAGCACCTTATTGCGTCCAACCCTAAAAACTAACCCGTTACAATTTGACACTAAAATGTCCTTATATCTGCTAACAACTTAATATGTGTTACATTTCTAAAAAATGAATAAATGTTTTTGTGCTTAGAAACGCTGAGATCCTGCAGGAGGCTGTTCTAAACGCTTAACACCAGCCTTGTCATAAACTGTGTGGCCACCAGGAGGCGAAAGAGCTGCACTGAAACCTGATCACTGTGGGGAAACACAGTGTGGTGTTAAATGTTTTCACTTTTTGTCTGCAGAAGTGTCCGCATTCCCTGAAAAGGTTTTTAAACCACCAACTGCTTTTACATGTAGCCCAGGCAAAAAAAAAATAATAAACCAAAGTAATAACTAGGTAATGCTTAATCCGCGGGAACAGACGCAGCCTTTTGCAGTTTCTCTCCTTCTTGGGGGATTGGTTTTAATTTATTCTTTTTTGTATTTTTTAGTTTTATTGAGTATCTAGTTTGTCGTGAAAAGATGGTCTGAGGGGGCCACAAATGCCCTGCAGGGATGTTGTGACATCTCTGGACCCCCTCCAGTTTGCTTATCCCCCTCAGCTGGGAGTGGAGGACGCCCTCATCCACTTACTACCCCGGATCTACACCAACCTGGACAAGCCTGGGGGTCTGTCAAGATCATGTTTTATGTTTTTTGACTTTTGGCGGTGGAAGCAATGTTCCCGCTAATCTGCGCGTGTGCGCAATTGCGCGCTGCTGACACTGTCTCCGCGCACAGAAAAACATCCAACCTGATTTGAAAATAAAAACACAACAATTTATTCTGTTATTTCGCAGTGATTCAGTGAGAGAGTGTCCGCTTCAGCCAATGATGCGATTCACGTACGTATTTCCTCAGTAACACCGTCACTGACCGGCTGTGACAGCGTCCTTATGAGCCGCACCGGTGTTTTAGCAAAGCGGAGTGAAGACACGCTAATGATGTTAAGTGCTGCTTATATTGACCCTTAATAATAATGGCAAAACGAACGGGAAGTTATTTACATTTTCATATATAGATATTGATCATTAAATACTGTCACAAGTTTATGATTCGTAGAAATTTCAGAGTACAAATACCTGGGTGTCCTGTCCACCTGGACAATAAACTGGACCGGTCAGTTAATGAAGCATCAATCTAAAGAAAAACACAGAGCAGCTGTATTTTCTAGGAGACTAATGTCCTTCAACATCTGCAGCACCTTGCTCTGGATGTTCTGAGTCTGTGGTAGCCAGCTCCATCTTCTATGCTGTGGTTTGGAGAATGTTGTCCAAACTCCTTTCAGTCCTGGACAATCCCTCCCACCCAGTCCACTGTGTGCTGGCTGCACAGAGCAGCACTTTCAGCCAGAGACTGATCACAGAACAACACAGGAGACATAAACTGTTCAACTCGTCCCCCTCTTGTAAACAGGAGGGGACTGAAAGGTCAAAATGGACAATTATTTATTATTTTATTTTAAGGTCAATTATTATCTATCGTATTTTGTTTTTAGTTGCATTTCAGTAGATTGTTCATTTGTCCATGTGGTTTTTCTCCTTGGTTTGGTTGAGGTGCTTTTCCTTTGTTTTTTACTTTTCCTGCAGAGAGCAGCTGTAACAAGACAACACAATTTCCATATGGGTTTAATAAAGTTATTTGAATAATGAATTTTGAAAAAAAAATAAGAATCCTGAGTTTAGAGTTAGAATTCTAAGGAAAAAGTCAAAATTCAAATAAATTGTCGTCCTTCATATGTTTCTCATAATTATCACCTTTGACAGTTTGTTGAACGAATCTGAACTAAAATTGCAAATTCAACAGGATCAAATCCAGTAGGTTTAAACATACATAGTTTTCTTTGTCAAGTACTTTTGTTTTTATTACTTTAACTTGAGTAAAGAAGTTCCAGTGATATCTGTATTGGAGTATTTGCTTTTTACACGAGTAATTCATTTTGTGTACTTCTACCCCGTCTGCCATCTTCATCTCAGCAACACTGCAGCTTTTATTAAATCGGACCCTCAGATTTCAGGTTTCAGTTGCTAATATGTTCACATAAATTTCCGGGATATAAAGGAACTGTTAGATTTATAGCAAATCATTAAAACCCATCTCACAGACCTCAATTGTGTCAAAGAAATTTCATTACCACCATAATTACACTTTTTAAGTACATATTTTATTTGTATGTCAATTTAAAAACTACAATACATGTAAATGTAAAGACCAACAAAATACAGTTTGCATCAAGAAGTTGCAAGTTTAGAGAAACTAAAAGCAGATGCAGTGATATTGACTCCCAGTCCCCACAGGTGTGACCCAGGGTTCTGTCCTGAGTCCCTTGTTTTTATCATTTACATACTATAAATATCAAATTCACTTTTACTGTTACAACAGTTTTGCAATTTCTCTTGACCCTTCCTCTCTCTCTCCCTCCCCTCAGGTTAAGAGTCTGGGTGTCGTCCTCGATAGCACACTCTCCTTTACTTCCCACATGAATAACAACACAGTCGGCCTACTTCCACCTTTGCAGCATCAACCGCCTCTGTCTCTCCCTCACACCTCTTACCGCTGCCATACTGGTTCACAGTCTGTCGCTTCCGGACTTGTCTACTGTAACTCCCTCCTTTTGGTCCCCTCTGATTTTAACCAACTGAAACTAAAATGGTCTTTGTCTAATTTAGTTTGCAGAACTTAACTGTGTCTCCATCCTCAAAACCAGCATAAAGTCCAGCATGTAGAGGCTGAGTGAATGTGGTCTGGACTCTGTGGAGGAGAGTCATGGTTTCAGAGACACTGTAGAAGGACAGAATACCTGCTCTGTGATCCAGGTACACTCCTATTCTGGAGGACTGAGGACATGAGACTGGAGTTTTAATATGGTTGAAACAAAATTTATAACTGTTTTGGAAACATGTAAGTACCCAAGATTTGTCATTTAATCCAAATACACATTCATGGCCTCTTCCTGCTCTGCTGATGTTCTTGTATGTTACTGCTACATCAACCCCTGTCCCTCTCCACTCCACCTCCCAGTAACTACGTCCAGTCAGACTCTCTTTGCTCAGGACCTGAAACCAATGAATGAATCTGTCTTTGTGACTAGAATAAGACTGTTTTTGACTCATGAATGTTACTTTTCTGTTTCCATCAGATAATAACAGATTTTCATTTGCTGTGTTTGGATCCAGTGTGAGTTCACATGAATATTTTAAGAATCCAGCTCTGGTCTTTGGTTCTGGTTGTGGCAGTAAAACATCCACTTCATCCACTAATGATGAGATGTTTGTCCATGTCTGTCTCAGAATGTCCTGTAGTTGATCTCTGAGCTCTGACACAGCTGCTGTCACATCCTCAAAGTATCTCAGAGGACGGATGTTGACACTGGATGTATCTGTAGATTCACTGAGTTGTGACAGTGAGGGGTAGTTGTGTAGAAACTGGTTGTGATCCTCTGTGCGTGAGAGCTGCTCCAGCTCAGCATCTTTCCTCTTCAGCTCATTGATCACCTGCTCCAGCTTCTCCTGAAGCTCTTTGACTCGACTCACTTCAGTTTCCTGCTGGGATCTGATCTTCTGCTTCACCTCAGACCTTCTTTTCTCAATGAGACGGATCAGCTCAGTGAAGATCTTCTCACTGTCCTCCAATGTTTTCTCAGCAGAGCGATTGAGAGCCTCCACCTCCTGTTGAAGCACCTTCAAATCTTTGTCTCTGTCCTGGATTCTCTGCTGGATTTGTTGTCGACTCCCCTCGAGTTCTCTCTGCCTCTCAGTCCTTTCTGCTGCAGCTGAGACTGTGTCGTGGCCTTTATGTTCATCCACAGAGCAGAGATAACAGATACACTGCTGATCAGTACGGCAGAACATCTTCATCACCTCATCATGACGAGGGCAGATGTTCTCCTGCAGGTTCTTGGAGGGCTCCACCAGCTTGTGTTTTTTTAACTGTGCTACATCATAATGAGGCTGCAGGTGTTTCTCACAGTAAGAGACCAGACACATCAAACAGGACTTAACAGCTTTCAGTTTTGTCCCAGTACAGAAATCACAGGCCACATCTTCAGGTCCAGCATAGCAGTGATCAGCAGGAGCAACTGGAACCTCATGTTTCTTCAGCTCTTCCATTAATTCAGCCAACATGGTGTTTTTTACCAGAGCAGGTCTCGGTGTGAAGGTCTGTCTACACTGAGGACAGCTGTGGAGTTTCTTTCCATCTTCTTCATCCCAGTGGGTTTTAATACAGTTCAGACAGTAACTGTGTCCACAGGGAATAGTCACTGGATCCTTCAGTTCCTCTAAACAGATTGAACAGGAGAATTTTTCTTGGTCCAGTTGGTTTCCTTGCTTTGCCATTTTCCCCCGATTGTGATTGTTGAATAGTTTCACTTTTGTCCGAAGAACAACAAGCTCTGTGCCCTGAAGGAAAACTGATCTTTGCTCTTGTTCCCATGATGCAGTCAATAGGTTTTACCAGCTCAGTCATGTACCTCCATGTTGTTTACACACATCCTTACACTGACAGATCTGTGAAGGAGGAAGGAACAAAAATAAATCTGTTAATAGGGAGGAGCTCACTGTGTTTGAAAGCAGCAGCAATAGGGATGAATTTTCAGACTTTATAGAACAAAAATTTCAGACTGAAAACTGGTTCAGTTATATTTTCAGAATAGTTTCAAAAAATCAATGACAAAATCTGATAATTTCTACTCATGCAGTAGAAGAGAAACATTACAATAGAAATTTTATTACACATTTATATCACAGAGTAGATAAAAATTTTACCTAGAGAAAAAACATATCATGAGCAGTGAAGTCATCTGCCGCTGCAGAAGTCACAGGTAAAAAACTACACAAACCCAAACTATTATTAGAACAATAAATTAGATGTTAAAATACCACCATGATTGACAGGTGATGTGTGTTGTCTCTGGTTTAAACATCAGTGTAAACCTTCCAAAAAACTAACTAGAATATACAATTTAACACATTAGATTTTTACATCACTTGTTCCATCAATTGATTTTACTGAACTCAGCAGTGGATCCAAGACCTAAAAGACAAAGTCCAGCATAGAGAGGCTGAGTGAATGTGGTCTGGACTCTGTGGAGGCGAGTCTGGTTTCAGAGACAGTGTAGAAGGACAGAATACCTGCTCCGTGATCCAGCTACACTCCTACACTCCTGTTCCTGCTGCTCTGCTTATTGAACCACCAGGTCCCATTGGCCCTATTTAAAAAACCTTAATAATAAACAGTAATAGAAACAATAGTAGAATTATCACCTGACAGTTTCAACCTAAGAACTGAGAAATTATAACCTCGTGAACGTAGACTTCATGGCAGAACTACTGTATTGGATTGTATTAAACTGCACATGGTCATAATGTTGAGCTTTATCAGTGTAAGATGCTACACGGATGTAATGAGCATCTTTACCATTTGGTGGCACTTTGGTTCCATTATGCATTTACTATTTTTTACAGCTAATTATTAGCAGTAAGAATTTCCATTAGTTCATAAAGATTGGGCCAAAAGAAAGAGACTCTTCAGTTTTACATCAAGGCAGGTGGTGTAGAGAGAGAGTTTATCACTCATATCAGTATCTCCCAGGTTCAACCTGAGTGTGATCTGATCAGAAGTTCTTTAGTTTCTGCTTGGAGAAGTGTGAGGATAATTTACTGCTATAAATGTAGGAGTTTTGTGTCCATGTGCATTTACATGTCCCAGGAGTGTCACACTTTGATGTGTATTTAATGTTTTGCGGACCCAGAAAGAGAGACGGAACCAGGCGGTTAGGAAGGCGTGAATGTTTATTTAGGGGAAGGTATAGTGGATTGGGTCGGGGGAAAAGGGGAGCGCTGCCAGGAGGCGATGTCCGGAGAACGGAGAGGCTGGTCCGAGGAGCTTGATGCCTTGTGCGGGGGGGGGCGATTGGGGGGCGAGTCACAGGTGGAGGTTGAATGGTGACCGCGGGAGAAGGAGCCGTGGAGACGAGGAGCCAAGGGGATCGCTGAACACAGCAGGGCGGCCGGAGGATCTGAGGGCAGGGAGACAAAGAGCAGGTTAGCTGTTTCTAACTAACGGGTTTTTACCAGGAGCCTAATGTACACGAGTACCAAGGAGGTTACTGCGACGATTTGGCAACTTGTGGCGTGGAGGAGACCGGTATATGAACTGCTGTCATTACGATGAGTGATTGCTTACAGGTGTGGCCGCCGCTGCAGTCCAGGTGCTCTGGGAGAAAGAAAACAAACAGGGAGAGTGAGAGAGAGAGAGAGCAGGAGGGAAGGGGAGGATAGAAGGGCGGATGCTGTGACAAGGAGAGTTTTTGTTCATGTTGAGAAGGTTAAATGTTAGAGATAAATTTGTCTCTGCAGCTTTGTGTGAGCTATATTTAAAAAAGGCAGTAAAATAAGAGTCAGAGTGGTCTTTTTTCATCTACATAATATTTTATGCACATTCAGCAAGTTCAAATGTTCCACTGTCTCTACTGGAGTTTGTAGTGTTACAGGATGAAAACTGCCTCAGTTATCGTCTCATACAACTTTCATATTTTCTCCACCAACTTTGAACAAGATCCTGGAAATAATTGATCGATTCTTGGAGAAATAATAGTTTATTATAGTAGTTTATTATGTAAAGCTTTACTTTGTTCAGACATTAAAGCAGTTTGTTAATAACTTATGTTCAGTGATTTCATGCAGATTCACTTCATAAACACACCCAGTTTGTTCAACGATGTCAAAATAATCAAAGATCTACTTATTAATTATGATTATACAATAATTTCTTCAAAATAAAGATGCTATTTTTGCACAATGTCTTGATTGAAATGCTTTTTACAACTGTCATTCTATCCTTTAAAACAACAGCAACTTTTGATCCATGTGACTAAGCAGATCTAAATGTCAGTTTTAAACCACATGTGTCTAAATCGTTTTTCAATGAGCTGAAGTTTCCATCTGCTGTGTGCTCTTGGTCTGTTTGACCTGTGAACAGAGGATGTTTAAGTAAAATATGAACATTACACAAGGATTAAACAAACCTCATCATGAGCAGTGATATCCTCAGTGGCTCCACAGAAACAGGAAATAAACGAAAAACTAAGAAACTAAAAGAACAAATATACTAAATGAAAAACTTGTGATGTTTGATTGGCTGATCTCTGTGGTGTCTCTCTCATTTCAACAAACTGTCTTTTAATGACGACGACTTGATGGAAGTTTACACAACTCAGCAGTGGATCCACAGTCAAAAAGGAAAAGTCCAGCATGTAGAGGCTGAGTGAATGTGGTCTGGACTCTGTGGAGGAGAGTCATGGTTTCACAGACACTGTAGAAGGACAGAATACCTGCTCTGTGATCCAGGTACACTCCTATTCTTGAGGACTGAGGACCTGAGACTGGAATTTTAATTTTGTTGAACCAAAATTCAAATTTTTTTTGGAAACACGTTAGTGCCCAAGATTTGTCATTGTTACCAAAATCACATCCTTCACCGTTCACACTTCTGCTGATGTTCTTGTATGTGACTGCTACATCAACTGCTGTCCCTCTCCACTCCACCTCCCAGTAACAACGTCCAGTCAGACTCTCTCTGCTCAGGACCTGACAGAAAAATGTGAATCTGTCTTTGTGACTAGAATAAGATTGTTTTTGACTCACTACTGTTACTTTTCTGTTTCCCTCAGATAATAACAGATAATCATTTGCTGTGTTTGGATCCAGTGTGATTTCACATGAATATTTTAAGAATCCAGCTCTGGTCTCTGGTTCTGCCTTTGGATCTAACAGTAAAACATCCACTTGAATCACTAATGATGAGATGTTTGTCCATGTCTGTCTCAGAATGTCCTGTAGTTGATCTCTGAGCTCTGACACAGCTGCTGTCACATCCTCAAAGTATCTCAGAGGACGGATGTTGATGCTGGATGTATGTGTAGATTCACTGAGTTGTGACAGTGAGGGGTAGTTGTGTAGAAACTGGTTGTGATCCTCTGTGTGTGAGAGCTGCTCCAGCTCAGCATCTTTCCTCTTCAGCTCAGTGATCTCCTGCTCCAGCTTCTCCTGAAGCTCTTTGACTCGACTCACTTCAGTTTCCTGCTGGGATCTGATCTGCTGCTTCACCTCAGAGCTTCTTTTCTCAATGAGACGGATCAGCTCAGTGAAGATCTTCTCACTGTCCTCCGCTGTTTTCTCAGCAGAGCGATTGAGAGCCTCCACCTCCTGTTGAAGAACCTTCACATCTTTCTCTCTGTCCTGGATTCTCTGCTGGATTTGTTGTCGACTCCCCTCGAGCTCTCTCTGCCTCTCAGTCCTTTCTGCTGCAGCTGAGACTGTGTCGTGGCCTTTATGTTCATCCACAGAGCAGAGATAACAGATACTCTGCTGATCAGTACTGCAGAACATCTTCATCACCTCATCATGACGAGGGCAGATGTTCTCCTGGAGGTTCTTGGAGGGCTCCACCAGCTTGTGTTTTTTAAAAGCAGGAGATTCACAATGAGGCTGCAGGTGTTTCTCACTGTAAGATGCCAAACAAACAAGACAGGACTTAACAGTTTTCAGTTTTCTCCCAGTACAGACATCACAGGCCACATCTTTAGGTCCAGCATAGCATTGATCAGCAAGAGCAGCTTGGAGTCCAGTCTTCTTCAGCTCCTCCACTAAACCTGCTAAGATGGCGTTTTTCACGAGGACAGGTCTCTGTGTGAAGGTCTGTCTACACTGAGGACAGCTGTAGAGTTTCTTCTGATCCTCTTCATCCCAGAAACCTTTAATACAGTTCAGACAGTGACTGTGTCCACAGGGAATAGTCACTGGATCCTTCAGTAGATCCAGACAGATCGAACAAGAAAATGCTTCCTCGTCCAGCTTAACTCCTTTCTGCGCCATTTCCCCTTCAGTGATAATGACTGTGTCAGTTTCACTTTCTTAGAACTGAGTTTTAGCTCTGATCTAAACAACATGTGTTTCTGCAGGGAATGGATCTTGTCAGTTCCTGCACTTCCTGGTTACACCCATCTTCAAACTGTAGATCTAAAGGGGAGGGAACAAGGAAATAAAGTGCAGCTCAGTGTGTGTGAGAGCAGAAAAGGAGGAGTTGCACTGTTCATACATCAAGTCATTAAAGCATTTGATACAAATGCAGTTTTAATACAAAGATGTTACTGAAAGATATTTTCACATCAGTTAATTTTAAAAGTCAATTCACACAAAAGCTTCCTGTAGTTTATTGTTGTGAGTCTTTTGATATTTAAGTTTTTTCAGCTCATACTTATGGATCAGTTGGTGGCCTCCTATTTTCCACAGGTTGCAAACAGCACAATTTTTCTTCAATCCTGTTCTTGTTATTTTTGTCCTAAATCTTAAATTATTTAATTTAGTAGCTAAACATTGAAGATGTCACGTTTAGGTTAAGGGATGGACCCAAGAGAAGAGACAGGGCAAAATAAGGGGCTTTTATTGAAAGAGATGTAAATGATGAACAGGACCAGCACACGAAAGGAGTTTGCAGCTCTGATTGTAGCTCTGTGTTCATTTTGTTTAACAAGAACAGCAACAATTGTGAGCAGCATAGTGCACGGTGAGAACTTCCTGAACCTTCTCAGCTGATTTCACCATTGTATGGCATGATAAGAGTTTACTTTACCTAAGAGGAGGTAGAAAGTCTTTTAGGGGTTTTAGCCAGCCCCCCAGTTCCAGGCAATGCAGGAGGAATCTGAATTTAGCTTATTGCTGTACAGGTGCCGTGGCAAAAATGACAATATCTGGTCTTAGCCAAACCAACTTTATTTATAAAGCAGTTTAAAAACGGCAAAAACTGAGCAACGTGCTTAACAATTTAAAATGGTAAAGCCAAAATAAATACATATAAAGTAATAAAGGATAAAAAGAATAAAAATACAATAAAGTAGTACAGTCACCTACTCATACTGGGTCCAAAGCCAGGGACAAAAAGTGAGTTTTCAGCTTCGATTTAAAACTACACAGTGAGGAGGCCTGTCTAACTTGCAAAGGCAGTGCATACCACAAATTGGGGCCTGCAACAGCAAATGCTCTGTCTCCCCTGAGCTTCCGCCGAGTTCTCGGCACGTCCAGGAGCAGCTGGTCAGAAGACCTGAGTTACCTGGAGGGGGAGTGCACATATAGCAACTCAGAGAGATAGGGCGGATCAAGACCATTTAAGGACTTAAACAAATAAAAGAATTTTAAAATGAACTCTAAGATGGACAGGCAGCGATGCGAAAACCGGGGTGATGTGCTCTCTTCCGTGTTCCAGTTAACAAACGTGCAGCTGCATTTTCTACCAGCTGAAGACGGGACAGGGACAAGTGAGAGACACCAAAATACAGAGAATTACAGTAATCCAGCCGAGTTGTGACAAAAGCATGAATCACTGTCTCAAAGTGCGTTTTTGACAAATATGGTTTAACTTTTGCCAATTGTCTTACATGAAAGAAGCTGGATTTCACCACTGCACTAACCTGCCAGTCCATGCTAAAACCACTGTCCCTCTTAACACCCTAATTAGTGACAGTAGGTTTAACAAATTGTGTCAAAGGGCCCAGGTCTTCAAGAGGGGGCTCACTTCTCGTGCTTGGACCAAAGACAATAACCTCTGTGTTTTTTTCATTAAAGTGGAGGAAATTAAGAGCCATCCAGGCTTGTAATTCCTCAAGAAACTCCATCAGTGAGCTTATGGAGTAGCCATCCTTCTGTCTCAGTGGCACATATATCTGGGTGTCATCTGCATAACAGTGGAAAGGACAGTTATGCCAAGGGGGAGCAGATAGAGGGGGAAAAAGCAGAGGCCCAAGAATTGAGCCCTGCGGAATCCCATATAACAGAGGAACAGAAGAGGACTGGACATTATCCATTTGTGTGACCTAAACCACTCCAGAGCAGTGAGATGCCTATCCATTCCTCGGAACGAGCAGCAGTAAGATCCAGTAGCACCAAGACCACACAGAGTCCCCAGCGTCTCTAGCTAAGAGGATGTCATTACAAACCCTCAGCAGTGCCAATTCTGTGCTGTGAAGCGATTTAAAGCCAGACTGGAAAACCTCAAGAATGCTGTTTTCTTCTAACAAGTCCTTCAGTTGGACATATACAATTTTCTCCAGAATTTCTGACTGAAAGGGAAGTTTAGAAATGGGCTTAAAATTGGACAACACACTGAGATCCAGTACTGTTTTTTTAATCAGTGGCTGCACTGGAGCATGTTTGCAGTGTCTTGGGAAGACAACAAGAACAGAAGGCCCCAGAGTAGTGATAACCTCTTTAAAAAACTGTGGTGGAACCACATCAGTGGGGGAACCTGAGGGCTTCAGATGTCTAACAGTCTCATATAAAAAAGACAAAGTCACAGGCTCAAACTGGTGACAAGTTACAGGGCACAACACAGACACTGAAGGGTCAGAAGTAGGTGGTGATATGAGAGCCGTCACATTATTCACCTTATTTACAAAAAACTTAAAGTTTTCACATGCTTCCAGGGAAGGTTCCTCACAAACAGTCCTCTGGGATTAAGAACAACATATATGGTGTTAAACAGAACACGAGGCTTGTGACGGTTTGACAGGATGATATTTGAAAACTGTTCCCTTTTTGCCTCTTTTACAACAGCCTGATAACGACCAGCAGTCCTTTAATATTTGGAATGAGACCTGCAGCTTGTCCTTCTTCCACTTTCGTTCAGCTTTTCAAGACTCGCTTCTGACAGCGCGAGTTGAATGATTCAGCCACGGCTCAGCTTTAACTTTAGGCTGCCTGGACTTTAACGAAGCCACGGCATCTAGTGCTGTTTGGCAGGTTGAATGAAACCAGGAGCTGAGCTCCTCTGCATCGGAACACATAGACTCAGGAGTGAGGCCGAGAACTGAGCGGCAGTGGAAGGGTTAATAATACGGACGCACCGAGGAGGAGCGCGAGGCTTAAAGGTGTTACAGGGCAACGTAATGTCAAATAATACAGGTGTTACAGGGCAGCGTAATGTCAAATAATACAGGTGTTAAAGGGCAGCGTAATGTCAAATAATACAGCCATATGATCAGAAAACACTGTATCACAAATCCTCAAGTTGGTAACAGACAGACCATAAGTTAAAACCAGGTCAAGAGTATGTCCATGCTTGTGCGTGGGTTTCGAAACGTGCTGAAGAAAATTAAGAGTCAATAAGACTTAAAAAGTCCTTGGACATTGTTTGTGCACATTAAAATCTCCAACGATAAGGACTTGATCATACTTAGGCATGATATCACCAAAAAATTCAGAAAATTCATGAAGAAAGTCCTTATTGTATTTAGGTGGACGACGCACAGCACAGGTTGATAGCGACCCAGTTCAAACAAGTCAAGTTCAAAGCTGGAAAAAGAAGACGACAGAGATGGCTGGTTACATTTATATGTAGATTCATAAACTGTGGCCCCTCGACCCGACGTACGCGGGAAATTAAAATAATCACAATAGAGAGGCCGCAGGTTCTCCAGATTTACCCCGTGGTGCCTGGGACAAGAAGAACAGGGACGGTGGCGTTGGAACAGGTCCTCCGGACCAACGACAGGTACCAGCCAGGCATTGACAGGCTCCAATGAGTGCCAGGAGGGGAAAAGGCCATGAACCACTCCAAGCTCATCCAACGAGTCCACCGGAAAGCGCGCCAGACATGTCTTCAGCTCTACAGCAAATACACACTGGCGCCGTCTTGGAATCAGGCAACTCTGATTCTTAGACACCTCCAGTGTAATCGGTAAAGAAGCTTCAACATCCAGGACGTCTTTTAGGGTTTTATTATCTTGCAAGAGAGAAGTACATCAACAGAGTTTCAAGTCTCCATCCTATGCAGTTCTAAACCTCATACATCACACATTAGTTTTCTAACCTTCTGTTGCTGGGCAGAGCATTCTCCACCCTCAGGCTACTGCTCCCAGCCTTTTTTTCCTCGTGCTTCATTTATCAATTTAATCTTGACTGGGTATCTCAGGATACTCACACAACAGGTTACATTAAGGCTCACTGTGACGTCAGGGTGTTTTATCATGTGACCTACTCTATAATAAGGACAGCTTCACGCAATCTTAGTGGATTCACACAGGAAAGAATCAGTAGCTCATCCGATCCTAAACTTTTGTCAGGATCCCCAACTTCACTTCCTCTTTATGACTTTTATTTTGCAGCCACTTCCTCTTTCCTGGTCCCGTAGCATTGTTTCCGCTTTACTAATCACCGGTAATCAGTTTCACCTGCTCTCATCACTTTGCTTATTACGTCCTCAGTTCCCTCAGCAAACTGTCAGGTTGTCTGCTAATCACTGTGACTTTCCAGCCTCCATCACGTTCATCATTGCGATCCACGGCGAAGAGAATGTTTTCCATGTCCATGTTTGACTCACGCTCTCCCGCCGAAGGATGGCCCTCGCACCTCTGATTCTACTTTGGGCCCAACCGTCTCGCAAAATGCAGCTGTGCTGATGGTCATTGTGATTTTCATTCTGCGTCTCTGGACGGACCTTAAAATGGTGTCTTGACACTCTTGCCCAGGTTTTCCTCCACTTTCCTCTTTGGCAGTGAGCGGAGCACCAACTTCTATTACACACCTGACAGTGAAAGGTGTGTTAAAGGAGGACAGTGGCGAATTGTGGTTGACAGCTGCACTTCTGGGAGCAAATATCTGCCTCCATGTTCTTGCCACTTCAAACGATGTGTAGACTTTGTTACAGGAGTAAAACTCTTAGGATTTACATCAGTCAAACGTTGGGAGGGAACATTTTGCTGCCTTTACCGAACAAACCCATAATGAAAGATAATGTGAACATGACGTGAGAGGAAGTTTCTGCCAGAGGTTCTTCACACAGCTCCCCCGTCCACTCCTTGCTTTTAAACAGTCTGTCTACAGTGAAGCAGCAGCAGCAGCAGCGCCCTCTACTGTCTGTAAGAGAAAACTGGGGGGAAAAAGAAAAGCTTACAGCACCTGGTATTCCCAGGCGGTCTCCCATCCAAGTACTAACCAGGCCCGACCCTGCTTAGCTTCCGAGATCGGACGAGATCGGGCGTGTTCAGGGTGGTATGGCCGTAAGCCACAGCTCCGTGCACAAACACACATTTTATACAAGCACATCATCACCAGCATCCCATCCAACTGGCTCAGTTTCAGCCATAGACCACCTGGGTGCTCGCCTGAGGAGCTACCGGCTGGAGGGTGGCTAAAGAGGAGGCGGAAATACTTAGTAACTGCTCCTCCTGATCTGCTGTGATCCGTTGTTAGAAAGAGCAGAGCAGCAACCAGCTGAGAGCAGACTAGGACTGTGGAAGCACTTTGCTGCTGGGGGCCGCCTCTCCAAGACGCCGCTGTTTATTTGATGCCCCCCGTGCTTCATTTGCTCACATCGAGAGTGATGTGACACCTGACAAGAGCCAGAGATCGTCGACCACCTCCTTCTCAAAAGGCCTGTTTGCCAAAACTCTCGTGGTTTACGGCCATACCACCCTGAACACGCCCGATCTCGTCCGATCTCGGAAGCTAAGCAGGGTCGGGCCTGGTTAGTACTTGGATGGGAGACCGCCTGGGAATACCAGGTGCTGTAAGCTTTTTCCTCAGCAACAATCCAAAACCTCAAAATATGCACTTTGTTATCATCACAGGTGAAGCATCCAACCCTCACAATGTGACAAAGGGACTTTTCTTTTTGACAAATGACTGAAACAAAGAATCCCTTCTCCAATTTGCTTCAGACCAATTTTGATCTGATCCAGGACACGAGAACTTGGTGGTGCCGGTGACTTTTTCCTTTCTCTGCTAAAATCCTCCGGCACAATAACGTTGTCAAACCGCTAAACTCAGCCCGTCTCCCCACGAACTCTAGTAAGTCCTGCCTTTGTTTTAGACTCCATTTCCCATAAGTCAGTATTAAGTACTAGTATGTGTGTCCTCCCTCATAGACTGGAGATCAGAACATGTAGCAAAGGTAAAAAAATAATAAGACAAAGTAATAAATAACTAATGGTTAATCCGAGGGGGCCACAAATGCCCTGCAGGGATGTTGTGGCAGGGATGTTGTGACATCTCTGGACTCCCTCCAGTTTGCTTATCCCCCTCAGCTGGGAGTGGAGGACGCCCTCATCCACTTACTACCCCGGATCTACACCAACCTGGACAAGCCTGGGGGTCTGTCAGGATCATGTTCTTTGACTTTTGTGCCTTTAACACAATCAGCCTGTTCTGCTGGGGGAGAAATTAAACAACATGCTCGTTGACACCCCCATGGTTGCCTGGATGTTGGACTTCCTCCCTGACCGATCCCGGTACGTCCGCCTACAGAACTGTGCGTTTGACACTGTTACCTGCAGCACAGGTGCTCCCCAGGGACAGTCCTACCCCCCTTTCTCTTCATCGTGTAAACCTCTGACTTCAGGTACAAGTCAGAGTCCTGCCACCTTCAGAAGTTTTCTCATGACTCTGTGGTTGTTGGATGTATCCAGGGTGGAGATATCACAAAGTATCGATCAGTGATGGACAGTTTTGTTAACTGGTGTGAGAACAATCATGTCCAGCTCAACGTCAGTAAAACAAAGAAACTGATGGTGGACTATAGGAAGTCCTGGACTCCTGTCGACCCTCTCTTCATACGGGGAGAGGCGGTGGAAGCAATGTTCCCTCTAAGCTGCCCGCGTGCGCAATTGCGCGCTGCTGACACTGTTTCCGCGCACAGAAAAACATCCAACCTGATTTGAAAATAAAAAACACAACAATTTATTCTGTTATTTCGCAGTGATTCAGTGAGTGACTGTCCGCTTCAGCCAATGATGCGATTCACGTACGTATTTCCTCAGTAACACCGTCACTGACCGGCTGTGACAGCGTCCTTATGAGACGCACCGGTGGTTTAGCAAAGCGGAGTGAAGACACGCTAATGATGCTAAGTGCTGCTTATGTTGACCCTTAATAATAATGGCAAAACGAACGGGAAGTTATTTACATTTTCATATTTGGATATTGATCATTAAATACTGTCACAAGTTTATGATTCATAGAAATTTCAGAGTACAAATACCTGGGTGTCCACCTGGACAATAAACTGGACCGGTCAGTTAATGAAGCATCAATCTAAAGAAAAACACAGAGCAGCTGTATTTTCTAGGAGACTAATGTCCTTCAACATCTGCAGCACCTTGCTCTGGATGTTCTGAGTCTGTGGTAGCCAGCTCCATCTTCTATGCTGTGGTTTGCTGAGGCAGCAGTATGAGGGTGGCAGATGGTAACAGACTGAATATACTGATAAGGAGGTCTGGTTCTGTTCTGGGGGAGGATCTGGACCCTCTGCATGTTGTGGCTGAGAGGAGAATGTTGTCCAAACTCCTTTCAGTCCTGGACAATCCCTCCCACCCAGTCCACTGTGTGCTGGCTGTACAGAGCAGCACGTTCAGCCAGAGACTGATCATAGAACAACGCAGGAGACATAAACTGTTCAACTCGTCCCCCTCTTGTAAACAGGAGGGGACTGAAAGGTGAAAAGGACAATTATTTATTATTTTATTTTAAGGTCAATTATTATCTATCATATTTTGTTTTTAGTTGCATTTCAGTAGATTGTTCATTTGTCCATGTGGTTTTTCTCCTTGGTTTGGTTGAAGTGCTTTTCCTTTGTTTTTTTACTTTTCCTGCAGAGAGCAGCTGTAACAAGACAACACAATTTCCATATGGGTTTAATAAAGTTATTTGAATAATGAATTTTGAAAAAAAATTATAAGAATCCTGAGTTTAGAGTTAGAATTCTGAGGAAAAAGTCAAAATTCAAATAAATTGTCGTCCTTCATATGTTTCTCATAATTTTCACCTTTGACAGTTTGTTGAACGAATCTGAACTAAAATTGCAAATTCAACAGGATCAAATCCAGTAGGTTTAAACACACATAGTTTTTATTATTGGACTGAGTTTTAGTGCAGGTAGCTAATACTTTAACTTCAGTAAAGAAGTTGCAGTGATATCTGTATTGGAGTATTTGCTTTTTACACGAGTAATTCATTTTGTGTACTTCTACCCCGTCTGCCATCTTCATCTCAGCAACACTGCAGCTTTTACTAAATCCAGTTTTGTGACAACACAGAAAACAATTTACACTGAAAGTTTGATGAACGAATCAAGTGGCAGTAAAATTCTGACTGGATGCTGCTGGTACATAAATGTGGATTCAGAGGAAGAAATCAAGCTCAGGGGGAAAAGAGAGAAGAATTGTGCAGAGTAAAACTGACTTTTACTGAAGTATTTTTATCAGCACTGGTTACCTACAGGGTGCAGCAATGGCAAACAAAACTTTCTTTCCTTTCTCCATCTTCTGCTTCTCAGCTCTTCATGCTGAGACTGTGTTGCAGTGAAGCTGAAACTGAGAAGTTTAAACAAAGCCATTTAACATTAACATCAAGATGTGAAACACAGGTGGGGAGGGAGGACGAGTAAAAGCAAAGGAACAGTAAAAATAGAATCAAGAATGTCTGCACTTTATTTACCACTTCACTTCCAACAGGTTTACAGAACTAAACATAATGTGTTTACTGTATATCTTCACTTGTCAGACTAAAAACATAGAAACTAGAAACTAGTTTGGACAAACTTACTAAACTCCATCCCTGGTTAGTGGGATGAACGGACCCTCAGATTTCAGGTTTCGGTTGCTAATATTTTCACATAAATTTTCAGGATATAAAGGAACTGTTAGATTTAGAGCAAATCATTAAAACCCATCTCACAGACCTCAATTATGTCAAAGAAATTTCATTACCACCATAATTACACTTTTTAAGTACATATTTCATTTGTATGTCAATTTAAAAACTACAATACATGTAAATGTAAAGACCAACAAAATACAGTTTGCATCAAGAATTTGCCAGTTTAGAGAAACTAAAAGCAGATGCAGTGATATTGACTCCCAGTCCCCACAGGTGTGACCCAGGGTTCTGTCCTGAGTCCCTTGTTTTTATCATTTACATACTATAAATATCAAATTCACTTTTACTGTTACAACAGTTTTGCAATTTCTCTTGACCCTTCCTCTCTCTCTCCCTCCCCTCAGGTTAAGAGTCTGGATGTCATCCTCGATAGCACACTCTCCTTTACTTCCCACATGAATAACAACACAGTCGGCCTACTTCCACCTTTGCAGCATCAACCGCCTCTGTCTCTCCCTCACACTTCATACCGCTGCCATATTGGTTCACAGTCTGTCGCTTCCGTACTTGTCTACTGCAACTCCCTTCTTTTTGGTCCCCTCTGATTTTAACCAAGAGAAACTAAAATGGTCTTTGTCTAATTTAGTTTGCAGAACTTAACTGTGTCTCCATCCTCAAAACCAGCATAAAGTCCAGCATGTAGAGGCTGAGTGAATGTGGTCTGGACTCTGTGAAAGAGAGTCATGGTTTCAGAGACACTGTAGAAGGACAGAATACCTGCTCTGTGATCCAGGTACACTCCTATTCTGGAGGACTGAGGACCTGAGACTGGAGTTTTAATATTGTTGAAACAAAATTGTTTTGTTTTCCAATTATTTTGGAAACATCTTAGTGCCCAAGATTTGTCATTGTATCCAAATCCACATTCATCACCAAATCCTGATCTACTGATGTTCTTGTATGCGACTGCTATATCAACCCCTGTCCCTCTCCACTCCACCTCCCAGTAACAACGTCCAGTTAGACTCTCTCTGCTCAGGACCTGATACCAATGAATGAATCTGTCTTTGTGACTAGAATAAGACTGTTTTTGACTCATTACCGTTACTTTTCTGTTTCCCTCAGATAATAACAGATATTCATTTGCTGTGTTTGGATCCAGTGTGATTTCACATGAATATTTTAAGAATCCAGCTCTGGTCTTTGGTTCTGGTTCTGCTTGTGGCAGTAAAACATCCACTTGAGTCACTAATGATGAGATGTTTGTCCATGTCTGTCTCAGAATGTCCTGTAGTTGATCTCTGAGCTCTGACACAGCTGCTGTCACATCCTCAAAGTATCTCAGAGGACGGATGTTGACACTGGATGTATCTGTAGATTCACTGAGTTGTGACAGTGAGGGGTAGTTGTGTAGAAACTGGTTTTGATCCTCTGTGTGTGAGAGCTGCTCCAGCTCAGCATCTTTCCTCTTCAGCTCAGTGATCTCCTGCTCCAGCTTCTCCTGAAGCTCTTTGACTCGACTCACTTCAGTTTCCTGCTGGGATCTGATCTGCTGCTTCACCTCAGAGCTTCTTTTCTCCATGAGACAGATCAGCTCAGTGAAGATCTTCTCACTGTCCTCCACTGTTTTCTCAGCAGAGCGATTGAGAGCCTCCACCTCCTGTTGAAGCACCTTCACATCTTTCTCTATGTCCTGGATTCTCTGCTGGATTTGTTGTCGACTCCCCTCGAGTTCTCTCTGCCTCTCAGTCCTTTCTGCTGCAGCTGAGACTGTGTCGTGGCCTTTATGTTCATCCACAGAGCAGAGATAACAGATACACTGCTGATCAGTACGGCAGAACATCTTCATCACCTCATCGTGACGAGAGCAGATGTTCTCCTGGAGGTTCTTGGACGGCTCCACCAGCTTGTGTTTCTTTAACTGTGCTACATCATAATGAGGCTGCAGGTGTTTCTCACAGTAAGAGACCAGACACATCAAACAGGACTTAACAGCTTTCAGTTTTTTCCCAGTGCAGAAATCACAGGCCACATCTTCAAGTCCAGCATAGCAGTGATCAGCAGGAGCAACTGGAACCTCAGGTTTCTTCAGCTCTTTCACTAATTCAGCCAACATGGTGTTTTTCACGAGGACAGGTCTCGGTGTGAAGGTCTGTCTACACTGAGGACAGCTGTGGAGTTTCTTTCCATCTTCTTCATCCCAGTGGGTTTTAATACAGTTCAGACAGTAACTGTGTCCACAGGGAAGAGTCACTGGATCCTTCAGTTCCTCTAAACAGATCGAACAGGAGAATTTTTCTTGATCCAGTTGATTTCCTTGCTTTGCCATTTTCCCCCGACTGCGATTGTTGAATAGTTTCACTTTTGTTCGAAGAACAACAAGCTCTGTGCCCTGATAGAAAACTGATCTTTGCTCTTGTTCCCATGATGCAGTCAATAGGTTTTACCAGCTCTGGCATGTACCTCCATGTTGTTTACACACATCCTTACACTGACAGATCTGTGAAGGAGGAAGGAACAAAAATAAATCTGTTAAAAGGGAGGAGCTCACTGTGTTTGAAAGCAGCAGCAATAGGGATGAATTTTTTTATAGAACAAAAATTTCAGACTGAAAACTGGTTCAGTTATAGTTTCAGAATAGTTTCAAAAAATCAATGACAAAATCTGATGATTTCTACTCATGTGGTAGACGAGAAACATTACAATACAAATTTTATTACACATTTATATCACAGAGTAGATAAAATTTTCACCTAGAGAAAAAACATATCATGAGCGACTCATATTTCACTGCGCTGCATACAACAGTAATCCCAGTAAGAGATGAGTCAATGCAAATCAGCCTTCATACAATGTGGTCCGGAGTCTACTTAGCAAGTTCTTGTCACTTGATCATCTGTACTGATTCCTGCTGGGAAGCAAATGTTCAGATGTGGGTAGTTTTAGGGTTGGTGCCTAGCTAACACACTTCTTTGTGGAGCCAGAGACAGGATGTCTTACTAGATTATCAAATTTCCCTCACAATGAGCATGTGGTGGAGAGCAGCTGTTCTGAGGTTCTAAGCTTCTATTTTCTGGAGCTGACAAGGAGCACCTGAGCTGCAGGTAACTGCCTCATATACAGCTAAGTAAAGGAACTAAGTATATTTACTCAAGTTCTGGACTTGAATACAATTTCGAGGTACTTGTACTTTACTGGAGTATTTCCATTTGATGTTATTTAAGGTACTGATCATGATGTATTGTAATGGCTGAAGCAGCTGTCAGCACATAAAGACATTATATCAGCTCCACCTTTACCTGCTGTTGTTTCTGTGTATTAACACGTCTCTATAACACTTATATTCTTTTATTCATTACTAGAAATGGTACTTTGTGGAGCAGAGGATTAGAGTCGCTATAAATATGTTTTTGAATGTGACTTTTGTTTCAGAATTCTGGCTTTTTTCTCATAATTTACTTTGTTCTACTGAAGCTTTGAATCAATATGAAGCAAATGTGTTGACACAGTTAAAATGGCGACATCTGCTGGAAATCAGCAAGTCGTCTCATTAGAGCATAACTGTTGCAGTACCTCACGTACTTTGTTCATTTAGTCCCTGAACAACAGTGAGACACTCAGTGTTGTGTATTTTTTAGATCCTCATAGTGAATCAGAATCTGAACAGTGTGGAGGAAATGGAAACACTGGCCAAAATCTTCATGTGCTGCCTTTTACAAAACCGTTCATTAATTGGAGGATTTTCACAACATATTTTTTAGCCTTTTACACACAGTCTTTCCATTTTTGACATTGTAGAAGAATATATGGAGACATTAACAGGACACGTCAGTCACCTGATCTTGGTCTCAGTGTGTTTTATTGCTCTCAGCCTAAATGACACCGAACAAAGCTGAAAAAGCAAGAAGTGCAGCAACTGTAGAACAGGCCTGGAAGATGATCACCAGGAACGTGGACGTTCAGTGCAAAAGAAATCTGTGAACATACAGTCCATCATGGTTCATTCAAGTTTCTGTTCACTTGTCGAATTATTTGCTGTGAATAAAGAAGGATCACATGTGACAAAGGTGGAACTTCCTCAAACAGTGTAAAAGCTGAGTGGCTGCCACAGGTGAAAAACTAGTGAGACAGCAAAGAAAAGCAACAAGTTGCAGGCAGAAAGAAGGTGATTAGAATGTGAACAGTCAGTGATCTGTACTGAAGCTAACATCATGTATGGACATACAGAGCTCAGACAGCAAGGACACAAACACAGGCAGGTTTACATTCTGACTGGATCATTGACAAAATGGGAACAGGTGTGTGAATGGGCCACAAGGTTCAAGTGACTGGGACAAGAGAGACCGGTCTGAGGACATCTGGTGAACAGGTGAGACAAGTTCATATAAATCAGGAGGTGGAAGAAGGTTTTTGATGTGTTTCCTGCTGAACCACATTTTAGAAGAAAATGCTGCCGACTTTCTGTGAAGCACCACTTTGTTTTTTCACCCTCCCATTACTCATCTCTGGACTCCTCACATGTCTGTGGTGTCTCTTTGTAGGGGCCCAACCCTTAGGTTGAGAACCACTGGATACATGACTGTATGTGAAGTAGTTCAAATCAGCTCCTGCTTCACCAGAAAAATGCTGCTTAAACACTGATGAAACAATCCAATGTTGTTGTATGATGTCATAAATATGTCACGAGTACTTTTACTTTTGATACTAGTTTTCTTCTCAACCGTCTGTAGTTTTACTTGACTAGAATTTAAAATGCAGCAGTTGTTTCTGAATGTGTTGTTGCTTTTACATCATGAGTAAAGAATCTGAACACTTCTTCCACCACAGACTGTGCAGTTGTTGAGGCTTTAGAGACAAGAACACAAAGACAAGTAAAAACTTCACGGAGCATTTGAAGCTTCAAACAACACCAGTAAAGAATGGAAATCTCTGTGATATCACACTGTTTGTTCACAGCAGAAGATGCTTTATTCATTAAATCAAGTCTTGATAAAAATGCTTTTAACAAAAGGTGAACTTTCATCCTTTAACACAACAACAGCAACTTTTGATCCATGTGACTAAACAGATCTAAATGTCAGTTTTAAACCACATGTGTCTAAATCGTTTGTCAATGAGCTGAAGTTTCCATCTGCTGTGTTTTATAGACATTTTTGTACCAGAGTCGTCTTAAACCCACATCAATGCTCTTGGTCTGTTTGACCTGTGAACAGAGGATGTTTAAGCAAAATATGAACATTACACAAGGATTAAACAAACCTCATCATGAGCAGTGATATCCTCAGTGGCTCCACTGAAACAGGAAATAAACGAAAAACTAAGAAACTAAATATACAAATATACTGAATGAAAAACTTGTGATGTTTGATTGGCTGATCTCTGTGGTGTCTCTCTCATTTCAACAAACTGTCTTTGAATGACGACGACTTGATGGGAGTTTACAAAACTCGGCAGTGGATCCACAGTCAAAAAGGAAAAGTCCAGCATGTAGAGGCTGAGTGAATGTGGTCTGGACTCTGTGGAGGAGAGTCATGGTTTCAGAGACACTGTAGAAGGACAGAATACCTGCTCTGTGATCCAGGTACACTCCTATTCTGGAGGACTGAGGACCTGAGACTGGAATTTTAATTTTATTGAACCAAAATTCAAAACTGTTTTGGTAACAAATAAGTACCCAAGATTTGTCATTAAATCCAAATACACATTCATGGCCTCTTCCTGCTCTGCTGACATTCTTGTATGTGACTGCTACAATAACTCCTGTCCCTCTCCACTCCACCTCCCAGTAACAACGTCCAGTCAGACTCTCTCTGCTCAGGACCTGAAACCAGTAACCAGTGAATCTGTCTGTGTGACTAGAATAAGACTGTTTTTGACCCATTAATATTACTTTTCTGTTTCCCTCAGATAATAACAGATTTTCATTTGGTGTGTTTGGATCCAGTGTGATTTCACATGAATACTTTAAGAATCCAGCTCTGGTCTTTGGTTCTGGTTGTGGATCTAACAGTAAAACATCCACTTGAGTCACTAATGATGAGATGTTTTTCCATGTCTGTCTCAGAATGTCCTGCAGTTGATCTCTGAGCTCTGACACAGCTGCTGTCACATCCCAAAGTATCTCAGAGGACGGATGTTGATGCTGGATGTATGTGTAGATTCACTGAGTTTTGACAGTGAGGGGTAGTTGTGTAGAAAGTGGTTGTGATCCTCTGTGTGTGAGAGCTGCTCCAGCTCAGCATCTTTCCTCTTCAGCTCAGTGATCTCCTGCTCCAGCTTCTCCTGAAGCTCTTTGACTCGACTCACTTCAGATTCCTGCTGGGATCTGATCTTCTGCTTCACCTCAGACCTTCTTTTCTCAATGAGACAGATCAGCTCAGTGAAGATCTTCCCACTGTCCTCCACTGTTTTCTCAGCAGAGCGATTGAGAGCCTCCACCTTCTGTTGAAGCACCTTCACATCTTTCTCTCTGTCCTGGATTCTCTGCTGGATTTGTTGTCGACTCCCTTTGAGTTCTCTCTGCCTCTCAGTCCTTTCTGCTTCAGCTGAGACTGTGTCGTGGCCTTTATGTTCATCCACAGAGCAGAGATAACAGATAAACTGCTGATCAGTACAGCAGAACATTTTCATCACCTCATCATGATGAGAGCAGATGTTCTCCTGGAGGTTCTTGGAGGGCTCCACCAGCTTGTGCTTTTTAAAAGCAGGAGATTCATAATGAGGTTGCAGGTGTTTCTCACAGTAAGAGACCAAACAAACCAGACAGGACTTAACAGCTTTCAGTTTTCTCCCAGTACAGACATCACAGGCCACATCTTCAGGTCCAGCATAGCAGTGATCAGCAGGAGCAGCTTGGAGTCCAGTCTTCTTCAGCTCCTCCACTAAAACTGCTAACATGGTGTTTTTCAACAGGACAGGTCTCGGTGTGAAGGTCTTTCTACACTGAGGACAGCAGTGGAGTTTCTTCTGGTCCTCTTCATCCCAGAAACTATTAATACAGTTCAGACAGTAACTGTGTCCACAGGGAATAGTCACTGGAACCTTCAGTAGATCCAGACAGATCGAACAAGAAAATGCTTCCTCGTCCAGCTGAACTCCTTTCTGCGCCATTTCCCCTTCAGTGATAATGACTGTCAGTTTCTCGTTTTTTGAACTGAGAGTTTGAGCTCTGATCTAAACAACATGTGTTTCTGCAGAGAATGGAGCCTTTCAGTTCCTGCACTTCCTGGTTACACCCATCTTCAAAGTGTAGATCTAAAGGGGAGGGAACAAGGAAATAAAGTGCAGCTCAGTGTGTGTGAGAGCAGAAAAGGAGGAGTTGCACTGTTCATTCATCAAGTTATTAAAGCATTTGAGCAATTTTAAAATAATGTGACAGACACACACTGCAGAAAGATGCAAAAAATGTTATATTTGTTGTAGTTATGTTTATCTTAACTTGTCCAATTACAAAACTGAGACTATACACACAGAAGAAGACTCTATGCAACAACAGGTACATTACTGAAGCTAATGAGTAACAGGGATCAGCTTAGCAGGTAACTGGGTGATGAGTGTCACGGCAAAAACTGTAAGTTTAGGAGGCAAAAGGCAGCTCACAGTCTTGGTTATGGTGAGTTTAATCAGGAAGAAGGAGAAACATGCTCAGCAGAACAGAACTACACTCCATGTTGTGTAAGGTGTCTGTGAAGCAACTCTCCAACTCACCTGTCTACCAGGTACTACTCGAATCTGTCTCTGAACCTGATAACCTGTCTGACCCCCTGGCTTCAAAAGTCTTTCTGATTATCTGAACTCTGCTTCTCTGCTTGACTGACCTGGATTCTGGATTGTGTTTCTCTCTGGCCTGGTTCAGAACTCTGATTTCCTTATGGACTTTGTTTCTTGAATGTGGACTTTGACTTGTTTAACTGCTCTGTGTCGGCTAACTGGATCTGAACCTGAGTTTTGTGAACATAGCATCACAGCAATGTTAGGCTGTTCAAGCAGTAAATCAGAACAGCTAACCACATCACATGATGCTAACACAGCTTTCTCTGCTGCAACAGCTCTCAGACAGAGAGGGAGACCAGCTACAACTGGATCCAGCCTGATTAGAAACAAGGAACAGGCTGTTCTACACCCATGAGGTTGGGATAACAAAGAAGTCCTGCAACTGTCTCCTGGTCAACAACCAACTCAGATTAGGCAAAGCAAGTGCAGGGGCAACACTTTCTTTCTTCAGGAGTCTACATGGTTTCCTCATGTGCAAACAATAACATACTTTTTGTGACAGTTTTCCTCTGGAGTGATCACAGGACCCAGATATGTCACTTTATTCTGCAAACTGCAGTGAGAAAAACATACTTTATGGCCCTTGTCTAGAAGAGGCTTTAACAGGTGCAGCATATTCATTTTTTGCATGCTTCTTCAAATGGACAAATAGAAATTAGCAAATCATCTACGTACTGTAGCAAACACCAAAATTGGTCAAATTTGATGCTACCAGAGGAAGAATGATTTTTAGCACTCTGGGGTGTATGGCTGCATTCACCTCCTGTGAATTTGAAGGAAGCACCACTCACTTGGTTGGTCTCTTACTTTAAAAAACAATATGGTAACAAGCACTAGAGAATTCTCACATGAAATTATTACAGCTGCTGGTAACAGGGGATCAAACACAGGCTTCATGCCATTGGTGGCTTCCTGTATTGGTTTTGACATGGCCTGTACTCTGATTTTGGATGGACTATCAGAGGCCCTGTCCTTTCTCACCACACTGAAAACAAGCTTCTTGGACACATTGATGTCTTCTTCCTTTGCCACGTCCCCTTTCTTGTTCTTTGCCACAAGTTCTTTGGCTGGTCATGACTCTGGACATGGTGGGGGAGGGAGTGGAGGAGCAGAGTCCAGACCTGGAATCACCTTATAAAACTCAGACAAGACAGACTGGTGTTAGAACATTGTGGACAAAGACTTGCTCTGTGCTGTCCTTTTCTATTTAAACTGTAACTTTCTCCACACGATGGTAATAATTTAGTTGGTAAACTGTTCCCAGGCCAGGTGCTTACTTCTCTTAGTACCAAGTACTATTTCTCTCGTAGCCTGTTTTTTAGTGCTATGATTCCTCGTGCGACTCAGATTTCACTGCGCTGCATACAACAGTAATCCCAGTAAGAGATGAGTCAATGCAAATCAGCCTTCATACAATGTGGTCCGGAGTCTACTTAGCAAGTTCTTGTCACTTGATCATCTGTACTGATTCCTGCTGGGAAGCAAATGTTCAGATGTGGGTAGTTTTATGGTTGGTGCCTAGCTAACACACTTCTTTGTGGAGCCAGAGACAGGATGTCTTACTAGATTAGATTTACTCAAGTTCTGGACTTGAATACAATTTCGGGGTACTTGTACTTTACTGGAGTATTTCCATTTGATGTTATTTAAGGTACTGCTCATGATGTATTGTAATGGCTGAAGCAGCTGTCAGCACATAAAGACATTATATCAGCTCCACCTTTACCTGCTGTTGTTTCTGTGTATTAACACTTATATTCTTTTATTCATTACTAGAAATGTTACTTTGTGGAGCAGAGGATTAGAGTCGCTATAAATATGTTTTTGAATGTGACTTTTGTTTCAGAATTCTGGCTTTTTTCTCATAATTTACTTTGTTCTACTGAAGCTTTGAATCAATTTGAAGCAAATGTGTTGACACAGTTAAAATGGCGACATCTGCTGGAAATCTGCAAGTCGTCTCCTTAGAGCATAACTGTTGCAGTACCTCACGTACTTTGTTCATTTAGTCCCTGAACAACAGTGAGACACTCAGTGTTGTGTATTTTTTAGATCCTCATAGTGAATGAGAGTCTGAACAGTGTGGAGGAAATGGAAACACTGGCCAAAATCTTCATGTGCTGCCTTTTACAAAACTGTTCATTAATTGGAGGATTTTCACAACATATTTTTTAGCCTTTTACAAACAGTCCTTCCATTTTTGACAGTGTAGGAGAATATATGGAGACATTAACAGGACACGTCAGTCACCTGGTCTTAGTCTCAGTATGTTTTATTGCTCTGTTTGTTTGGATGTTTAACGAAAATATGAACATTACACAAGGATTAAACAAAACTCATCATGAGCAGTGATATCCTCAGTGGCTCCACAGAAACAGGAAATAAACGAAAAACTAAGAAACTAAAAGAACAAATATACTAAATGAAAAACTTGTGATGTTTGATTGGCTGATCTCTGTGGTGTCTCTCTCATTTCAAAAAACTTCGTGTTTTGAAAGACGACAACTTGATGGGAGTTTACACAACTCAGCAGTGGATACACTACCAAAAAGTTTAAGTCCAGCATGTAGAGGCTGAGTGAATGTGGTCTGGACTCTGTGAAAGAGAGTCATGGTTTCAGAGACACTGTAGAAGGACAGAATACCTGCTCTGTGATCCAGGTACACTCCTATTCTGGAGGACTGAGGACCTGAGACTGGAATGTGGACACTGTTATATATGAACTTATGGATACAGCTAAAGATACACTCGAATACTAAAGACTTGAATCTGAACAAATACTCATCGTTTTACAGGAGAAAAAAAGAGAAATATCAGAGTGTACTTTACATTTTAAAGCATAATCAAACAAAACAAGTGGGTTTAGCAACAAGTGGTACATATGTATAAATGTGTGTTGCTGAATTTATTATTCTATACCAATGAGTGTGAATCCTGTTAATAATAAAAAATGTAAAAGAAGTTAGAAATGTTGGAATATACAGCACAGTGAGACATTTGTTTCAGGATCCCCAACTTCACTTCCTCTTTATGACCTTTTTTTTGCAGCCACTTCCTGTTTCCTGGTCCCGTCACATTGGTTACGCTTTACTAATCACCGGTAATCAGTTTTAGTGATGGGAAGTTCGGCTCTTTTCAGAGAGCCGGCTCTTTTGGCTCAGCTCCTGAAGAAGAGCCGGCTCTTTCGACTCCTGAGCGGCTCTTAATTTAGGATTGTTTTATAGGCCTTTATTTTACCACCTTTGCAAAACCTCATGGTTTGTTTGTTGAAAATCCTTTCATGTGCAGTGTTTTCATGAGAATCCTTATAATTGCCTGATTTTGTGCATTTATTCTGTTACAAAGCCATTTTTTTGTTTAATATTTAATCAAACTTTTTATTGCACAAATTAACAACAAAACAGCAAATAAATCCACAGGGCACAGTTGCTCACACAGCACCACTTTGTCCTCTACTTGCCACACTTTTGACACTCTTATTAGCTCCTCTGCCAGGTTTTCTGCAGTGTGTCTATCTGTGAACTCAAATCAGTCCAGAAGGGAAGATGTCATCTTGTAATTATCAATGAAATGGCTAGTGACAGCCATGAAAGAGCAGGTGGTTCTGGAGGTCCAGCAGTCAGTTGTCAGGCAAACTGATGGAGCTTTTTTCACCCTTTCTTGCCATAATGCGTCTTCTGTGTCATATAGTTTAGGTATTGTTGTTTGGGACAATGTTTTTCTACTGAGTAGAGAATGTGGGATTTAAAGTTTTGACAAAACTTTTAAAACCTCTGTCCTCCACAATGGAAAAGGGTTGGAAATCAGTAGCTATCATTTTAGCCAACTCTTCATCAATGCTGTGCTGTTTGGGTGGGGTCATCACTTTCGGTATAAACTGGCTTATTTTGCTTTGAGTTGCAGAAGGAGAGGTTATACCTGTATTTGTGGGGAAGCCAGTAGATGCTGATTCACTTGCTGTTTTTATGGGATGAGACACACCAGGATTGTAGATGTGTGCTAGCTTGCCCTCTAACTGCACTATAGAATGGACAGTTCTCATATGTCTTTGCAGGTTTGTGGTGGAACCTGCTCTTAAAGTAATTTTCATCTTGCAGTGAACACACTCTGCTTTGCTGTTTCCAGTATCTTTAAACTGGAGCCTGATGCTGCTTCTCATTTGGGTGTCACTCATAGTTTCAACTACACCGACAGTACACACTCTCCTCACCGCTATCTGACAGACAGTTAACTTGCAGTGGAGCACCGCTCCACTTCTTGTCACCCGACTCTCTGTTTTTACATAATGATATGATCCCATATCCTCACATGTGATTGGCCGCGATGCCATTGCTGACCAATCAAAACAAAGTTCTGCCGTAAGCAGAGATCAGGCTGAGCACTGAGGTAAGCAGCGAAAGGAAAAAACTGGGAGCCGGCTCTCACTCGATGCGAGCCGGCTCTTCTGATTCACTACAAAGCATCGGCTCTCAGAGCCGCATCTTTTGCTCATGACACATCACTAATCAGTTTCACCTGCTCTCATCACTTTGCTTATTTACGTCCTCAGTTCCCTCAGCAAACTGTCAGGTTGTCTGCTAATCACTGTGACTTTCCAGCCTCCATCACGTTCATCATTGCGATCCACGGCGAAGAGAATGTTTTCCATGTCCATGTTTGACTCACCCCATCGGAGACATACAAGCACCCGGTGCACGCTCTCCCGCCGAAGGATGGCCCTCGCACCTCTGATTCTACTTTGGGCCCAACCGTCTCGCAAAATGCAGCTGTGCTGATGGTCATTGTGATTTTCTTTCTGCGTCTCTGGACGGACCTTAAAATGGTGTCTTGACACTCTTGCCCAGGTTTTCCTCCACTTTCCTCTTTGGCAGTGAGCGGAGCACCAACTTCTATTACACACCTGACAGTGAAAGGTGTGTTAAAGGAGGACAGTGGCGAATTGTGGTTGACAGCTGCACTTCTGGGAGCAAATATCTGCCTCCATGTTCTTGCCACTTCAAACGATGTGTAGACTTTGTTACAGGAGTAAAACTCTTAGGATTTACATCGGTCAAACGTTGAGAGGGAACATTTTGCTGCCTTTACCGAACAAACCCATAATGAAAGATAATGTGAACATGACGTGAGAGGAAGTTTCTGCCAGAGGTTCTTCACACAGCTCCCCCGTCCACTCCTTGCTTTTAAACAGTCTGTCTACAGTGAAGCAGCAGCAGCAGCAGCGCCCTCTACTGTCTGTAAGAGAAAACTGGGGGGAAAAAGAAAAGCTTACAGCACCTGGTATTCCCAGGCGGTCTCCCATCCAAGTACTAACCAGGCCCGACCCTGCTTAGCTTCCGAGATCGGACGAGATCGGGCGTGTTCAGGGTGGTATGGCCGTAAGCCACAGCTCCCCGCACAAACACACATTTTATACAAGCACATCATCATCAGCATCCCATCCAACTGGCTCAGTTTCAGCCATAGACCACCTGGGTGCTCGCCTGAGGAGCTACCGGCTGGAGGGTGGCTAAAGAGGAGGCGGAAATACTTAGTAACTGCTCCTCCTGATCTGCTGTGATCCGTTGTTAGAAAGAGCAGAGCAGCAACCAGCTGAGAGCAGACTAGGACTGTGGAAGCACTTTGCTGCTGGGGGCCGCCTCTCCAAGACGCCGCTGTTTATTTGATGCCCCCCGTGCTTCATTTGCTCACATCGAGAGCGATGTGACACCTGACAAGAGCCAGAGATCGTCGACCACCTCCTTCTCAAAAGGCCTGTTTGCCAAAACTCTCATGGTTTACGGCCATACCACCCTGAACACGCCCGATCTCGTCCGATCTCGGAAGCTAAGCAGGGTCGGGCCTGGTTAGTACTTGGATGGGAGACCGCCTGGGAATACCAGGTGCTGTAAGCTTTTTCCTCAGCAACAATCCAAAACCTCAAAATATGCACTTTGTTATCATCACAGGTGAAGCATCCAACCCTCACAATGTGACAAAGGGACTTTTCTTTTTGACAAATGACTGAAACAAAGAATCCCTTCTCCAATTTGCTTCAGACCAATTTTGATCTGATCCAGGACACGAGAACTTGGTGGTGCCGGTGACTTTTTCCTTTCTCTGCTAAAATCCTCCGGCACAATAACGTTGTCAAACCGCTAAACTCAGCTCGTCTCCCCACGAACTCTAGTAAGTCCTACCTTTGTTTTAGACTCCATTTCCCATAAGTCAGTATTAAGTACTAGTATGTGTGTCCTCCCTCATAGACTGGAGATCAGCGCCACCTAGCGAGTCTGAGGGCAACCACATCACCATCCTGCTTTGCCAACAACATTCTTTAATAAACTTGGTTAAAACTGAGAAGTTGTGTCAAGCACCTTATTGCGTCCAACCCTAAAAACTAACCCGTTACAATTTGACACTAAAATGTCCTTATATCTGCTAACAACTTAATATGTGTTACATTTCTAAAAAATGAATAAATGTTTTTGTGCTTAGAAACGCTGAGATCCTGCAGGAGGCTGTTCTAAACGCTTAACACCAGCCTTGTCATAAACTGTGTGGCCACCAGGAGGCGAAAGAGCTGCACTGAAACCTGATCACTGTGGGGAAACACAGTGTGGTGTTAAATGTTTTCACCGTGTTTGTCTGCAGAAGTGTCCTCATTCCCTGAAAAGGTTTTTAAACCACCAACTGCTTTTACATGTAGCCCAGGCAAAAAAAAAATAATAAACCAAAGTAATAACTAGGTAATGCTTAATCCGCGGGAACAGACGCAGCCTTTTGCAGTTTCTCTCCTTCTTGGGGGATTGGTTTTAATTTATTCTTTTTTGTATTTTTTAGTTTTATTGAGTATCTAGTTTGTCGTGAAAAGATGGTCTGAGGGGGCCACAAATGCCCTGCAGGGATGTTGTGACATCTCTGGACCCCCTCCAGTTTGCTTATCCCCCTCAGCTGGGAGTGGAGGACGCCCTCATCCACTTACTACCCCGGATCTACACCAACCTGGACAAGCCTGGGGGTCTGTCAAGATCATGTTTTATGTTTTTTGACTTTTGGCGGTGGAAGCAATGTTCCCGCTAATCTGCGCGTGTGCGCAATTGCGCGCTGCTGACACTGTCTCCGCGCACAGAAAAACATCCAACCTGATTTGAAAATAAAAACACAACAATTTATTCTGTTATTTCGCAGTGATTCAGTGAGAGAGTGTCCGCTTCAGCCAATGATGCGATTCACGTACGTATTTCCTCAGTAACACCGTCACTGACCGGCTGTGACAGCGTCCTTATGAGCCGCACCGGTGGTTTAGCAAAGCGGAGTGAAGACACGCTAATGATGTTAAGTGCTGCTTATATTGACCCTTAATAATAATGGCAAAACGAACGGGAAGTTATTTACATTTTCATATATAGATATTGATCATTAAATACTGTCACAAGTTTATGATTCGTAGAAATTTCAGAGTACAAATACCTGGGTGTCCTGTCCACCTGGACAATAAACTGGACCGGTCAGTTAATGAAGCATCAATCTAAAGAAAAACACAGAGCAGCTGTATTTTCTAGGAGACTAATGTCCTTCAACATCTGCAGCACCTTGCTCTGGATGTTCTGAGTCTGTGGTAGCCAGCTCCATCTTCTATGCTGTGGTTTGGAGAATGTTGTCCAAACTCCTTTCAGTCCTGGACAATCCCTCCCACCCAGTCCACTGTGTGCTGGCTGCACAGAGCAGCACTTTCAGCCAGAGACTGATCACAGAACAACACAGGAGACATAAACTGTTCAACTCGTCCCCCTCTTGTAAACAGGAGGGGACTGAAAGGTCAAAATGGACAATTATTTATTATTTTATTTTAAGGTCAATTATTATCTATCGTATTTTGTTTTTAGTTGCATTTTAGTAGATTGTTCATTTGTCCATGTGTTTTTTCTCCTTGGTTTGGTTGAGGTGCTTTTCCTTTGTTTTTTACTTTTCCTGCAGAGAGCAGCTGTAACAAGACAACACAATTTCCATATGGGTTTAATAAAGTTATTTGAATAATGAATTTTGAAAAAAAAATAAGAATCCTGAGTTTAGAGTTAGAATTCTAAGGAAAAAGTCAAAATTCAAATAAATTGTCGTCCTTCATATGTTTCTCATAATTATCACCTTTGACAGTTTGTTGAACGAATCTGAACTAAAATTGCAAATTCAACAGGATCAAATCCAGTAGGTTTAAACATACATAGTTTTCTTTGTCAAGTACTTTTGTTTTTATTACTTTAACTTGAGTAAAGAAGTTCCAGTGATATCTGTATTGGAGTATTTGCTTTTTACACGAGTAATTCATTTTGTGTACTTCTACCCCGTCTGCCATCTTCATCTCAGCAACACTGCAGCTTTTATTAAATCGGACCCTCAGATTTCAGGTTTCAGTTGCTAATATGTTCACATAAATTTCCGGGATATAAAGGAACTGTTAGATTTATAGCAAATCATTAAAACCCATCTCACAGACCTCAATTGTGTCAAAGAAATTTCATTACCACCATAATTACACTTTTTAAGTACATATTTTATTTGTATGTCAATTTAAAAACTACAATACATGTAAATGTAAAGACCAACAAAATACAGTTTGCATCAAGAAGTTGCAAGTTTAGAGAAACTAAAAGCAGATGCAGTGATATTGACTCCCAGTCCCCACAGGTGTGACCCAGGGTTCTGTCCTGAGTCCCTTGTTTTTATCATTTACATACTATAAATATCAAATTCACTTTTACTGTTACAACAGTTTTGCAATTTCTCTTGACCCTTCCTCTCTCTCTCCCTCCCCTCAGGTTAAGAGTCTGGGTGTCGTCCTCGATAGCACACTCTCCTTTACTTCCCACATGAATAACAACACAGTCGGCCTACTTCCACCTTTGCAGCATCAACCGCCTCTGTCTCTCCCTCACACCTCTTACCGCTGCCATACTGGTTCACAGTCTGTCGCTTCCGGACTTGTCTACTGCAACTCCCTCCTTTTGGTCCCCTCTGATTTTAACCAACTGAAACTAAAATGGTCTTTGTCTAATTTAGTTTGCAGAACTTAACTGTGTCTCCATCCTCAAAACCAGCATAAAGTCCAGCATGTAGAGGCTGAGTGAATGTGGTCTGGACTCTGTGGAGGAGAGTCATGGTTTCAGAGACACTGTAGAAGGACAGAATACCTGCTCTGTGATCCAGGTACACTCCTATTCTGGAGGACTGAGGACATGAGACTGGAGTTTTAATATGGTTGAAACAAAATTTATAACTGTTTTGGAAACATGTAAGTACCCAAGATTTGTCATTTAATCCAAATACACATTCATGGCCTCTTCCTGCTCTGCTGATGTTCTTGTATGTTACTGCTACATCAACCCCTGTCCCTCTCCACTCCACCTCCCAGTAACTACGTCCAGTCAGACTCTCTCTGCTCAGGACCTGAAACCAATGAATGAATCTGTCTTTGTGACTAGAATAAGACTGTTTTTGACTCATGAATGTTACTTTTCTGTTTCCATCAGATAATAACAGATTTTCATTTGCTGTGTTTGGATCCAGTGTGAGTTCACATGAATATTTTAAGAATCCAGCTCTGGTCTTTGGTTCTGGTTGTGGCAGTAAAACATCCACTTCATCCACTAATGATGAGATGTTTGTCCATGTCTGTCTCAGAATGTCCTGTAGTTGATCTCTGAGCTCTGACACAGCTGCTGTCACATCCTCAAAGTATCTCAGAGGACGGATGTTGACACTGGATGTATCTGTAGATTCACTGAGTTGTGACAGTGAGGGGTAGTTGTGTAGAAACTGGTTGTGATCCTCTGTGCGTGAGAGCTGCTCCAGCTCAGCATCTTTCCTCTTCAGCTCATTGATCACCTGCTCCAGCTTCTCCTGAAGCTCTTTGACTCGACTCACTTCAGTTTCCTGCTGGGATCTGATCTTCTGCTTCACCTCAGACCTTCTTTTCTCAATGAGACGGATCAGCTCAGTGAAGATCTTCTCACTGTCCTCCAATGTTTTCTCAGCAGAGCGATTGAGAGCCTCCACCTCCTGTTGAAGCACCTTCAAATCTTTGTCTCTGTCCTGGATTCTCTGCTGGATTTGTTGTCGACTCCCCTCGAGTTCTCTCTGCCTCTCAGTCCTTTCTGCTGCAGCTGAGACTGTGTCGTGGCCTTTATGTTCATCCACAGAGCAGAGATAACAGATACACTGCTGATCAGTACGGCAGAACATCTTCATCACCTCATCATGACGAGGGCAGATGTTCTCCTGCAGGTTCTTGGAGGGCTCCACCAGCTTGTGTTTTTTTAACTGTGCTACATCATAATGAGGCTGCAGGTGTTTCTCACAGTAAGAGACCAGACACATCAAACAGGACTTAACAGCTTTCAGTTTTGTCCCAGTACAGAAATCACAGGCCACATCTTCAGGTCCAGCATAGCAGTGATCAGCAGGAGCAACTGGAACCTCATGTTTCTTCAGCTCTTCCATTAATTCAGCCAACATGGTGTTTTTTACCAGAGCAGGTCTCGGTGTGAAGGTCTGTCTACACTGAGGACAGCTGTGGAGTTTCTTTCCATCTTCTTCATCCCAGTGGGTTTTAATACAGTTCAGACAGTAACTGTGTCCACAGGGAATAGTCACTGGATCCTTCAGTTCCTCTAAACAGATTGAACAGGAGAATTTTTCTTGGTCCAGTTGGTTTCCTTGCTTTGCCATTTTCCCCCGATTGTGATTGTTGAATAGTTTCACTTTTGTCCGAAGAACAACAAGCTCTGTGCCCTGAAGGAAAACTGATCTTTGCTCTTGTTCCCATGATGCAGTCAATAGGTTTTACCAGCTCAGTCATGTACCTCCATGTTGTTTACACACATCCTTACACTGACAGATCTGTGAAGGAGGAAGGAACAAAAATAAATCTGTTAATAGGGAGGAGCTCACTGTGTTTGAAAGCAGCAGCAATAGGGATGAATTTTCAGACTTTATAGAACAAAAATTTCAGACTGAAAACTGGTTCAGTTATATTTTCAGAATAGTTTCAAAAAATCAATGACAAAATCTGATAATTTCTACTCATGCAGTAGAAGAGAAACATTACAATAGAAATTTTATTACACATTTATATCACAGAGTAGATAAAAATTTTACCTAGAGAAAAAACATATCATGAGCAGTGAAGTCATCTGCCGCTGCAGAAGTCACAGGTAAAAAACTACACAAACCCAAACTATTATTAGAACAATAAATTAGATGTTAAAATACCACCATGATTGACAGGTGATGTGTGTTGTCTCTGGTTTAAACATCAGTGTAAACCTTCCAAAAAACTAACTAGAATATACAATTTAACACATTAGATTTTTACATCACTTGTTCCATCAATTGATTTTACTGAACTCAGCAGTGGATCCAAGACCTAAAAGACAAAGTCCAGCATAGAGAGGCTGAGTGAATGTGGTCTGGACTCTGTGGAGGCGAGTCTGGTTTCAGAGACAGTGTAGAAGGACAGAATACCTGCTCCGTGATCCAGCTACACTCCTACACTCCTGTTCCTGCTGCTCTGCTTATTGAACCACCAGGTCCCATTGGCCCTATTTAAAAAACCTTAATAATAAACAGTAATAGAAACAATAGTAGAATTATCACCTGACAGTTTCAACCTAAGAACTGAGAAATTATAACCTCGTGAACGTAGACTTCATGGCAGAACTACTGTATTGGATTGTATTAAACTGCACATGGTCATAATGTTGAGCTTTATCAGTGTAAGATGCTACACGGATGTAATGAGCATCTTTACCATTTGGTGGCACTTTGGTTCCATTATGCATTTACTATTTTTTACAGCTAATTATTAGCAGTAAGAATTTCCATTAGTTCATAAAGATTGGGCCAAAAGAAAGAGACTCTTCAGTTTTACATCAAGGCAGGTGGTGTAGAGAGAGAGTTTATCACTCATATCAGTATCTCCCAGGTTCAACCTGAGTGTGATCTGATCAGAAGTTCTTTAGTTTCTGCTTGGAGAAGTGTGAGGATAATTTACTGCTATAAATGTAGGAGTTTTGTGTCCATGTGCATTTACATGTCCCAGGAGTGTCACACTTTGATGTGTATTTAATGTTTTGCGGACCCAGAAAGAGAGACGGAACCAGGCGGTTAGGAAGGCGTGAATGTTTATTTAGGGGAAGGTATAGTGGATTGGGTCGGGGGAAAAGGGGAGCGCTGCCAGGAGGCGATGTCCGGAGAACGGAGAGGCTGGTCCGAGGAGCTTGATGCCTTGTGCGGGGGGGGGCGATTGGGGGGCGAGTCACAGGTGGAGGTTGAATGGTGACCGCGGGAGAAGGAGCCGTGGAGACGAGGAGCCAAGGGGATCGCTGAACACAGCAGGGCGGCCGGAGGATCTGAGGGCAGGGAGACAAAGAGCAGGTTAGCTGTTTCTAACTAACGGGTTTTTACCAGGAGCCTAATGTACACGAGTACCAAGGAGGTTACTGCGACGATTTGGCAACTTGTGGCGTGGAGGAGACCGGTATATGAACTGCTGTCATTACGATGAGTGATTGCTTACAGGTGTGGCCGCCGCTGCAGTCCAGGTGCTCTGGGAGAAAGAAAACAAACAGGGAGAGTGAGAGAGAGAGAGAGCAGGAGGGAAGGGGAGGATAGAAGGGCGGATGCTGTGACAAGGAGAGTTTTTGTTCATGTTGAGAAGGTTAAATGTTAGAGATAAATTTGTCTCTGCAGCTTTGTGCGAGCTATATTTAAAAAAGGCAGTAAAATAAGAGTCAGAGTGGTCTTTTTTCATCTACATAATATTTTATGCACATTCAGCAAGTTCAAATGTTCCACTGTCTCTACTGGAGTTTGTAGTGTTACAGGATGAAAACTGCCTCAGTTATCGTCTCATACAACTTTCATATTTTCTCCACCAACTTTGAACAAGATCCTGGAAATAATTGATCGATTCTTGGAGAAATAATAGTTTATTATAGTAGTTTATTATGTAAAGCTTTACTTTGTTCAGACATTAAAGCAGTTTGTTAATAACTTATGTTCAGTGATTTCATGCAGATTCACTTCATAAACACACCCAGTTTGTTCAACGATGTCAAAATAATCAAAGATCTACTTATTAATTATGATTATACAATAATTTCTTCAAAATAAAGATGCTATTTTTGCACAATGTCTTGATTGAAATGCTTTTTACAACTGTCATTCTATCCTTTAAAACAACAGCAACTTTTGATCCATGTGACTAAGCAGATCTAAATGTCAGTTTTAAACCACATGTGTCTAAATCGTTTGTCAATGAGCTGAAGTTTCCATCTGCTGTGTGCTCTTGGTCTGTTTGACCTGTGAACAGAGGATGTTTAAGTAAAATATGAACATTACACAAGGATTAAACAAACCTCATCATGAGCAGTGATATCCTCAGTGGCTCCACAGAAACAGGAAATAAACGAAAAACTAAGAAACTAAAAGAACAAATATACTAAATGAAAAACTTGTGATGTTTGATTGGCTGATCTCTGTGGTGTCTCTCTCATTTCCACAAACTGTCTTTTAATGACGACGACATGATGGAAGTTTACACAACTCAGCAGTGGATCCACAGTCAAAAAGGAAAAGTCCAGCATGTAGAGGCTGAGTGAATGTGGTCTGGACTCTGTGGAGGAGAGTCATGGTTTCACAGACACTGTAGAAGGACAGAATACCTGCTCTGTGATCCAGGTACACTCCTATTCTGGAGGACTGAGGACCTGAGACTGGAATTTTAATTTTGTTGAACCAAAATTCTAATTTTTTTTGGAAACACGTTAGTGGCCAAGATTTGTCATTGTTACCAAAATCACATCCTTCACCGTTCACACTTCTGCTGATGTTCTTGTATGTGACTGCTACATCAACTGCTGTCCCTCTCCACTCCACCTCCCAGTAACAACGTCCAGTCAGACTCTCTCTGCTCAGGACCTGACAGAAAAATGTGAATCTGTCTTTGTGACTAGAATAAGATTGTTTTTGACTCACTACTGTTACTTTTCTGTTTCCCTCAGATAATAACAGATAATCATTTGCTGTGTTTGGATCCAGTGTGATTTCACGTGAATATTTTAAGAATCCAGCTCTGGTCTTTGGTTCTGGTTGTGGATCTAACAGTAAAACATCCACTTGAGTCACTAATGATGAGATGTTTGTCCATGTCTGTCTCAGAATGTCCTGTAGTTGATCTCTGAGCTCTGACACAGCTGCTGTCACATCCTCAAAGTATCTCAGAGGACGGATGTTGATGCTGGATGTATGTGTAGATTCACTGAGTTGTGACAGTGAGGGGTAGTTGTGTAGAAACTGGTTGTGATCCTCTGTGTGTGAGAGCTGCTCCAGCTCAGCATCTTTCCTCTTCAGCTCAGTGATCTCCTGCTCCAGCTTCTCCTGAAGCTCTTTGACTTGACTCACTTCAGTTTCCTGCTGGGATCTGATCTGCTGCTTCACCTCAGAGCTTCTTTTCTCAATGAGACGGATCAGCTCAGTGAAGATCTTCTCACTGTCCTCCGCTGTTTTCTCAGCAGAGCGATTGAGAGCCTCCACCTCCTGTTGAAGAACCTTCACATCTTTCTCTCTGTCCTGGATTCTCTGCTGGATTTGTTGTCGACTCCCCTCGAGCTCTCTCTGCCTCTCAGTCCTTTCTGCTGCAGCTGAGACTGTGTCGTGGCCTTTATGTTCATCCACAGAGCAGAGATAACAGATACACTGCTGATCAGTACGGCAGAACATCTTCATCACCTCATTGTGACCAGAGCAGATGTTCTCCTGGAGGTTCTTGGAGGGCTCCACCAGCTTGTGTTTTTTAAAAGCAGGAGATTCATAATGAGGCTGCAGGTGTTTCTCACAGTAAGAGACCAAACACATCAAACAGGACTTAACAGCTTTGAGTTTTCTCTCTGTAAAAAAATCACAGGACACATCTTCAGGTCCAGCATAGCAGTGATCAGCAGGAGCAGCTTGGAGTCGAGTCTTCTTCAGCTGCTCCACTAAACCTGCTAACATGGTGCTTTTCACCAGGACAGGTCTCTGTGTGAAGGTCTGTCTACACTGAGGACAGCTGTGAAATTTCTTCTCATTCTCTTCATCCCAGAAACTTCTAATACAGTTCAGACAGTAACTGTGTCCACAGGGAATAGTCACTGGATCCTTCAGTAGATCCAGACAGATAGAACAAGAAAATGCTTCCTTATCCAGCTGAACTCCTTTCTGCGCCATTTCCCCTTCAGTGATAATGAATGTTTCAGTTTCTCTTTCTTAGAACTGAGAGTTTGAGCTCTGATCTAAACAACATGTGTTTCTGCAGAGAATAGAGCCTTTCAGTTCCTGCACTTCCTGGTTACACCCATCTTCAAAGTGTAGATCTAAAGGGGAGGGAACAAGGAAATAAAGTGCAGCTCAGTGTGTGTGAGAGCAGAAAAGGAGGAGTTGCACTGTTCATCCATCAAGTCATTAAAGCATTCGAGCAATTTTAAAATAACATGTTTCAATACAAAGATGTTACTGAAAGATATTTTCACATCAGTTAATTTTAAAAGTCAATTCACACAAAAGCTTCCTGTAGTTCATTGTTGTGTGAGTCTTTTGATATTTAAGTTTTTTCAGCTCATACTTATGGATCAGTTGGTGGCCTCCTATTTTCCACAGGTTGCAAACAGCACAATTTTTCTTCAATCCTGTTCTTGTTATTTTTTTCCTAAATCTTAAATTATTTAATTTAGTAGCTAAACATTGAAGATTGTAGCTCTGTGTTCATTTAGTTTAACAAGAACAGCAACAATTGTGAGCAGCATAGTGCACAGTGAGAACTTCCTGAACCTTCTCAGCTGATTTCACCATTGTATGGCATGATAAGAGTTTACTTTACCTACGAGGAGGTAGAAAGTCTTTTAGGGGTTTTAGCCAGCCCCCCAGTTCCAGGCAATGCAGGAGGAAACTGAATTTAGCTTATTGCTGTACAGGTGCCGTGGCAAAAATGACAATATCTCGTCTTAGCCAAACCAACTTTATTTATAAAGCAGTTTAAAAACGGCAAAAAGTGAGCAACGTGCTTAACAATTTAAAATGGTAAAGCCAAAATAAATACATATAAAGTAATAAAGGATAAAAAGAATAAAAATACAATAAAGTAGTACAGTCACCTACTCATACTGGGTCCAAAGCCAGGGACAAAAAGTGAGTTTTCAGCTTCGATTTAAAACTACACAGTGAGGAGGCCTGTCTAACTTGCAAAGGCAGTGCATACCACAAATTGGGGCCTGCAACAGCAAATGCTCTGTCTCCCCTGAGCTTCCGCCGAGTTCTCGGCACGTCCAGGAGCAGCTGGTCAGAAGACCTGAGCGACCTGGAGGGGGAGTGCACATATAGCAACTCAGAGAGATAGGGCGGATCAAGACCATTTAAGGACTTAAACAAATAAAAGAATTTTAAAATGAACTCTAAGATGGACAGGCAGCGATGCGAAAACCGGGGTGATGTGCTCTCTTCCATGTTCCAGTTAACAAACGTGCAGCTGCATTTTCTACCAGCTGAAGACGGGACAGGGACAAGTGAGAGACACCAAAATACAGAGAATTACAGTAATCCAGCCGAGTTGTGACAAAAGCATGAATCACTGTCTCAAAGTGCGTTTTTGACAAATATGGTTTAACTTTTGCCAATTGTCTTACATGAAAGAAGCTGGATTTCACCACTGCACTAACCTGCCCGTCAATGCTAAAACCACTGTCCCTCTTAACACCCTAATTAGTGACAGTAGGTTTAACAAATTGTGTCAAAGGGCCCAGGTCTTCAAGAGGGGGCTCACTTCTCGTGCTTGGACCAAAGACAATAACCTCTGTGTTTTTTTCATTAAAGTGGAGGAAATTAAGAGCCATCCAGGCTTGTAATTCCTCAAGAAACTCCATCAGTGAGCTTATGGAGTAGCCATCCTTCTTTCTCAGTGGCACATATATCTGGGTGTCATCTGCATAACAGTGGAAAGGACAGTTATGCCAAGGGGGAGCAGATAGAGGGGGAAAAAGCAGAGGCCCAAGAATTGAGCCCTGCGGAATCCCATATAACAGAGGAACAGAAGAGGACTGGACATTATCCATTTGTGTGACCTAAACCACTCCAGAGCAGTGGGATGCCTATCCATTGCTCGGAACGAGCAGCAGTAAGATCCAGTAGCACCAAGACCACACAGAGTCCCCAGCGTCTCTAGCTAAGAGGATGTCATTACAAACCCTCAGCAGTGCCAATTCTGTGCTGTGAAGCGATTTAAAGCCAGACTGGAAAACCTCAAGAATGCTGTTTTCTTCTAACAAGTCCTTCAGTTGGACATATACAATTTTCTCCAGAATTTCTGACAGAAAGGGAAGTTTAGAAATGGGCTTAAAATTGGACAACACACTGAGATCCAGGCCTGGTTTTTTAATCAGTGGCTGCACTGTAGCATGTTTGCAGTGTCTTGGGAAGACAACAAGAACAGAAGGCCCCAGAGTAGTGATAACCTCTTTAAAAAACTGTGGTGGAACCACATCAGTGGGGAAACCTGAGGGCTTCAGATGTCTAACAGTCTCATATAAAAAAGACAAAGTCACAGGCTCAAACTGGTGACAAGTTACAGGGCACAACACAGACACCGAAGGGTCAGAAGTAGGTCGTGATATGAGAGCCGTCACATTATTCACCTTATTTACAAAAAACTTAAAGTTTTCACGTGCTTCCAGGGAAGGTTCCTCACAAACAGTCCTCGGGGATTAATAACAACATCTATGGTGTTAAACAGAATACGAGGCTTGTGACGGTTTGACAGGATGATATTTGAAAACTGTTCCCTTTTTGCCTCTTTTACAACAGCCTGATAACGACCAGCAGTCCTTAAATATTTGGAATGAGACCTGCAGCTTGTCCTTCTTCCACTTTCGTTCAGCTTTTCAAGACTCGCTTCTGACAGCGCGAGTTGAATGATTCAGCCACGGCTCAGCTTTAACTTTAGGCTGCCTGGACTTTAACGAAGCCACGGCATCTAGTGCTGTTTGGCAGGTTGAATGAAACCAGGAGCTGAGCTCCTCTGCATCGGAACACATAGACTCAGGAGCGAGGCCGAGAACTGAGCGGCAGTGGAAGGGTTAATAATACGGATGCACTGAGGAGGAGCGCGAGGCTTAAAGGTGTTACAGGGCAGCGTAATGTCAAATAATACAGCCATATGATCAGAAAACACTGTATCACAAATCCTCAAGTTGGTAACAGACAGACCATAAGTTAAAACCAGGTCAAGAGTATGTCCATGCTTGTGCGTGGGTTTCGAAACGTGCTGAAGAAAATTAAGAGTCAATAAGACTTAAAAAGTCCTTGGACATTGTTTGTGCACATTAAAATCTCCAACGATAAGGACTTGATCATACTTAGGCATGATATCACCAAAAAAATTCAGAAAATTCATGAAGAAAGTCCTTATTGTATTTAGGTGGACGACGCACAGCACAGGTTGATAGCGACCCAGTTCAAACAAGTCAAGTTCAAAGCTGGAAAAAGAAGACGACAGAGATGGCTGGTTACATTTATATGTAGATTCATAAACTGTGGCCCCTCGACCCGACGTACGCGGGAAATTAAAATAATCACAATAGAGAGGCCGCAGGTTCTCCAGATTTACCGCGTGGTGCCTGGGACAAGAAGAACAGGGACGGTGGCGTTGGAACAGGTCCTCCGGACCAACGACAGGTACCAGCCAGGCATTGACAGGCTCCAATGAGTGCCAGGAGGGGAAAAGGCCATGAACCACTCCAAGCTCATCCAACGAGTCCACCGGAAAGCGCGCCAGACATGTCTTCAGCTCTACAGCAAATACACACTGGCGCCGTCTTGGAATCAGGCAACTCTGATTCTTAGACACCTCCAGTGTAATCGGTAAAGAAGCTTCAACATCCAGGACGTCTTTTAGGGTTTTATTATCTTGCAAGAGAGAAGTACATAAACAGAGTTTCAAGTCTCCATCCTATGCAGTTCTAAACCTCATACATCACACATTAGTTTTCTAACCTTCTGTTGCTGGGCAGAGCATTCTCCACCCTCAGGCTACTGCTCCCAGCCTTTTTTTCCTCGTGCTTCATTTATCAATTTAATCTTGACTGGGTATCTCAGGATACTCACACAACAGGTTACATTAAGGCTCACTGTGACGTCAGGGTGTTTTATCATGTGACCTACTCTATAATAAGGACAGCTTCACGCAATCTTAGTGGATTCACACAGGAAAGAATCAGTAGGTCATCCGATCCTAAACTTTTGTCAGGATCCCCAACTTCACTTCCTCTTTATGACTTTTATTTTGCAGCCACTTCCTCTTTCCTGGTCCCGTAGCATTGTTTCCGCTTTACTAATCACCGGTAATCAGTTTCACCTGCTCTCATCACTTTGCTTATTACGTCCTCAGTTCCCTCAGCAAACTGTCAGGTTGTCTGCTAATCACTGTGACTTTCCAGCCTCCATCACGTTCATCATTGCGATCCACGGCGAAGAGAATGTTTTCCATGTCCATGTTTGACTCACGCTCTCCCGCCGAAGGATGGCCCTCGCACCTCTGATTCTACTTTGGGCCCAACCGTCTCGCAAAATGCAGCTGTGCTGATGGTCATTGTGATTTTCATTCTGCGTCTCTGGACGGACCTTAAAATGGTGTCTTGACACTCTTGCCCAGGTTTTCCTCCACTTTCCTCTTTGGCAGTGAGCGGAGCACCAACTTCTATTACACACCTGACAGTGAAAGGTGTGTTAAAGGAGGACAGTGGCGAATTGTGGTTGACAGCTGCACTTCTGGGAGCAAATATCTGCCTCCATGTTCTTGCCACTTCAAACGATGTGTAGACTTTGTTACAGGAGTAAAACTCTTAGGATTTACATCGGTCAAACGTTGGGAGGGAACATTTTGCTGCCTTTACCGAACAAACCCATAATGAAAGATAATGTGAACATGACGTGAGAGGAAGTTTCTGCCAGAGGTTCTTCACACAGCTCCCCCGTCCACTCCTTGCTTTTAAACAGTCTGTCTACAGTGAAGCAGCAGCAGCAGCAGCGCCCTCTACTGTCTGTAAGAGAAAACTGGGGGGAAAAAGAAAAGCTTACAGCACCTGGTATTCCCAGGCGGTCTCCCATCCAAGTACTAACCAGGCCCGACCCTGCTTAGCTTCCGAGATCGGACGAGATCGGGCGTGTTCAGGGTGGTATGGCCGTAAGCCACAGCTCCGTCCACAAACACACATTTTATACAAGCACATCATCACCAGCATCCCATCCAACTGGCTCAGTTTCAGCCATAGACCACCTGGGTGCTCGCCTGAGGAGCTACCGGCTGGAGGGTGGCTAAAGAGGAGGCGGAAATACTTAGTAACTGCTCCTCCTGATCTGCTGTGATCCGTTGTTAGAAAGAGCAGAGCAGCAACCAGCTGAGAGCAGACTAGGACTGTGGAAGCACTTTGCTGCTGGGGGCCGCCTCTCCAAGACGCCGCTGTTTATTTGATGCCCCCCGTGCTTCATTTGCTCACATCGAGAGTGATGTGACACCTGACAAGAGCCAGAGATCGTCGACCACCTCCTTCTCAAAAGGCCTGTTTGCCAAAACTCTCGTGGTTTACGGCCATACCACCCTGAACACGCCCGATCTCGTCCGATCTCGGAAGCTAAGCAGGGTCGGGCCTGGTTAGTACTTGGATGGGAGACCGCCTGGGAATACCAGGTGCTGTAAGCTTTTTCCTCAGCAACAATCCAAAACCTCAAAATATGCACTTTGTTATCATCACAGGTGAAGCATCCAACCCTCACAATGTGACAAAGGGACTTTTCTTTTTGACAAATGACTGAAACAAAGAATCCCTTCTCCAATTTGCTTCAGACCAATTTTGATCTGATCCAGGACACGAGAACTTGGTGGTGCCGGTGACTTTTTCCTTTCTCTGCTAAAATCCTCCGGCACAATAACGTTGTCAAACCGCTAAACTCAGCCCGTCTCCCCACGAACTCTAGTAAGTCCTGCCTTTGTTTTAGACTCCATTTCCCATAAGTCAGTATTAAGTACTAGTATGTGTGTCCTCCCTCATAGACTGGAGATCAGAACATGTAGCAAAGGTAAAAAAATAATAAGACAAAGTAATAAATAACTAATGGTTAATCCGAGGGGGCCACAAATGCCCTGCAGGGATGTTGTGGCAGGGATGTTGTGACATCTCTGGACTCCCTCCAGTTTGCTTATCCCCCTCAGCTGGGAGTGGAGGACGCCCTCATCCACTTACTACCCCGGATCTACACCAACCTGGACAAGCCTGGGGGTCTGTCAGGATCATGTTCTTTGACTTTTGTGCCTTTAACACAATCAGCCTGTTCTGCTGGGGGAGAAATTAAACAACATGCTCGTTGACACCCCCATGGTTGCCTGGATGTTGGACTTCCTCCCTGACCGATCCCGGTACGTCCGCCTACAGAACTGTGCGTTTGACACTGTTACCTGCAGCACAGGTGCTCCCCAGGGACAGTCCTACCCCCCTTTCTCTTCATCGTGTAAACCTCTGACTTCAGGTACAAGTCAGAGTCCTGCCACCTTCAGAAGTTTTCTCATGACTCTGTGGTTGTTGGATGTATCCAGGGTGGAGATATCACAAAGTATCGATCAGTGATGGACAGTTTTGTTAACTGGTGTGAGAACAATCATGTCCAGCTCAACGTCAGTAAAACAAAGAAACTGATGGTGGACTATAGGAAGTCCTGGACTCCTGTCGACCCTCTCTTCATACGGGGAGAGGCGGTGGAAGCAATGTTCCCTCTAAGCTGCCCGCGTGCGCAATTGCGCGCTGCTGACACTGTTTCCGCGCACAGAAAAACATCCAACCTGATTTGAAAATAAAAAACACAACAATTTATTCTGTTATTTCGCAGTGATTCAGTGAGTGACTGTCCGCTTCAGCCAATGATGCGATTCACGTACGTATTTCCTCAGTAACACCGTCACTGACCGGCTGTGACAGCGTCCTTATGAGACGCACCGGTGGTTTAGCAAAGCGGAGTGAAGACACGCTAATGATGCTAAGTGCTGCTTATGTTGACCCTTAATAATAATGGCAAAACGAACGGGAAGTTATTTACATTTTCATATTTGGATATTGATCATTAAATACTGTCACAAGTTTATGATTCATAGAAATTTCAGAGTACAAATACCTGGGTGTCCACCTGGACAATAAACTGGACCGGTCAGTTAATGAAGCATCAATCTAAAGAAAAACACAGAGCAGCTGTATTTTCTAGGAGACTAATGTCCTTCAACATCTGCAGCACCTTGCTCTGGATGTTCTGAGTCTGTGGTAGCCAGCTCCATCTTCTATGCTGTGGTTTGCTGAGGCAGCAGTATGAGGGTGGCAGATGGTAACAGACTGAATATACTGATAAGGAGGTCTGGTTCTGTTCTGGGGGAGGATCTGGACCCTCTGCATGTTGTGGCTGAGAGGAGAATGTTGTCCAAACTCCTTTCAGTCCTGGACAATCCCTCCCACCCAGTCCACTGTGTGCTGGCTGTACAGAGCAGCACGTTCAGCCAGAGACTGATCATAGAACAACGCAGGAGACATAAACTGTTCAACTCGTCCCCCTCTTGTAAACAGGAGGGGACTGAAAGGTGAAAAGGACAATTATTTATTATTTTATTTTAAGGTCAATTATTATCTATCATATTTTGTTTTTAGTTGCATTTCAGTAGATTGTTCATTTGTCCATGTGGTTTTTCTCCTTGGTTTGGTTGAAGTGCTTTTCCTTTGTTTTTTTACTTTTCCTGCAGAGAGCAGCTGTAACAAGACAACACAATTTCCATATGGGTTTAATAAAGTTATTTGAATAATGAATTTTGAAAAAAAATTATAAGAATCCTGAGTTTAGAGTTAGAATTCTGAGGAAAAAGTCAAAATTCAAATAAATTGTCGTCCTTCATATGTTTCTCATAATTTTCACCTTTGACAGTTTGTTGAACGAATCTGAACTAAAATTGCAAATTCAACAGGATCAAATCCAGTAGGTTTAAACACACATAGTTTTTATTATTGGACTGAGTTTTAGTGCAGGTAGCTAATACTTTAACTTCAGTAAAGAAGTTGCAGTGATATCTGTATTGGAGTATTTGCTTTTTACACGAGTAATTCATTTTGTGTACTTCTACCCCGTCTGCCATCTTCATCTCAGCAACACTGCAGCTTTTACTAAATCCAGTTTTGTGACAACACAGAAAACAATTTACACTGAAAGTTTGATGAACGAATCAAGTGGCAGTAAAATTCTGACTGGATGCTGCTGGTACATAAATGTGGATTCAGAGGAAGAAATCAAGCTCAGGGGGAAAAGAGAGAAGAATTGTGCAGAGTAAAACTGACTTTTACTGAAGTATTTTTATCAGCACTGGTTACCTACAGGGTGCAGCAATGGCAAACAAAACTTTCTTTCCTTTCTCCATCTTCTGCTTCTCAGCTCTTCATGCTGAGACTGTGTTGCAGTGAAGCTGAAACTGAGAAGTTTAAACAAAGCCATTTAACATTAACATCAAGATGTGAAACACAGGTGGGGAGGGAGGACGAGTAAAAGCAAAGGAACAGTAAAAATAGAATCAAGAATGTCTGCACTTTATTTACCACTTCACTTCCAACAGGTTTACAGAACTAAACATAATGTGTTTACTGTATATCTTCACTTGTCAGACTAAAAACATAGAAACTAGAAACTAGTTTGGACAAACTTACTAAACTCCATCCCTGGTTAGTGGGATGAACGGACCCTCAGATTTCAGGTTTCGGTTGCTAATATTTTCACATAAATTTTCAGGATATAAAGGAACTGTTAGATTTAGAGCAAATCATTAAAACCCATCTCACAGACCTCAATTATGTCAAAGAAATTTCATTACCACCATAATTACACTTTTTAAGTACATATTTCATTTGTATGTCAATTTAAAAACTACAATACATGTAAATGTAAAGACCAACAAAATACAGTTTGCATCAAGAATTTGCCAGTTTAGAGAAACTAAAAGCAGATGCAGTGATATTGACTCCCAGTCCCCACAGGTGTGACCCAGGGTTCTGTCCTGAGTCCCTTGTTTTTATCATTTACATACTATAAATATCAAATTCACTTTTACTGTTACAACAGTTTTGCAATTTCTCTTGACCCTTCCTCTCTCTCTCCCTCCCCTCAGGTTAAGAGTCTGGATGTCATCCTCGATAGCACACTCTCCTTTACTTCCCACATGAATAACAACACAGTCGGCCTACTTCCACCTTTGCAGCATCAACCGCCTCTGTCTCTCCCTCACACTTCATACCGCTGCCATATTGGTTCACAGTCTGTCGCTTCCGTACTTGTCTACTGCAACTCCCTTCTTTTTGGTCCCCTCTGATTTTAACCAAGAGAAACTAAAATGGTCTTTGTCTAATTTAGTTTGCAGAACTTAACTGTGTCTCCATCCTCAAAACCAGCATAAAGTCCAGCATGTAGAGGCTGAGTGAATGTGGTCTGGACTCTGTGAAAGAGAGTCATGGTTTCAGAGACACTGTAGAAGGACAGAATACCTGCTCTGTGATCCAGGTACACTCCTATTCTGGAGGACTGAGGACCTGAGACTGGAGTTTTAATATTGTTGAAACAAAATTGTTTTGTTTTCCAATTATTTTGGAAACATCTTAGTGCCCAAGATTTGTCATTGTATCCAAATCCACATTCATCACCAAATCCTGATCTACTGATGTTCTTGTATGCGACTGCTATATCAACCCCTGTCCCTCTCCACTCCACCTCCCAGTAACAACGTCCAGTTAGACTCTCTCTGCTCAGGACCTGATACCAATGAATGAATCTGTCTTTGTGACTAGAATAAGACTGTTTTTGACTCATTACCGTTACTTTTCTGTTTCCCTCAGATAATAACAGATATTCATTTGCTGTGTTTGGATCCAGTGTGATTTCACATGAATATTTTAAGAATCCAGCTCTGGTCTTTGGTTCTGGTTCTGCTTGTGGCAGTAAAACATCCACTTGAGTCACTAATGATGAGATGTTTGTCCATGTCTGTCTCAGAATGTCCTGTAGTTGATCTCTGAGCTCTGACACAGCTGCTGTCACATCCTCAAAGTATCTCAGAGGACGGATGTCGACACTGGATGTATCTGTAGATTCACTGAGTTGTGACAGTGAGGGGTAGTTGTGTAGAAACTGGTTTTGATCCTCTGTGTGTGAGAGCTGCTCCAGCTCAGCATCTTTCCTCTTCAGCTCAGTGATCTCCTGCTCCAGCTTCTCCTGAAGCTCTTTGACTCGACTCACTTCAGTTTCCTGCTGGGATCTGATCTGCTGCTTCACCTCAGAGCTTCTTTTCTCCATGAGACAGATCAGCTCAGTGAAGATCTTCTCACTGTCCTCCACTGTTTTCTCAGCAGAGCGATTGAGAGCCTCCACCTCCTGTTGAAGCACCTTCACATCTTTCTCTATGTCCTGGATTCTCTGCTGGATTTGTTGTCGACTCCCCTCGAGTTCTCTCTGCCTCTCAGTCCTTTCTGCTGCAGCTGAGACTGTGTCGTGGCCTTTATGTTCATCCACAGAGCAGAGATAACAGATACACTGCTGATCAGTACGGCAGAACATCTTCATCACCTCATCGTGACGAGAGCAGATGTTCTCCTGGAGGTTCTTGGACGGCTCCACCAGCTTGTGTTTCTTTAACTGTGCTACATCATAATGAGGCTGCAGGTGTTTCTCACAGTAAGAGACCAGACACATCAAACAGGACTTAACAGCTTTCAGTTTTTTCCCAGTGCAGAAATCACAGGCCACATCTTCAAGTCCAGCATAGCAGTGATCAGCAGGAGCAACTGGAACCTCAGGTTTCTTCAGCTCTTTCACTAATTCAGCCAACATGGTGTTTTTCACGAGGACAGGTCTCGGTGTGAAGGTCTGTCTACACTGAGGACAGCTGTGGAGTTTCTTTCCATCTTCTTCATCCCAGTGGGTTTTAATACAGTTCAGACAGTAACTGTGTCCACAGGGAAGAGTCACTGGATCCTTCAGTTCCTCTAAACAGATCGAACAGGAGAATTTTTCTTGATCCAGTTGATTTCCTTGCTTTGCCATTTTCCCCCGACTGCGATTGTTGAATAGTTTCACTTTTGTTCGAAGAACAACAAGCTCTGTGCCCTGATAGAAAACTGATCTTTGCTCTTGTTCCCATGATGCAGTCAATAGGTTTTACCAGCTCTGGCATGTACCTCCATGTTGTTTACACACATCCTTACACTGACAGATCTGTGAAGGAGGAAGGAACAAAAATAAATCTGTTAAAAGGGAGGAGCTCACTGTGTTTGAAAGCAGCAGCAATAGGGATGAATTTTTTTATAGAACAAAAATTTCAGACTGAAAACTGGTTCAGTTATAGTTTCAGAATAGTTTCAAAAAATCAATGACAAAATCTGATGATTTCTACTCATGTGGTAGACGAGAAACATTACAATACAAATTTTATTACACATTTATATCACAGAGTAGATAAAATTTTCACCTAGAGAAAAAACATATCATGAGCGACTCATATTTCACTGCGCTGCATACAACAGTAATCCCAGTAAGAGATGAGTCAATGCAAATCAGCCTTCATACAATGTGGTCCGGAGTCTACTTAGCAAGTTCTTGTCACTTGATCATCTGTACTGATTCCTGCTGGGAAGCAAATGTTCAGATGTGGGTAGTTTTAGGGTTGGTGCCTAGCTAACACACTTCTTTGTGGAGCCAGAGACAGGATGTCTTACTAGATTATCAAATTTCCCTCACAATGAGCATGTGGTGGAGAGCAGCTGTTCTGAGGTTCTAAGCTTCTATTTTCTGGAGCTGACAAGGAGCACCTGAGCTGCAGGTAACTGCCTCATATACAGCTAAGTAAAGGAACTAAGTATATTTACTCAAGTTCTGGACTTGAATACAATTTCGAGGTACTTGTACTTTACTGGAGTATTTCCATTTGATGTTATTTAAGGTACTGATCATGATGTATTGTAATGGCTGAAGCAGCTGTCAGCACATAAAGACATTATATCAGCTCCACCTTTACCTGCTGTTGTTTCTGTGTATTAACACGTCTCTATAACACTTATATTCTTTTATTCATTACTAGAAATGGTACTTTGTGGAGCAGAGGATTAGAGTCGCTATAAATATGTTTTTGAATGTGACTTTTGTTTCAGAATTCTGGCTTTTTTCTCATAATTTACTTTGTTCTACTGAAGCTTTGAATCAATATGAAGCAAATGTGTTGACACAGTTAAAATGGCGACATCTGCTGGAAATCAGCAAGTCGTCTCATTAGAGCATAACTGTTGCAGTACCTCACGTACTTTGTTCATTTAGTCCCTGAACAACAGTGAGACACTCAGTGTTGTGTATTTTTTAGATCCTCATAGTGAATCAGAATCTGAACAGTGTGGAGGAAATGGAAACACTGGCCAAAATCTTCATGTGCTGCCTTTTACAAAACCGTTCATTAATTGGAGGATTTTCACAACATATTTTTTAGCCTTTTACACACAGTCTTTCCATTTTTGACATTGTAGAAGAATATATGGAGACATTAACAGGACACGTCAGTCACCTGATCTTGGTCTCAGTGTGTTTTATTGCTCTCAGCCTAAATGACACCGAACAAAGCTGAAAAAGCAAGAAGTGCAGCAACTGTAGAACAGGCCTGGAAGATGATCACCAGGAACGTGGACGTTCAGTGCAAAAGAAATCTGTGAACATACAGTCCATCATGGTTCATTCAAGTTTCTGTTCACTTGTCGAATTATTTGCTGTGAATAAAGAAGGATCACATGTGACAAAGGTGGAACTTCCTCAAACAGTGTAAAAGCTGAGTGGCTGCCACAGGTGAAAAACTAGTGAGACAGCAAAGAAAAGCAACAAGTTGCAGGCAGAAAGAATGTGATTAGAATGTGAACAGTCAGTGATCTGTACTGAAGCTAACATCATGTATGGACATACAGAGCTCAGACAGCAAGGACACAAACACAGGCAGGTTTACATTCTGACTGGATCATTGACAAAATGGGAACAGGTGTGTGAATGGGCCACAAGGTTCAAGTGACTGGGACAAGAGAGACCGGTCTGAGGACATCTGGTGAACAGGTGAGACAAGTTCATATAAATCAGGAGGTGGAAGAAGGTTTTTGTTGTGTTTCCTGCTGAACCACATTTTAGAAGAAAATGCTGCCGACTTTCTGTGAAGCACCACTTTGTTTTTTCACCCTCCCATTACTCATCTCTGGACTCCTCACATGTCTGTGGTGTCTCTTTGTAGGGGCCCAACCCTTAGGTTGAGAACCACTGGATACATGACTGTATGTGAAGTAGTTCAAATCAGCTCCTGCTTCACCAGAAAAATGCTGCTTAAACACTGATGAAACAATCCAATGTTGTTGTATGATGTCATAAATATGTCACGAGTACTTTTACTTTTGATACTAGTTTTCTTCTCAACCGTCTGTAGTTTTACTTGACTAGAATTTAAAATGCAGCAGTTGTTTCTGAATGTGTTGTTGCTTTTACATCATGAGTAAAGAATCTGAACACTTCTTCCACCACAGACTGTGCAGTTGTTGAGGCTTTAGAGACAAGAACACAAAGACAAGTAAAAACTTCACGGAGCATTTGAAGCTTCAAACAACACCAGTAAAGAATGGAAATCTCTGTGATATCACACTGTTTGTTCACAGCAGAAGATGCTTTATTCATTAAATCAAGTCTTGATAAAAATGCTTTTAACAAAAGGTGAACTTTCATCCTTTAACACAACAACAGCAACTTTTGATCCATGTGACTAAACAGATCTAAATGTCAGTTTTAAACCACATGTGTCTAAATCGTTTGTCAATGAGCTGAAGTTTCCATCTGCTGTGTTTTATAGACATTTTTGTACCAGAGTCGTCTTAAACCCACATCAATGCTCTTGGTCTGTTTGACCTGTGAACAGAGGATGTTTAAGCAAAATATGAACATTACACAAGGATTAAACAAACCTCATCATGAGCAGTGATATCCTCAGTGGCTCCACTGAAACAGGAAATAAACGAAAAACTAAGAAACTAAATATACAAATATACTGAATGAAAAACTTGTGATGTTTGATTGGCTGATCTCTGTGGTGTCTCTCTCATTTCAACAAACTGTCTTTGAATGACGACGACTTGATGGGAGTTTACAAAACTCGGCAGTGGATCCACAGTCAAAAAGGAAAAGTCCAGCATGTAGAGGCTGAGTGAATGTGGTCTGGACTCTGTGGAGGAGAGTCATGGTTTCAGAGACACTGTAGAAGGACAGAATACCTGCTCTGTGATCCAGGTACACTCCTATTCTGGAGGACTGAGGACCTGAGACTGGAATTTTAATTTTATTGAACCAAAATTCAAAACTGTTTTGGTAACAAATAAGTACCCAAGATTTGTCATTAAATCCAAATACACATTCATGGCCTCTTCCTGCTCTGCTGACATTCTTGTATGTGACTGCTACAATAACTCCTGTCCCTCTCCACTCCACCTCCCAGTAACAACGTCCAGTCAGACTCTCTCTGCTCAGGACCTGAAACCAGTAACCAGTGAATCTGTCTGTGTGACTAGAATAAGACTGTTTTTGACCCATTAATATTACTTTTCTGTTTCCCTCAGATAATAACAGATTTTCATTTGGTGTGTTTGGATCCAGTGTGATTTCACATGAATACTTTAAGAATCCAGCTCTGGTCTTTGGTTCTGGTTGTGGATCTAACAGTAAAACATCCACTTGAGTCACTAATGATGAGATGTTTTTCCATGTCTGTCTCAGAATGTCCTGCAGTTGATCTCTGAGCTCTGACACAGCTGCTGTCACATCCCAAAGTATCTCAGAGGACGGATGTTGATGCTGGATGTATGTGTAGATTCACTGAGTTTTGACAGTGAGGGGTAGTTGTGTAGAAAGTGGTTGTGATCCTCTGTGTGTGAGAGCTGCTCCAGCTCAGCATCTTTCCTCTTCAGCTCAGTGATCTCCTGCTCCAGCTTCTCCTGAAGCTCTTTGACTCGACTCACTTCAGATTCCTGCTGGGATCTGATCTTCTGCTTCACCTCAGACCTTCTTTTCTCAATGAGACAGATCAGCTCAGTGAAGATCTTCCCACTGTCCTCCACTGTTTTCTCAGCAGAGCGATTGAGAGCCTCCACCTTCTGTTGAAGCACCTTCACATCTTTCTCTCTGTCCTGGATTCTCTGCTGGATTTGTTGTCGACTCCCTTTGAGTTCTCTCTGCCTCTCAGTCCTTTCTGCTTCAGCTGAGACTGTGTCGTGGCCTTTATGTTCATCCACAGAGCAGAGATAACAGATAAACTGCTGATCAGTACAGCAGAACATTTTCATCACCTCATCATGATGAGAGCAGATGTTCTCCTGGAGGTTCTTGGAGGGCTCCACCAGCTTGTGCTTTTTAAAAGCAGGAGATTCATAATGAGGTTGCAGGTGTTTCTCACAGTAAGAGACCAAACAAACCAGACAGGACTTAACAGCTTTCAGTTTTCTCCCAGTACAGACATCACAGGCCACATCTTCAGGTCCAGCATAGCAGTGATCAGCAGGAGCAGCTTGGAGTCCAGTCTTCTTCAGCTCCTCCACTAAAACTGCTAACATGGTGTTTTTCAACAGGACAGGTCTCGGTGTGAAGGTCTTTCTACACTGAGGACAGCAGTGGAGTTTCTTCTGGTCCTCTTCATCCCAGAAACTATTAATACAGTTCAGACAGTAACTGTGTCCACAGGGAATAGTCACTGGAACCTTCAGTAGATCCAGACAGATCGAACAAGAAAATGCTTCCTCGTCCAGCTGAACTCCTTTCTGCGCCATTTCCCCTTCAGTGATAATGACTGTCAGTTTCTCGTTTTTTGAACTGAGAGTTTGAGCTCTGATCTAAACAACATGTGTTTCTGCAGAGAATGGAGCCTTTCAGTTCCTGCACTTCCTGGTTACACCCATCTTCAAAGTGTAGATCTAAAGGGGAGGGAACAAGGAAATAAAGTGCAGCTCAGTGTGTGTGAGAGCAGAAAAGGAGGAGTTGCACTGTTCATTCATCAAGTTATTAAAGCATTTGAGCAATTTTAAAATAATGTGACAGACACACACTGCAGAAAGATGCAAAAAATGTTATATTTGTTGTAGTTATGTTTATCTTAACTTGTCCAATTACAAAACTGAGACTATACACACAGAAGAAGACTCTATGCAACAACAGGTACATTACTGAAGCTAATGAGTAACAGGGATCAGCTTAGCAGGTAACTGGGTGATGAGTGTCACGGCAAAAACTGTAAGTTTAGGAGGCAAAAGGCAGCTCACAGTCTTGGTTATGGTGAGTTTAATCAGGAAGAAGGAGAAACATGCTCAGCAGAACAGAACTACACTCCATGTTGTGTAAGGTGTCTGTGAAGCAACTCTCCAACTCACCTGTCTACCAGGTACTACTCGAATCTGTCTCTGAACCTGATAACCTGTCTGACCCCCTGGCTTCAAAAGTCTTTCTGATTATCTGAACTCTGCTTCTCTGCTTGACTGACCTGGATTCTGGATTGTGTTTCTCTCTGGCCTGGTTCAGAACTCTGATTTCCTTATGGACTTTGTTTCTTGAATGTGGACTTTGACTTGTTTAACTGCTCTGTGTCGGCTAACTGGATCTGAACCTGAGTTTTGTGAACATAGCATCACAGCAATGTTAGGCTGTTCAAGCAGTAAATCAGAACAGCTAACCACATCACATGATGCTAACACAGCTTTCTCTGCTGCAACAGCTCTCAGACAGAGAGGGAGACCAGCTACAACTGGATCCAGCCTGATTAGAAACAAGGAACAGGCTGTTCTACACCCATGAGGTTGGGATAACAAAGAAGTCCTGCAACTGTCTCCTGGTCAACAACCAACTCAGATTAGGCAAAGCAAGTGCAGGGGCAACACTTTCTTTCTTCAGGAGTCTACATGGTTTCCTCATGTGCAAACAATAACATACTTTTTGTGACAGTTTTCCTCTGGAGTGATCACAGGACCCAGATATGTCACTTTATTCTGCAAACTGCAGTGAGAAAAACATACTTTATGGCCCTTGTCTAGAAGAGGCTTTAACAGGTGCAGCATATTCATTTTTTGCATGCTTCTTCAAATGGACAAATAGAAATTAGCAAATCATCTACGTACTGTAGCAAACACCAAAATTGGTCAAATTTGATTCTACCAGAGGAAGAATGATTTTTAGCACTCTGGGGTGTATGGCTGCATTCACCTCCTGTGAATTTGAAGGAAGCACCACTCACTTGGTTGGTCTCTTACTTTAAAAAACAATATGGTAACAAGCACTAGAGAATTCTCACATGAAATTATTACAGCTGCTGGTAACAGGGGATCAAACACAGGCTTCATGCCATTGGTGGCTTCCTGTATTGGTTTTGACATGGCCTGTACTCTGATTTTGGATGGACTATCAGAGGCCCTGTCCTTTCTCACCACACTGAAAACAAGCTTCTTGGACACATTGATGTCTTCTTCCTTTGCCACGTCCCCTTTCTTGTTCTTTGCCACAAGTTCTTTGGCTGGTCATGACTCTGGACATGGTGGGGGAGGGAGTGGAGGAGCAGAGTCCAGACCTGGAATCACCTTATAAAACTCAGACAAGACAGACTGGTGTTAGAACATTGTGGACAAAGACTTGCTCTGTGCTGTCCTTTTCTATTTAAACTGTAACTTTCTCCACACGATGGTAATAATTTAGTTGGTAAACTGTTCCCAGGCCAGGTGCTTACTTCTCTTAGTACCAAGTACTATTTCTCTCGTAGCCTGTTTTTTAGTGCTATGATTCCTCGTGCGACTCAGATTTCACTGCGCTGCATACAACAGTAATCCCAGTAAGAGATGAGTCAATGCAAATCAGCCTTCATACAATGTGGTCCGGAGTCTACTTAGCAAGTTCTTGTCACTTGATCATCTGTACTGATTCCTGCTGGGAAGCAAATGTTCAGATGTGGGTAGTTTTATGGTTGGTGCCTAGCTAACACACTTCTTTGTGGAGCCAGAGACAGGATGTCTTACTAGATTAGATTTACTCAAGTTCTGGACTTGAATACAATTTCGGGGTACTTGTACTTTACTGGAGTATTTCCATTTGATGTTATTTAAGGTACTGCTCATGATGTATTGTAATGGCTGAAGCAGCTGTCAGCACATAAAGACATTATATCAGCTCCACCTTTACCTGCTGTTGTTTCTGTGTATTAACACTTATATTCTTTTATTCATTACTAGAAATGTTACTTTGTGGAGCAGAGGATTAGAGTCGCTATAAATATGTTTTTGAATGTGACTTTTGTTTCAGAATTCTGGCTTTTTTCTCATAATTTACTTTGTTCTACTGAAGCTTTGAATCAATTTGAAGCAAATGTGTTGACACAGTTAAAATGGCGACATCTGCTGGAAATCTGCAAGTCGTCTCCTTAGAGCATAACTGTTGCAGTACCTCACGTACTTTGTTCATTTAGTCCCTGAACAACAGTGAGACACTCAGTGTTGTGTATTTTTTAGATCCTCATAGTGAATGAGAGTCTGAACAGTGTGGAGGAAATGGAAACACTGGCCAAAATCTTCATGTGCTGCCTTTTACAAAACTGTTCATTAATTGGAGGATTTTCACAACATATTTTTTAGCCTTTTACAAACAGTCCTTCCATTTTTGACAGTGTAGGAGAATATATGGAGACATTAACAGGACACGTCAGTCACCTGGTCTTAGTCTCAGTATGTTTTATTGCTCTGTTTGTTTGGATGTTTAACGAAAATATGAACATTACACAAGGATTAAACAAAACTCATCATGAGCAGTGATATCCTCAGTGGCTCCACAGAAACAGGAAATAAACGAAAAACTAAGAAACTAAAAGAACAAATATACTAAATGAAAAACTTGTGATGTTTGATTGGCTGATCTCTGTGGTGTCTCTCTCATTTCAAAAAACTTCGTGTTTTGAAAGACGACAACTTGATGGGAGTTTACACAACTCAGCAGTGGATACACTACCAAAAAGTTTAAGTCCAGCATGTAGAGGCTGAGTGAATGTGGTCTGGACTCTGTGAAAGAGAGTCATGGTTTCAGAGACACTGTAGAAGGACAGAATACCTGCTCTGTGATCCAGGTACACTCCTATTCTGGAGGACTGAGGACCTGAGACTGGAATGTGGACACTGTTATATATGAACTTATGGATACAGCTAAAGATACACTCGAATACTAAAGACTTGAATCTGAACAAATACTCATCGTTTTACAGGAGAAAAAAAGAGAAATATCAGAGTGTACTTTACATTTTAAAGCATAATCAAACAAAACAAGTGGGTTTAGCAACAAGTGGTACATATGTATAAATGTGTGTTGCTGAATTTATTATTCTATACCAATGAGTGTGAATCCTGTTAATAATAAAAAATGTAAAAGAAGTTAGAAATGTTGGAATATACAGCACAGTGAGACATTTGTTTCAGGATCCCCAACTTCACTTCCTCTTTATGACCTTTTTTTTGCAGCCACTTCCTGTTTCCTGGTCCCGTCACATTGGTTACGCTTTACTAATCACCGGTAATCAGTTTTAGTGATGGGAAGTTCGGCTCTTTTCAGAGAGCCGGCTCTTTTGGCTCAGCTCCTGAAGAAGAGCCGGCTCTTTCGACTCCTGAGCGGCTCTTAATTTAGGATTGTTTTATAGGCCTTTATTTTACCACCTTTGCAAAACCTCATGGTTTGTTTGTTGAAAATCCTTTCATGTGCAGTGTTTTCATGAGAATCCTTATAATTGCCTGATTTTGTGCATTTATTCTGTTACAAAGCCATTTTTTTGTTTAATATTTAATCAAACTTTTTATTGCACAAATTAACAACAAAACAGCAAATAAATCCACAGGGCACAGTTGCTCACACAGCACCACTTTGTCCTCTACTTGCCACACTTTTGACACTCTTATTAGCTCCTCTGCCAGGTTTTCTGCAGTGTGTCTATCTGTGAACTCAAATCAGTCCAGAAGGGAAGATGTCATCTTGTAATTATCAATGAAATGGCTAGTGACAGCCATGAAAGAGCAGGTGGTTCTGGAGGTCCAGCAGTCAGTTGTCAGGCAAACTGATGGAGCTTTTTTCACCCTTTCTTGCCATAATGCGTCTTCTGTGTCATATAGTTTAGGTATTGTTGTTTGGGACAATGTTTTTCTACTGAGTAGAGAATGTGGGATTTAAAGTTTTGACAAAACTTTTAAAACCTCTGTCCTCCACAATGGAAAAGGGTTGGAAATCAGTAGCTATCATTTTAGCCAACTCTTCATCAATGCTGTGCTGTTTGGGTGGGGTCATCACTTTCGGTATAAACTGGCTTATTTTGCTTTGAGTTGCAGAAGGAGAGGTTATACCTGTATTTGTGGGGAAGCCAGTAGATGCTGATTCACTTGCTGTTTTTATGGGATGAGACACACCAGGATTGTAGATGTGTGCTAGCTTGCCCTCTAACTGCACTATAGAATGGACAGTTCTCATATGTCTTTGCAGGTTTGTGGTGGAACCTGCTCTTAAAGTAATTTTCATCTTGCAGTGAACACACTCTGCTTTGCTGTTTCCAGTATCTTTAAACTGGAGCCTGATGCTGCTTCTCATTTGGGTGTCACTCATAGTTTCAACTACACCGACAGTACACACTCTCCTCACCGCTATCTGACAGACAGTTAACTTGCAGTGGAGCACCGCTCCACTTCTTGTCACCCGACTCTCTGTTTTTACATAATGATATGATCCCATATCCTCACATGTGATTGGCCGCGATGCCATTGCTGACCAATCAAAACAAAGTTCTGCCGTAAGCAGAGATCAGGCTGAGCACTGAGGTAAGCAGCGAAAGGAAAAAACTGGGAGCCGGCTCTCACTCGATGCGAGCCGGCTCTTCTGATTCACTACAAAGCATCGGCTCTCAGAGCCGCATCTTTTGCTCATGACACATCACTAATCAGTTTCACCTGCTCTCATCACTTTGCTTATTTACGTCCTCAGTTCCCTCAGCAAACTGTCAGGTTGTCTGCTAATCACTGTGACTTTCCAGCCTCCATCACGTTCATCATTGCGATCCACGGCGAAGAGAATGTTTTCCATGTCCATGTTTGACTCACCCCATCGGAGACATACAAGCACCCGGTGCACGCTCTCCCGCCGAAGGATGGCCCTCGCACCTCTGATTCTACTTTGGGCCCAACCGTCTCGCAAAATGCAGCTGTGCTGATGGTCATTGTGATTTTCTTTCTGCGTCTCTGGACGGACCTTAAAATGGTGTCTTGACACTCTTGCCCAGGTTTTCCTCCACTTTCCTCTTTGGCAGTGAGCGGAGCACCAACTTCTATTACACACCTGACAGTGAAAGGTGTGTTAAAGGAGGACAGTGGCGAATTGTGGTTGACAGCTGCACTTCTGGGAGCAAATATCTGCCTCCATGTTCTTGCCACTTCAAACGATGTGTAGACTTTGTTACAGGAGTAAAACTCTTAGGATTTACATCGGTCAAACGTTGGGAGGGAACATTTTGCTGCCTTTACCGAACAAACCCATAATGAAAGATAATGTGAACATGACGTGAGAGGAAGTTTCTGCCAGAGGTTCTTCACACAGCTCCCCCGTCCACTCCTTGCTTTTAAACAGTCTGTCTACAGTGAAGCAGCAGCAGCAGCAGCGCCCTCTACTGTCTGTAAGAGAAAACTGGGGGGAAAAAGAAAAGCTTACAGCACCTGGTATTCCCAGGCGGTCTCCCATCCAAGTACTAACCAGGCCCGACCCTGCTTAGCTTCCGAGATCGGACGAGATCGGGCGTGTTCAGGGTGGTATGGCCGTAAGCCACAGCTCCCCGCACAAACACACATTTTATACAAGCACATCATCATCAGCATCCCATCCAACTGGCTCAGTTTCAGCCATAGACCACCTGGGTGCTCGCCTGAGGAGCTACCGGCTGGAGGGTGGCTAAAGAGGAGGCGGAAATACTTAGTAACTGCTCCTCCTGATCTGCTGTGATCCGTTGTTAGAAAGAGCAGAGCAGCAACCAGCTGAGAGCAGACTAGGACTGTGGAAGCACTTTGCTGCTGGGGGCCGCCTCTCCAAGACGCCGCTGTTTATTTGATGCCCCCCGTGCTTCATTTGCTCACATCGAGAGCGATGTGACACCTGACAAGAGCCAGAGATCGTCGACCACCTCCTTCTCAAAAGGCCTGTTTGCCAAAACTCTCATGGTTTACGGCCATACCACCCTGAACACGCCCGATCTCGTCCGATCTCGGAAGCTAAGCAGGGTCGGGCCTGGTTAGTACTTGGATGGGAGACCGCCTGGGAATACCAGGTGCTGTAAGCTTTTTCCTCAGCAACAATCCAAAACCTCAAAATATGCACTTTGTTATCATCACAGGTGAAGCATCCAACCCTCACAATGTGACAAAGGGACTTTTCTTTTTGACAAATGACTGAAACAAAGAATCCCTTCTCCAATTTGCTTCAGACCAATTTTGATCTGATCCAGGACACGAGAACTTGGTGGTGCCGGTGACTTTTTCCTTTCTCTGCTAAAATCCTCCGGCACAATAACGTTGTCAAACCGCTAAACTCAGCTCGTCTCCCCACGAACTCTAGTAAGTCCTACCTTTGTTTTAGACTCCATTTCCCATAAGTCAGTATTAAGTACTAGTATGTGTGTCCTCCCTCATAGACTGGAGATCAGCGCCACCTAGCGAGTCTGAGGGCAACCACATCACCATCCTGCTTTGCCAACAACATTCTTTAATAAACTTGGTTAAAACTGAGAAGTTGTGTCAAGCACCTTATTGCGTCCAACCCTAAAAACTAACCCGTTACAATTTGACACTAAAATGTCCTTATATCTGCTAACAACTTAATATGTGTTACATTTCTACCAATGAATAAATGTTTTTGTGCTTAGAAACGCTGAGATCCTGCAGGAGGCTGTTCTAAACGCTTAACACCAGCCTTGTCATAAACTGTGTGGCCACCAGGAGGCGAAAGAGCTGCACTGAAACCTGATCACTGTGGGGAAACACAGTGTGGTGTTAAATGTTTTCACCGTGTTTGTCTGCAGAAGTGTCCTCATTCCCTGAAAAGGTTTTTAAACCACCAACTGCTTTTACATGTAGCCCAGGCAAAAAAAAAATAATAAACCAAAGTAATAACTAGGTAATGCTTAATCCGCGGGAACAGACGCAGCCTTTTGCAGTTTCTCTCCTTCTTGGGGGATTGGTTTTAATTTATTCTTTTTTGTATTTTTTAGTTTTATTGAGTATCTAGTTTGTCGTGAAAAGATGGTCTGAGGGGGCCACAAATGCCCTGCAGGGATGTTGTGACATCTCTGGACCCCCTCCAGTTTGCTTATCCCCCTCAGCTGGGAGTGGAGGACGCCCTCATCCACTTACTACCCCGGATCTACACCAACCTGGACAAGCCTGGGGGTCTGTCAAGATCATGTTTTATGTTTTTTGACTTTTGGCGGTGGAAGCAATGTTCCCGCTAATCTGCGCGTGTGCGCAATTGCGCGCTGCTGACACTGTCTCCGCGCACAGAAAAACATCCAACCTGATTTGAAAATAAAAACACAACAATTTATTCTGTTATTTCGCAGTGATTCAGTGAGAGAGTGTCCGCTTCAGCCAATGATGCGATTCACGTACGTATTTCCTCAGTAACACCGTCACTGACCGGCTGTGACAGCGTCCTTATGAGCCGCACCGGTGTTTTAGCAAAGCGGAGTGAAGACACGCTAATGATGTTAAGTGCTGCTTATATTGACCCTTAATAATAATGGCAAAACGAACGGGAAGTTATTTACATTTTCATATATAGATATTGATCATTAAATACTGTCACAAGTTTATGATTCGTAGAAATTTCAGAGTACAAATACCTGGGTGTCCTGTCCACCTGGACAATAAACTGGACCGGTCAGTTAATGAAGCATCAATCTAAAGAAAAACACAGAGCAGCTGTATTTTCTAGGAGACTAATGTCCTTCAACATCTGCAGCACCTTGCTCTGGATGTTCTGAGTCTGTGGTAGCCAGCTCCATCTTCTATGCTGTGGTTTGGAGAATGTTGTCCAAACTCCTTTCAGTCCTGGACAATCCCTCCCACCCAGTCCACTGTGTGCTGGCTGCACAGAGCAGCACTTTCAGCCAGAGACTGATCACAGAACAACACAGGAGACATAAACTGTTCAACTCGTCCCCCTCTTGTAAACAGGAGGGGACTGAAAGGTCAAAATGGACAATTATTTATTATTTTATTTTAAGGTCAATTATTATCTATCGTATTTTGTTTTTAGTTGCATTTCAGTAGATTGTTCATTTGTCCATGTGGTTTTTCTCCTTGGTTTGGTTGAGGTGCTTTTCCTTTGTTTTTTACTTTTCCTGCAGAGAGCAGCTGTAACAAGACAACACAATTTCCATATGGGTTTAATAAAGTTATTTGAATAATGAATTTTGAAAAAAAAATAAGAATCCTGAGTTTAGAGTTAGAATTCTAAGGAAAAAGTCAAAATTCAAATAAATTGTCGTCCTTCATATGTTTCTCATAATTATCACCTTTGACAGTTTGTTGAACGAATCTGAACTAAAATTGCAAATTCAACAGGATCAAATCCAGTAGGTTTAAACATACATAGTTTTCTTTGTCAAGTACTTTTGTTTTTATTACTTTAACTTGAGTAAAGAAGTTCCAGTGATATCTGTATTGGAGTATTTGCTTTTTACACGAGTAATTCATTTTGTGTACTTCTACCCCGTCTGCCATCTTCATCTCAGCAACACTGCAGCTTTTATTAAATCGGACCCTCAGATTTCAGGTTTCAGTTGCTAATATGTTCACATAAATTTCCGGGATATAAAGGAACTGTTAGATTTATAGCAAATCATTAAAACCCATCTCACAGACCTCAATTGTGTCAAAGAAATTTCATTACCACCATAATTACACTTTTTAAGTACATATTTTATTTGTATGTCAATTTAAAAACTACAATACATGTAAATGTAAAGACCAACAAAATACAGTTTGCATCAAGAAGTTGCAAGTTTAGAGAAACTAAAAGCAGATGCAGTGATATTGACTCCCAGTCCCCACAGGTGTGACCCAGGGTTCTGTCCTGAGTCCCTTGTTTTTATCATTTACATACTATAAATATCAAATTCACTTTTACTGTTACAACAGTTTTGCAATTTCTTTTGACCCTTCCTCTCTCTCTCCCTCCCCTCAGGTTAAGAGTCTGGGTGTCGTCCTCGATAGCACACTCTCCTTTACTTCCCACATGAATAACAACACAGTCGGCCTACTTCCACCTTTGCAGCATCAACCGCCTCTGTCTCTCCCTCACACCTCTTACCGCTGCCATACTGGTTCACAGTCTGTCGCTTCCGGACTTGTCTACTGTAACTCCCTCCTTTTGGTCCCCTCTGATTTTAACCAACTGAAACTAAAATGGTCTTTGTCTAATTTAGTTTGCAGAACTTAACTGTGTCTCCATCCTCAAAACCAGCATAAAGTCCAGCATGTAGAGGCTGAGTGAATGTGGTCTGGACTCTGTGGAGGAGAGTCATGGTTTCAGAGACACTGTAGAAGGACAGAATACCTGCTCTGTGATCCAGGTACACTCCTATTCTGGAGGACTGAGGACATGAGACTGGAGTTTTAATATGGTTGAAACAAAATTTATAACTGTTTTGGAAACATGTAAGTACCCAAGATTTGTCATTTAATCCAAATACACATTCATGGCTTCTTCCTGCTCTGCTGATGTTCTTGTATGTTACTGCTACATCAACCCCTGTCCCTCTCCACTCCACCTCCCAGTAACTACGTCCAGTCAGACTCTCTCTGCTCAGGACCTGAAACCAATGAATGAATCTGTCTTTGTGACTAGAATAAGACTGTTTTTGACTCATGAATGTTACTTTTCTGTTTCCATCAGATAATAACAGATTTTCATTTGCTGTGTTTGGATCCAGTGTGAGTTCACATGAATATTTTAAGAATCCAGCTCTGGTCTTTGGTTCTGGTTGTGGCAGTAAAACATCCACTTCATCCACTAATGATGAGATGTTTGTCCATGTCTGTCTCAGAATGTCCTGTAGTTGATCTCTGAGCTCTGACACAGCTGCTGTCACATCCTCAAAGTATCTCAGAGGACGGATGTTGACACTGGATGTATCTGTAGATTCACTGAGTTGTGACAGTGAGGGGTAGTTGTGTAGAAACTGGTTGTGATCCTCTGTGCGTGAGAGCTGCTCCAGCTCAGCATCTTTCCTCTTCAGCTCATTGATCACCTGCTCCAGCTTCTCCTGAAGCTCTTTGACTCGACTCACTTCAGTTTCCTGCTGGGATCTGATCTTCTGCTTCACCTCAGACCTTCTTTTCTCAATGAGACGGATCAGCTCAGTGAAGATCTTCTCACTGTCCTCCAATGTTTTCTCAGCAGAGCGATTGAGAGCCTCCACCTCCTGTTGAAGCACCTTCAAATCTTTGTCTCTGTCCTGGATTCTCTGCTGGATTTGTTGTCGACTCCCCTCGAGTTCTCTCTGCCTCTCAGTCCTTTCTGCTGCAGCTGAGACTGTGTCGTGGCCTTTATGTTCATCCACAGAGCAGAGATAACAGATACACTGCTGATCAGTACGGCAGAACATCTTCATCACCTCATCATGACGAGGGCAGATGTTCTCCTGCAGGTTCTTGGAGGGCTCCACCAGCTTGTGTTTTTTTAACTGTGCTACATCATAATGAGGCTGCAGGTGTTTCTCACAGTAAGAGACCAGACACATCAAACAGGACTTAACAGCTTTCAGTTTTGTCCCAGTACAGAAATCACAGGCCACATCTTCAGGTCCAGCATAGCAGTGATCAGCAGGAGCAACTGGAACCTCATGTTTCTTCAGCTCTTCCATTAATTCAGCCAACATGGTGTTTTTTACCAGAGCAGGTCTCGGTGTGAAGGTCTGTCTACACTGAGGACAGCTGTGGAGTTTCTTTCCATCTTCTTCATCCCAGTGGGTTTTAATACAGTTCAGACAGTAACTGTGTCCACAGGGAATAGTCACTGGATCCTTCAGTTCCTCTAAACAGATTGAACAGGAGAATTTTTCTTGGTCCAGTTGGTTTCCTTGCTTTGCCATTTTCCCCCGATTGTGATTGTTGAATAGTTTCACTTTTGTCCGAAGAACAACAAGCTCTGTGCCCTGAAGGAAAACTGATCTTTGCTCTTGTTCCCATGATGCAGTCAATAGGTTTTACCAGCTCAGTCATGTACCTCCATGTTGTTTACACACATCCTTACACTGACAGATCTGTGAAGGAGGAAGGAACAAAAATAAATCTGTTAATAGGGAGGAGCTCACTGTGTTTGAAAGCAGCAGCAATAGGGATGAATTTTCAGACTTTATAGAACAAAAATTTCAGACTGAAAACTGGTTCAGTTATATTTTCAGAATAGTTTCAAAAAATCAATGACAAAATCTGATAATTTCTACTCATGCAGTAGAAGAGAAACATTACAATAGAAATTTTATTACACATTTATATCACAGAGTAGATAAAAATTTTACCTAGAGAAAAAACATATCATGAGCAGTGAAGTCATCTGCCGCTGCAGAAGTCACAGGTAAAAAACTACACAAACCCAAACTATTATTAGAACAATAAATTAGATGTTAAAATACCACCATGATTGACAGGTGATGTGTGTTGTCTCTGGTTTAAACATCAGTGTAAACCTTCCAAAAAACTAACTAGAATATACAATTTAACACATTAGATTTTTACATCACTTGTTCCATCAATTGATTTTACTGAACTCAGCAGTGGATCCAAGACCTAAAAGACAAAGTCCAGCATAGAGAGGCTGAGTGAATGTGGTCTGGACTCTGTGGAGGCGAGTCTGGTTTCAGAGACAGTGTAGAAGGACAGAATACCTGCTCCGTGATCCAGCTACACTCCTACACTCCTGTTCCTGCTGCTCTGCTTATTGAACCACCAGGTCCCATTGGCCCTATTTAAAAAACCTTAATAATAAACAGTAATAGAAACAATAGTAGAATTATCACCTGACAGTTTCAACCTAAGAACTGAGAAATTATAACCTCGTGAACGTAGACTTCATGGCAGAACTACTGTATTGGATTGTATTAAACTGCACATGGTCATAATGTTGAGCTTTATCAGTGTAAGATGCTACACGGATGTAATGAGCATCTTTACCATTTGGTGGCACTTTGGTTCCATTATGCATTTACTATTTTTTACAGCTAATTATTAGCAGTAAGAATTTCCATTAGTTCATAAAGATTGGGCCAAAAGAAAGAGACTCTTCAGTTTTACATCAAGGCAGGTGGTGTAGAGAGAGAGTTTATCACTCATATCAGTATCTCCCAGGTTCAACCTGAGTGTGATCTGATCAGAAGTTCTTTAGTTTCTGCTTGGAGAAGTGTGAGGATAATTTACTGCTATAAATGTAGGAGTTTTGTGTCCATGTGCATTTACATGTCCCAGGAGTGTCACACTTTGATGTGTATTTAATGTTTTGCGGACCCAGAAAGAGAGACGGAACCAGGCGGTTAGGAAGGCGTGAATGTTTATTTAGGGGAAGGTATAGTGGATTGGGTCGGGGGAAAAGGGGAGCGCTGCCAGGAGGCGATGTCCGGAGAACGGAGAGGCTGGTCCGAGGAGCTTGATGCCTTGTGCGGGGGGGGGCGATTGGGGGGCGAGTCACAGGTGGAGGTTGAATGGTGACCGCGGGAGAAGGAGCCGTGGAGACGAGGAGCCAAGGGGATCGCTGAACACAGCAGGGCGGCCGGAGGATCTGAGGGCAGGGAGACAAAGAGCAGGTTAGCTGTTTCTAACTAACGGGTTTTTACCAGGAGCCTAATGTACACGAGTACCAAGGAGGTTACTGCGACGATTTGGCAACTTGTGGCGTGGAGGAGACCGGTATATGAACTGCTGTCATTACGATGAGTGATTGCTTACAGGTGTGGCCGCCGCTGCAGTCCAGGTGCTCTGGGAGAAAGAAAACAAACAGGGAGAGTGAGAGAGAGAGAGAGCAGGAGGGAAGGGGAGGATAGAAGGGCGGATGCTGTGACAAGGAGAGTTTTTGTTCATGTTGAGAAGGTTAAATGTTAGAGATAAATTTGTCTCTGCAGCTTTGTGTGAGCTATATTTAAAAAAGGCAGTAAAATAAGAGTCAGAGTGGTCTTTTTTCATCTACATAATATTTTATGCACATTCAGCAAGTTCAAATGTTCCACTGTCTCTACTGGAGTTTGTAGTGTTACAGGATGAAAACTGCCTCAGTTATCGTCTCATACAACTTTCATATTTTCTCCACCAACTTTGAACAAGATCCTGGAAATAATTGATCGATTCTTGGAGAAATAATAGTTTATTATAGTAGTTTATTATGTAAAGCTTTACTTTGTTCAGACATTAAAGCAGTTTGTTAATAACTTATGTTCAGTGATTTCATGCAGATTCACTTCATAAACACACCCAGTTTGTTCAACGATGTCAAAATAATCAAAGATCTACTTATTAATTATGATTATACAATAATTTCTTCAAAATAAAGATGCTATTTTTGCACAATGTCTTGATTGAAATGCTTTTTACAACTGTCATTCTATCCTTTAAAACAACAGCAACTTTTGATCCATGTGACTAAGCAGATCTAAATGTCAGTTTTAAACCACATGTGTCTAAATCGTTTTTCAATGAGCTGAAGTTTCCATCTGCTGTGTGCTCTTGGTCTGTTTGACCTGTGAACAGAGGATGTTTAAGTAAAATATGAACATTACACAAGGATTAAACAAACCTCATCATGAGCAGTGATATCCTCAGTGGCTCCACAGAAACAGGAAATAAACGAAAAACTAAGAAACTAAAAGAACAAATATACTAAATGAAAAACTTGTGATGTTTGATTGGCTGATCTCTGTGGTGTCTCTCTCATTTCAACAAACTGTCTTTTAATGACGACGACTTGATGGAAGTTTACACAACTCAGCAGTGGATCCACAGTCAAAAAGGAAAAGTCCAGCATGTAGAGGCTGAGTGAATGTGGTCTGGACTCTGTGGAGGAGAGTCATGGTTTCACAGACACTGTAGAAGGACAGAATACCTGCTCTGTGATCCAGGTACACTCCTATTCTTGAGGACTGAGGACCTGAGACTGGAATTTTAATTTTGTTGAACCAAAATTCAAATTTTTTTTGGAAACACGTTAGTGCCCAAGATTTGTCATTGTTACCAAAATCACATCCTTCACCGTTCACACTTCTGCTGATGTTCTTGTATGTGACTGCTACATCAACTGCTGTCCCTCTCCACTCCACCTCCCAGTAACAACGTCCAGTCAGACTCTCTCTGCTCAGGACCTGACAGAAAAATGTGAATCTGTCTTTGTGACTAGAATAAGATTGTTTTTGACTCACTACTGTTACTTTTCTGTTTCCCTCAGATAATAACAGATAATCATTTGCTGTGTTTGGATCCAGTGTGATTTCACATGAATATTTTAAGAATCCAGCTCTGGTCTCTGGTTCTGCCTTTGGATCTAACAGTAAAACATCCACTTGAATCACTAATGATGAGATGTTTGTCCATGTCTGTCTCAGAATGTCCTGTAGTTGATCTCTGAGCTCTGACACAGCTGCTGTCACATCCTCAAAGTATCTCAGAGGACGGATGTTGATGCTGGATGTATGTGTAGATTCACTGAGTTGTGACAGTGAGGGGTAGTTGTGTAGAAACTGGTTGTGATCCTCTGTGTGTGAGAGCTGCTCCAGCTCAGCATCTTTCCTCTTCAGCTCAGTGATCTCCTGCTCCAGCTTCTCCTGAAGCTCTTTGACTCGACTCACTTCAGTTTCCTGCTGGGATCTGATCTGCTGCTTCACCTCAGAGCTTCTTTTCTCAATGAGACGGATCAGCTCAGTGAAGATCTTCTCACTGTCCTCCGCTGTTTTCTCAGCAGAGCGATTGAGAGCCTCCACCTCCTGTTGAAGAACCTTCACATCTTTCTCTCTGTCCTGGATTCTCTGCTGGATTTGTTGTCGACTCCCCTCGAGCTCTCTCTGCCTCTCAGTCCTTTCTGCTGCAGCTGAGACTGTGTCGTGGCCTTTATGTTCATCCACAGAGCAGAGATAACAGATACTCTGCTGATCAGTACTGCAGAACATCTTCATCACCTCATCATGACGAGGGCAGATGTTCTCCTGGAGGTTCTTGGAGGGCTCCACCAGCTTGTGTTTTTTAAAAGCAGGAGATTCACAATGAGGCTGCAGGTGTTTCTCACTGTAAGATGCCAAACAAACAAGACAGGACTTAACAGTTTTCAGTTTTCTCCCAGTACAGACATCACAGGCCACATCTTTAGGTCCAGCATAGCATTGATCAGCAAGAGCAGCTTGGAGTCCAGTCTTCTTCAGCTCCTCCACTAAACCTGCTAAGATGGCGTTTTTCACGAGGACAGGTCTCTGTGTGAAGGTCTGTCTACACTGAGGACAGCTGTAGAGTTTCTTCTGATCCTCTTCATCCCAGAAACCTTTAATACAGTTCAGACAGTGACTGTGTCCACAGGGAATAGTCACTGGATCCTTCAGTAGATCCAGACAGATCGAACAAGAAAATGCTTCCTCGTCCAGCTTAACTCCTTTCTGCGCCATTTCCCCTTCAGTGATAATGACTGTGTCAGTTTCACTTTCTTAGAACTGAGTTTTAGCTCTGATCTAAACAACATGTGTTTCTGCAGGGAATGGATCTTGTCAGTTCCTGCACTTCCTGGTTACACCCATCTTCAAACTGTAGATCTAAAGGGGAGGGAACAAGGAAATAAAGTGCAGCTCAGTGTGTGTGAGAGCAGAAAAGGAGGAGTTGCACTGTTCATACATCAAGTCATTAAAGCATTTGATACAAATGCAGTTTTAATACAAAGATGTTACTGAAAGATATTTTCACATCAGTTAATTTTAAAAGTCAATTCACACAAAAGCTTCCTGTAGTTTATTGTTGTGAGTCTTTTGATATTTAAGTTTTTTCAGCTCATACTTATGGATCAGTTGGTGGCCTCCTATTTTCCACAGGTTGCAAACAGCACAATTTTTCTTCAATCCTGTTCTTGTTATTTTTGTCCTAAATCTTAAATTATTTAATTTAGTAGCTAAACATTGAAGATGTCACGTTTAGGTTAAGGGATGGACCCAAGAGAAGAGACAGGGCAAAATAAGGGGCTTTTATTGAAAGAGATGTAAATGATGAACAGGACCAGCACACGAAAGGAGTTTGCAGCTCTGATTGTAGCTCTGTGTTCATTTTGTTTAACAAGAACAGCAACAATTGTGAGCAGCATAGTGCACGGTGAGAACTTCCTGAACCTTCTCAGCTGATTTCACCATTGTATGGCATGATAAGAGTTTACTTTACCTAAGAGGAGGTAGAAAGTCTTTTAGGGGTTTTAGCCAGCCCCCCAGTTCCAGGCAATGCAGGAGGAATCTGAATTTAGCTTATTGCTGTACAGGTGCCGTGGCAAAAATGACAATATCTGGTCTTAGCCAAACCAACTTTATTTATAAAGCAGTTTAAAAACGGCAAAAACTGAGCAACGTGCTTAACAATTTAAAATGGTAAAGCCAAAATAAATACATATAAAGTAATAAAGGATAAAAAGAATAAAAATACAATAAAGTAGTACAGTCACCTACTCATACTGGGTCCAAAGCCAGGGACAAAAAGTGAGTTTTCAGCTTCGATTTAAAACTACACAGTGAGGAGGCCTGTCTAACTTGCAAAGGCAGTGCATACCACAAATTGGGGCCTGCAACAGCAAATGCTCTGTCTCCCCTGAGCTTCCGCCGAGTTCTCGGCACGTCCAGGAGCAGCTGGTCAGAAGACCTGAGTTACCTGGAGGGGGAGTGCACATATAGCAACTCAGAGAGATAGGGCGGATCAAGACCATTTAAGGACTTAAACAAATAAAAGAATTTTAAAATGAACTCTAAGATGGACAGGCAGCGATGCGAAAACCGGGGTGATGTGCTCTCTTCCGTGTTCCAGTTAACAAACGTGCAGCTGCATTTTCTACCAGCTGAAGACGGGACAGGGACAAGTGAGAGACACCAAAATACAGAGAATTACAGTAATCCAGCCGAGTTGTGACAAAAGCATGAATCACTGTCTCAAAGTGCGTTTTTGACAAATATGGTTTAACTTTTGCCAATTGTCTTACATGAAAGAAGCTGGATTTCACCACTGCACTAACCTGCCAGTCCATGCTAAAACCACTGTCCCTCTTAACACCCTAATTAGTGACAGTAGGTTTAACAAATTGTGTCAAAGGGCCCAGGTCTTCAAGAGGGGGCTCACTTCTCGTGCTTGGACCAAAGACAATAACCTCTGTGTTTTTTTCATTAAAGTGGAGGAAATTAAGAGCCATCCAGGCTTGTAATTCCTCAAGAAACTCCATCAGTGAGCTTATGGAGTAGCCATCCTTCTGTCTCAGTGGCACATATATCTGGGTGTCATCTGCATAACAGTGGAAAGGACAGTTATGCCAAGGGGGAGCAGATAGAGGGGGAAAAAGCAGAGGCCCAAGAATTGAGCCCTGCGGAATCCCATATAACAGAGGAACAGAAGAGGACTGGACATTATCCATTTGTGTGACCTAAACCACTCCAGAGCAGTGAGATGCCTATCCATTCCTCGGAACGAGCAGCAGTAAGATCCAGTAGCACCAAGACCACACAGAGTCCCCAGCGTCTCTAGCTAAGAGGATGTCATTACAAACCCTCAGCAGTGCCAATTCTGTGCTGTGAAGCGATTTAAAGCCAGACTGGAAAACCTCAAGAATGCTGTTTTCTTCTAACAAGTCCTTCAGTTGGACATATACAATTTTCTCCAGAATTTCTGACTGAAAGGGAAGTTTAGAAATGGGCTTAAAATTGGACAACACACTGAGATCCAGTACTGTTTTTTTAATCAGTGGCTGCACTGGAGCATGTTTGCAGTGTCTTGGGAAGACAACAAGAACAGAAGGCCCCAGAGTAGTGATAACCTCTTTAAAAAACTGTGGTGGAACCACATCAGTGGGGGAACCTGAGGGCTTCAGATGTCTAACAGTCTCATATAAAAAAGACAAAGTCACAGGCTCAAACTGGTGACAAGTTACAGGGCACAACACAGACACTGAAGGGTCAGAAGTAGGTGGTGATATGAGAGCCGTCACATTATTCACCTTATTTACAAAAAACTTAAAGTTTTCACGTGCTTCCAGGGAAGGTTCCTCACAAACAGTCCTCGGGGATTAAGAACAACATCTATGGTGTTAAACAGAATACGAGGCTTGTGACGGTTTGACAGGATGATATTTGAAAACTGTTCCCTTTTTGCCTCTTTTACAACAGCCTGATAACGACCAGCAGTCCTTTAATATTTGGAATGAGACCTGCAGCTTGTCCTTCTTCCACTTTCGTTCAGCTTTTCAAGACTCGCTTCTGACAGCGCGAGTTGAATGATTCAGCCACGGCTCAGCTTTAACTTTAGGCTGCCTGGACTTTAACGAAGCCACGGCATCTAGTGCTGTTTGGCAGGTTGAATGAAACCAGGAGCTGAGCTCCTCTGCATCGGAACACATAGACTCAGGAGTGAGGCCGAGAACTGAGCGGCAGTGGAAGGGTTAATAATACGGACGCACCGAGGAGGAGCGCGAGGCTTAAAGGTGTTACAGGGCAACGTAATGTCAAATAATACAGGTGTTACAGGGCAGCGTAATGTCAAATAATACAGGTGTTAAAGGGCAGCGTAATGTCAAATAATACAGCCATATGATCAGAAAACACTGTATCACAAATCCTCAAGTTGGTAACAGACAGACCATAAGTTAAAACCAGGTCAAGAGTATGTCCATGCTTGTGCGTGGGTTTCGAAACGTGCTGAAGAAAATTAAGAGTCAATAAGACTTAAAAAGTCCTTGGACATTGTTTGTGCACATTAAAATCTCCAACGATAAGGACTTGATCATACTTAGGCATGATATCACCAAAAAATTCAGAAAATTCATGAAGAAAGTCCTTATTGTATTTAGGTGGACGACGCACAGCACAGGTTGATAGCGACCCAGTTCAAACAAGTCAAGTTCAAAGCTGGAAAAAGAAGACGACAGAGATGGCTGGTTACATTTATATGTAGATTCATAAACTGTGGCCCCTCGACCCGACGTACGCGGGAAATTAAAATAATCACAATAGAGAGGCCGCAGGTTCTCCAGATTTACCCCGTGGTGCCTGGGACAAGAAGAACAGGGACGGTGGCGTTGGAACAGGTCCTCCGGACCAACGACAGGTACCAGCCAGGCATTGACAGGCTCCAATGAGTGCCAGGAGGGGAAAAGGCCATGAACCACTCCAAGCTCATCCAACGAGTCCACCGGAAAGCGCGCCAGACATGTCTTCAGCTCTACAGCAAATACACACTGGCGCCGTCTTGGAATCAGGCAACTCTGATTCTTAGACACCTCCAGTGTAATCGGTAAAGAAGCTTCAACATCCAGGACGTCTTTTAGGGTTTTATTATCTTGCAAGAGAGAAGTACATCAACAGAGTTTCAAGTCTCCATCCTATGCAGTTCTAAACCTCATACATCACACATTAGTTTTCTAACCTTCTGTTGCTGGGCAGAGCATTCTCCACCCTCAGGCTACTGCTCCCAGCCTTTTTTTCCTCGTGCTTCATTTATCAATTTAATCTTGACTGGGTATCTCAGGATACTCACACAACAGGTTACATTAAGGCTCACTGTGACGTCAGGGTGTTTTATCATGTGACCTACTCTATAATAAGGACAGCTTCACGCAATCTTAGTGGATTCACACAGGAAAGAATCAGTAGCTCATCCGATCCTAAACTTTTGTCAGGATCCCCAACTTCACTTCCTCTTTATGACTTTTATTTTGCAGCCACTTCCTGTTTCCTGGTCCCGTAGCATTGTTTCCGCTTTACTAATCACCGGTAATCAGTTTCACCTGCTCTCATCACTTTGCTTATTACGTCCTCAGTTCCCTCAGCAAACTGTCAGGTTGTCTGCTAATCACTGTGACTTTCCAGCCTCCATGACGTTCATCATTGCGATCCACGGCGAAGAGAATGTTTTCCATGTCCATGTTTGACTCACCCCATCGGAGACATACAAGCACCCGGTGCACGCTCTCCCGCCGAAGGATGGCCCTCGCACCTCTGATTCTACTTTGGGCCCAACCGTCTCGCAAAATGCAAAATTCCTCCACTTTCCTCTTTGGCAGTGAGCGGAGCACCAACTTCTATTACACACCTGACAGTGAAAGGTGTGTTAAAGGAGGACAGTGGCGAATTGTGGTTGACAGCTGCACTTCTGGGAGCAAATATCTGCCTCCATGTTCTTGCCACTTCAAACGATGTGTAGACTTTGTTACAGGAGTAAAAATCTTAGGATTTACATCGGTCAAACGTTGGGAGGGAACATTTTGCTGCCTTTACCGAACAAACCCATAATGAAAGATAATGTGAACATGACGTGAGAGGAAGTTTCTGCCAGAGGTTCTTCACACAGCTCCCCCGTCCACTCCTTGCTTTTAAACAGTCTGTCTACAGTGAAGCAGCAGCAGCAGCAGCAGCAGCAGCAGCAGCAGCGCCCTCTACTGTCTGTAAGAGAAAACTGGGGGGAAAAAAGAAAAGCTTACAGCACCTGGTATTCCCAGGCGGTCTCCCATCCAAGTACTAACCAGGCCCGACCCTGCTTAGCTTCCGAGATCGGACGAGATCGGGCGTGTTCAGGGTGGTATGGCCGTAAGCCACAGCTCTGTCCACAAACACACATTTTATACAAGCACATCATCATCAGCATCCCATCCAACTGGCTCAGTTTCAGCCATAGACCACCTGGGTGCTCGCCTGAGGAGCTACCGGCTGGAGGGTGGCTAAAGAGGAGGCGGAAATACTTAGTAACTGCTCCTCCTGATCTGCTGTGATCCGTTGTTAGAAAGAGCAGAGCAGCAACCAGCTGAGAGCAGACTAGGACTGTGGAAGCACTTTGCTGCTGGGGGCCGCCTCTCCAAGACGCCGCTGTTTATTTGATGTCCCCCGTGCTTCATTTGCTCACATCGAGAGCGATGTGACACCTGACAAGAGCCAGAGATCGTCGACCACCTCCTTCTCAAAAGGCCTGTTTGCCAAAATTCTCGTGGCTTACGGCCATACCACCCTGAACACGCCCGATCTCGTCCGATCTCGGAAGCTAAGCAGGGTCGGGCCTGGTTAGTACTTGGATGGGAGACCGCCTGGGAATACCAGGTGCTGTAAGCTTTTTCCTCATCAACAATCCAAAACCTCAAAATATGCACTTTGTTATCATCACAGGTGAAGCATCCAACCCTCACAATGTGACAAAGGGACTTTTCTTTTTGACAAATGACTGAAACAAAGAATCCCTTCTCCAATTTGCTTCAGACCAATTTTGATCTGATCCAGGACACGAGAACTTGGTGGTGCCGGTGACTTTTTCCTTTCTCTGCTAAAATCCTCCGGCACAATAACGTTGTCAAACCGCTAAACTCAGCCCGTCTCCCCACGAACTCTAGTAAGTCCTGCCTTTGTTTTAGACTCCATTTCCCATAAGTCAGTATTAAGTACTAGTATGTGTGTCCTCCCTCATAGACTGGAGATCAGAACATGTAGCAAAGGTAAAAAAATAATAAGACAAAGTAATAAATAACTAATGGTTAATCCGAGGGGGCCACAAATGCCCTGCAGGGATGTTGTGGCAGGGATGTTGTGACATCTCTGGACTCCCTCCAGTTTGCTTATCCCCCTCAGCTGGGAGTGGAGGACGCCCTCATCCACTTACTACCCCGGATCTACACCAACCTGGACAAGCCTGGGGGTCTGTCAGGATCATGTTCTTTGACTTTTGTGCCTTTAACACAATCAGCCTGTTCTGCTGGGGGAGAAATTAAACAACATGCTCGTTGACACCCCCATGGTTGCCTGGATGTTGGACTTCCTCCCTGACCGATCCCGGTACGTCCGCCTACAGAACTGTGCGTCTGACACTGTTACCTGCAGCACAGGTGCTCCCCAGGGACAGTCCTACCCCCCTTTCTCTTCATCGTGTAAACCTCTGACTTCAGGTACAAGTCAGAGTCCTGCCACCTTCAGAAGTTTTCTCATGACTCTGTGGTTGTTGGATGTATCCAGGGTGGAGATATCACAGAGTATCGATCAGTGATGGACAGTTTTGTTAACTGGTGTGAGAACAATCATGTCCAGCTCAACGTCAGTAAAACAAAGAAACTGATGGTGGACTATAGGAAGTCCTGGACTCCTGTCGACCCTCTCTTCATACGGGGAGAGGCGGTGGAAGCAATGTTCCCTCTAAGCTGCCCGCGTGCGCAATTGCGCGCTGCTGACACTGTTTCCGCGCACAGAAAAACATCCAACCTGATTTGAAAATAAAAAACACAACAATTTATTCTGTTATTTCGCAGTGATTCAGTGAGTGACTGTCCGCTTCAGCCAATGATGCGATTCACGTACGTATTTCCTCAGTAACACCGTCACTGACCGGCTGTGACAGCGTCCTTATGAGACGCACCGATGGTTTAGCAAAGCGGAGTGAAGACACGCTAATGATGCTAAGTGCTGCTTATGTTGACCCTTAATAATAATGGCAAAACGAACGGGAAGTTATTTACATTTTCATATTTGGATATTGATCATTAAATACTGTCACAAGTTTATGATTCATAGAAATTTCAGAGTACAAATACCTGGGTGTCCTGTCCACCTGGACAATAAACTGGACCGGTCAGTTAATGAAGCATCAATCTAAAGAAAAACACAGAGCAGCTGTATTTTCTAGGAGACTAATGTCCTTCAACATCTGCAGCACCTTGCTCTGGATGTTCTGAGTCTGTGGTAGCCAGCTCCATCTTCTATGCTGTGGTTTGCTGAGGCAGCAGTATGAGGGTGGCAGATGGTAACAGACTGAATATACTGATAAGGAGGTCTGGTTCTGTTCTGGGGGAGGATCTGGACCCTCTGCATGTTGTGGCTGAGAGGAGAATGTTGTCCAAACTCCTTTCAGTCCTGGACAATCCCTCCCACCCAGTCCACTGTGTGCTGGCTGCACAGAGCAGCACGTTCAGCCAGAGACTGATCATAGAACAACACAGGAGACATAAACTGTTCAACTCGTCCCCCTCTTGTAAACAGGAGGGGACTGAAAGGTGAAAAGGACAATTATTTATTATTTTATTTTAAGGTCAATTATTATCTATCATATTTTGTTTTTAGTTGCATTTCAGTAGATTGTTCATTTGTCCATGTGGTTTTTCTCCTTGGTTTGGTTGAGGTGCTTTTCCTTTGTTTTTTACTTTTCCTGCAGAGAGCAGCTGTAACAAGACAACACAATTTCCATATGGGTTTAATAAAGTTATTTGAATAATGAATTTTGAAAAAAAATTATAAGAATCCTGAGTTTAGAGTTAGAATTCTGAGGAAAAAGTCAAAATTCAAATAAATTGTCGTCCTTCATATGTTTCTCATAATTTTCACCTTTGACAGTTTGTTGAACGAATCTGAACTAAAATTGCAAATTCAACAGGATCAAATCCAGTAGGTTTAAACACACATAGTTTTTATTATTGGACTGAGTTTTAGTGCAGGTAGCTAATACTTTAACTTCAGTAAAGAAGTTGCAGTGATATCTGTATTGGAGTATTTGCTTTTTACACGAGTAATTCATTTTGTGTACTTCTACCCCGTCTGCCATCTTCATCTCAGCAACACTGCAGCTTTTACTAAATCCAGTTTTGTGACAACACAGAAGACAATTTACACTGAAAGTTTGATGAACGAATCAAGTGGCAGTAAAATTCTGACTGGATGCTGCTGGTACATAAATGTGGATTCAGAGGAAGAAAACAAGCTCAGGGGGAAAAGAGAGAAGAATTGTGCAGAGTAAAACTGACTTTTACTGAAGTATTTTTATCAGCACTGGTTACCTACAGGGTGCAGCAATGGCAAACAAAACTTTCTTTCCTTTCTCCATCTTCTGCTTCTCAGCTCTTCATGCTGAGACTGTGTTGCAGTGAAGCTGAAACTGAGAAGTTTAAACAAAGCCATTTAACATTAACATCAAGATGTGAAACACAGGTGGGGAGGGAGGACGAGTAAAAGCAAAGGAACAGTAAAAATAGAATCAAGAATGTCTGCACTTTATTTACCACTTCACTTCCAACAGGTTTACAGAACTAAACATAATGTGTTTACTGTATATCTTCACTTGTCAGACTAAAAACATAGAAACTAGAAACTAGTTTGGACAAACTTACTAAACTCCATCCCTGGTTAGTGGGATGAACGGACCCTCAGATTTCAGGTTTCGGTTGCTAATATTTTCACATAAATTTTCAGGATATAAAGGAACTGTTAGATTTAGAGCAAATCATTAAAACCCATCTCACAGACCTCAATTATGTCAAAGAAATTTCATTACCACCAAAATTACACTTTTTAAGTACATATTTCATTTGTATGTCAATTTAAAAACTACAATACATGTAAATGTAAAGACCAACAAAATACAGTTTGCATCAAGAATTTGCCAGTTTAGAGAAACTAAAAGCAGATGCAGTGATATTGACTCCCAGTCCCCACAGGTGTGACCCAGGGTTCTGTCCTGAGTCCCTTGTTTTTATCATTTACATACTATAAATATCAAATTCACTTTTACTGTTACAACAGTTTTGCAATTTCTCTTGACCCTTCCTCTCTCTCTCCCTCCCCTCAGGTTAAGAGTCTGGGTGTCGTCCTCGATAGCACACTCTCCTTTACTTCCCACATGAATAACAACACAGTCGGCCTACTTCCACCTTTGCAGCATCAACCGCCTCTGTCTCTCCCTCACACTTCATACCGCTGCCATATTGGTTCACAGTCTGTCGCTTCCGTACTTGTCTACTGCAACTCCCTTCTTTTTGGTCCCCTCTGATTTTAACCAAGAGAAACTAAAATGGTCTTTGTCTAATTTAGTTTGCAGAACTTAACTGTGTCTCCATCCTCAAAACCAGCATAAAGTCCAGCATGTAGAGGCTGAGTGAATGTGGTCTGGACTCTGTGAAAGAGAGTCATGGTTTCAGAGACACTGTAGAAGGACAGAATACCTGCTCTGTGATCCAGGTACACTCCTATTCTGGAGGACTGAGGACCTGAGACTGGAGTTTTAATATTGTTGAAACAAAATTGTTTTGTTTTCCAATTATTTTGGAAACATCTTAGTGCCCAAGATTTGTCATTGTATCCAAATCCACATTCATCACCAAATCCTGATCTACTGATGTTCTTGTATGCGACTGCTATATCAACCCCTGTCCCTCTCCACTCCACCTCCCAGTAACAACGTCCAGTTAGACTCTCTCTGCTCAGGACCTGATACCAATGAATGAATCTGTCTTTGTGACTAGAATAAGACTGTTTTTGACTCATTACCGTTACTTTTCTGTTTCCCTCAGATAATAACAGATATTCATTTGCTGTGTTTGGATCCAGTGTGATTTCACATGAATATTTTAAGAATCCAGCTCTGGTCTTTGGTTCTGGTTCTGCTTGTGGCAGTAAAACATCCACTTGAGTCACTAATGATGAGATGTTTGTCCATGTCTGTCTCAGAATGTCCTGTAGTTGATCTCTGAGCTCTGACACAGCTGCTGTCACATCCTCAAAGTATCTCAGAGGACGGATGTTGATGCTGGATGTATGTGTAGATTCACTGAGTTGTGACAGTGAGGGGTAGTTGTGTAGAAACTGGTTGTGATCCTCTGTGTGTGAGAGCTGCTCCAGCTCAGCATCTTTCCTCTTCAGCTCAGTGATCTCCTGCTCCAGCTTCTCCTGAAGCTCTTTGACTTGACTCACTTCAGTTTCCTGCTGGGATCTGATCTGCTGCTTCACCTCAGAGCTTCTTTTCTCCATGAGACGGATCAGCTCAGTGAAGATCTTCTCACTGTCCTCCGCTGTTTTCTCAGCAGAGCGATTGAGAGCCTCCACCTCCTGTTGAAGAACCTTCACATCTTTCTCTCTGTCCTGGATTCTCTGCTGGATTTGTTGTCGACTCCCCTCGAGCTCTCTCTGCCTCTCAGTCCTTTCTGCTGCAGCTGAGACTGTGTCGTGGCCTTTATGTTCATCCACAGAGCAGAGATAACAGATACACTGCTGATCAGTACGGCAGAACATCTTCATCACCTCATCGTGACCAGAGCAGATGTTCTCCTGGAGGTTCTTGGAGGGCTCCACCAGCTTGTGTTTCTTTAACTGTGCTACATCATAATGAGGCTGCAGGTGTTTCTCACAGTAAGAGGCCAAACAGACCAGACAGGACTTAACAGCTTTCAGTTTTCTCTCTGTACAAAAATCACAGGACACATCTTCAGATCCAGCATAGCAGTGATCAGCAGGAGCAGCTTGGAGTCCAGTCTTCTTCAGCTCCTCCACTAAACCTGCTAAGATAGTATTTTTTACCAGGACAGGTCTCGGTGTGAAGATCTGTCTACACTGAAGACAGCTGTAGAGTTTCTTCTGATCTTCTTCATCCCAGTGGGTTTTAATACAGTTCAGACAGTAACTGTGTCCACAGGGAATAGTCACTGGAACCTTCAGTAGATTCAGACAGATCGAACAAGAAAAGGTTTCTCCGTCCAGCTGAACAGCTTTCTGCACCATTTTACCTTTAATGGTAATGACTGTGTCAGTTTCTCTTTCTTAGAACTGAGAGTTTGAGCTCTGATCTAAACAACATGTATTTCTGCAGAGAATGGAGCCTTTCAGTTCCTGCACTTCCTGGTTAGACCCATCTTCAAACTGTAGATGTCTTGTCTTCAAACTGTAGATCTAAAAGAGAGGGAACAAGGAAATAAATGGACACAGTAAAACTGTCTGTCACATGATTGTTCCTCACTCATCTCTCTCAGGTGCAAAGATCAAGGAGAGATAAGCCAGTTTGATAAGATCAGTCAAACCCTGCTGCTGTTGAACTGCACTGATGTGAAAGTTCATCACTACACCAGCACAGCTTTTTAGTGAGGTCCACTAATAACAGAACCTATTTAACAGTCCCAGGATTTCATTTGATTTGTTTTCAGATCCACCATCTTGTTAACAGTTGTGAATCTGTGTTAATAGTTGATCTGATGGACAGATCCATGGATATTTTTCCAGATTATGGGAAAGATTTTTCTTTTTAGGATTTGTTATTTTCTACTATTAACAATATTGTCGTGGACAACTATCTGTCATATGAGGCTGAAAATCAGTTTGATGCTAAAATATTTACATAAGTTACTTTTGTCTAAAACATTTGTTCCAATAAATCATTGATCTACAAAAACCATTTAAACCATAATCATTATTATTAAATCATCCAGAAATAATGAATTTATAAACACAATAACAATACATTTAAAATTGCATTGCTGTTATTTATGTGCTTATGTATCCAACATCTGATCAGTGACATTTACACACAGTAAAAATACAGAATGCAGGTTTCTGCTTGGTTTCCTCAGTTCCTCTCCCCTGATTCTACTCTTTCCATCCCTCCATGAATGTTTAGTGCAAGGACACGAGACAAGATGCGAGTGAGGGAAATGATGGAGCTTAGAAGAGACTTAGGAGCTGTGTTTGAGAGCAGAAGAGGAGGATGTTCACTTCTTCAAATACGTCATTCAAGACTTGAAGCAAAAGCTGAATTTAAGTCTTTAAACAAAAATGTTATGATCTTTTGATCCCACAGGACCTGAATGCACCAGATCATTTTTCTCTGAGGTTAAGGTGGAAACTGTAATAAGTCAATGACTCGAAAACATGTAGTTTCATTCATTTATTGATTATTTATAGGATTTAAACTTTGTTCCAAATGAAACAAAAACATCACAATTGGATTCGTTTAGACAAAAGCATCATGTCGTTCATTGTATTTAGAGACTTTGATATTTCTGTTTTACTGATATTTCTGTTTGTTTAAAAAACAATCTTGAATCTGAAAATGAAAAACTGCTTTTAAACACTAAGGTTGCACCAACATACAAACCCACAGTTCAGAGTTCATACAGTAGCTTCAGACTGATGTGGTGGATTAATTTGTGCAGTCCATCCATTTTCAGAGAGACACATTTCTGTTGTGTTTTCTTCTGGTCCAAATATTCAATCCGTAGTCACACAACAATCTTGAATCTTGACTATGTGAGTTTTTCCTACATCTACAAACTGACAGACAAACTGAGCCATTTTAGAAAGTCCACCTCAGTAGAAATGATCTCAGTCACACAAAACGATTACAGTGCAGCTTTACTTGCAGTGCAGTTACACATTCATTTACTGCAATGAACGTGTCCTATTACACAACTGGGAGATTATACATACACACATTAACAAGGTGGGAGGCTGCAACATGTGTAGAGCCTGACACGTATATTTAGGCAGGAAAGAAAAACAACAAAGTGGATCATAAGAACAAGAACAGGCAGGAAATAAGACGGAATAACACAGATCATCTGACAGAACAAAGGTCAACACTTTATTATCAGGCTACTGAGTGACAAGAAGCACCTGAGCTGCAGGTAACTGCCTCATATACAGCTAAAGGAACTAAGTATATTTACTCAAGTACTGAGCTACTTATACTTTACTTGCATGTTACTATTGTCTGCTTCTTCTGTTTCACTGTGTGTTTGAGCCAAACAGTAAAATGAGACTCGCACTTTGATGCATTTCTGTGTTACAAAGGTTTGTGACCCATCAGCAGACGTCCAGATATCTGCAGGAAGATGTTTATTGTTTCGGCCCATTTATCAAAACAGGAATCATTACATTTAGAAATTCTTGACACTTTTTTAACCTTTAAATCTGTAAATATAAAATTCTGCTCATCATAAAAGTACAGAAATTTGTTTTTCAAATGGCTGCACTAGCTTAACCTTACATTTGTTTCAGAGACACTGTAGAAGGACAGAATACCTGCTCTGTGAGCCAGGTACACTCCTATTCTGGAGGACTGAGGACCTGAGACTGGAATGTGGACACTGTCATATATGAACTTATGGATACAGCTAAAGATACACTCGAATACTAAAGACTTGAATCTGAAAAAATACTCATCGTTTTACATGAGAAAAAAAAAAGAGAAATATCAGAGTGTACTTTATATTTTAAAGCATAATCAAACAAAACAAGTGGGTTTAGCAACACGTGGTACAAATGTATAATTGTGTGTGTTGCTGAATTTATTATTCTATACCAATGAGCGTAAATCCTATTAATAATAAAAAAAGGAAAAGAAGTTAGAAATGTTGGAATATACAGCACAGTGAGACATTTGTGTCAGGATCCCAAACTTCACTTCCTCCCTCTAGACTTTTATTTTGCAGCCACTTCCTGTTTCCTGGTCCCGTCACATTGTTTCCGCTTTACTAATCACCGGTAATCAGTTTCACCTGCTCTCATCACTTTGCTTATTTACCTCCTCAGTTCCCTCAGCAAACTGTCAGGTTGTCTGCTAATCACTGTCCAGTGATTGTCTGTCATTGACTGTCACTTTCCAGCCTCCATCCAGCCTCCATCCAGCCTCCATCCAGCCTCCATCCAGCCTCCATCCAGCCTCCATCCAGCCTCCATCCAGCCTCCATCACGTTGAATGTTTTCCATGTCCATGTTTGACTCACCCCATCGGAGACATACAAGCACCCGGTGCACGCTCTCTCTCTCCCGCCGAAGGATGGCCCTCGCACCTCTGATTCTACTTTGGGCCCAACCGTCTCGCAAAATGCAGCTGTGCTGATGGTCATTGTGATTTTCTTTCTGCGTCTCTGGACGGACCTTAAAATGGTGTCTTGACACTCTTGCCCAGGTTTTCCTCCACTTTCCTCTTTGGCAGTGAGCGGAGCACCAACTTCTATTACACACCTGACAGTGAAAGGTGTGTTAAAGGAGGACAGTGGCGAATTGTGGTTGACAGCTGCACTTCTGGGAGCAAATATCTGCCTCCATGTTCTTGCCACTTCAAACGATGTGTAGACTTTGTTACAGGAGTAAAACTCTTAGGATTTACATCGGTCAAACGTTGAGAGGGAACATTTTGCTGCCTTTACCGAACAAACCCATAATGAAAGATAATGTGAACATGACGTGAGAGGAAGTTTCTGCCAGAGGTTCTTCACACAGCTCCCCCGTCCACTCCTTGCTTTTAAACAGTCTGTCTACAGTGAAGCAGCAGCAGCAGCAGCGCCCTCTACTGTCTGTAAGAGAAAACTGGGGGTAAAAAGAAAAGCTTACAGCACCTGGTATTCCCAGGCGGTCTCCCATCCAAGTACTAACCAGGCCCGACCCTGCTTAGCTTCCGAGATCGGACGAGATCGGGCGTGTTCAGGGTGGTATGGCCGTAAGCCACAGCTCCGTGCACAAACACACATTTTATACAAGCACATCATCACCAGCATCCCATCCAACTGGCTCAGTTTCAGCCATAGACCACCTGGGTGCTCGCCTGAGGAGCTACCGGCTGGAGGGTGGCTAAAGAGGAGGCGGAAATACTTAGTAACTGCTCCTCCTGATCTGCTGTGATCCGTTGTTAGAAAGAGCAGAGCAGCAACCAGCTGAGAGCAGACTACGACTGTGGAAGCACTTTGCTGCTGGGGGCCGCCTCTCCAAGACGCCGCTGTTTATTTGATGCCCCCCGTGCTTCATTTGCTCACATCGAGAGCGATGTGACACCTGACAAGAGCCAGAGATCGTCGACCACCTCCTTCTCAAAAGGCCTGTTTGCCAAAACTCTCATGGTTTACGGCCATACCACCCTGAACACGCCCGATCTCGTCCGATCTCGGAAGCTAAGCAGGGTCGGGCCTGGTTAGTACTTGGATGGGAGACCGCCTGGGAATACCAGGTGCTGTAAGCTTTTTCCTCATCAACAATCCAAAACCTCAAAATATGCACTTTGTTATCATCACAGGTGAAGCATCCAACCCTCACAATGTGACAAAGGGACTTTTCTTTTTGACAAATGACTGAAACAAAGAATCCCTTCTCCAATTTGCTTCAGACCAATTTTCCCACAATCCACTCACAGGCTCCTCAGCTAACAGTCTGCGCCTGTAAAAGTAAGGCCTGATCCAGGACACGAGAACTTGGTGGTGCCGGTGACTTTTTCCTTTCTCTGCTAAAATCCTCCGGCACAATAACGTTGTCAAACCGCTAAACTCAGCTCGTCTCCCCACGCACTCTAGTAAGTCCTGCCTTTGTTTTAGACTCCATTTCCCATAAGTCAGTATTAAGTACTAGTATGTGTGTCCTCCCTCATAGACTGGAGATCAGCGCCACCTAGTGAGTCGGAGCGCAACCACATCACCATCCTGCTTTGCCAACAACATTCTTTAATAAACTTGGTTAAAACTGAGAAGTTGTGTCAAGCACCTTATTGCGTCCAACCCTAAAAACTAACCCGTTACAATCTGACACTAAAATGTCCTTATATCTGCTAACAACTTATTATGTGTTACATTTCTACCAATGAATAAATGTTTTTGTGCTTAGAAACGCTGAGATCCTGCAGGAGGCTGTTCTAAACGCTTAACACCAGCCTTGTCATAAACTGTGTGGCCACCAGGAGGCGAAAGAGCTGCACTGAAACCTGATCACTGTGGGGAAACACAGTGTGGTGTTAAATGTTTTCACCGTGTTTGTCTGCAGAAGTGTCCTCATTCCCTGAAATGGTTTTCAAACCACCAACTGCTTTTACACGTAGCAAAGTTTAAAAAATAATAAGCCAAAGTAATAAATAACTAATGGTTAATCCGAGGGGGCCACAAATGCCCTGCAGGGATGTTGTGACATCTCTGGACTCCCTCCAGTTTGCTTATCCCCCTCAGCTGGGAGTGGAGGATGCCCTCATCCACTTACTACCCCGGATCTACACCAACCTGGACAAGCCTGGGGGTCTGTCAAGATCATGTTTTATGTTTTTTGACTTTTGGCGGTGGAAGCAATGTTCCCGCTAATCTGCGCGTGTGCGCAATTGCGCACTGCTGACACTGTCTCCGCGCACCGAAAAACATCCAACCTGATTTGAAAATAAAAAACACAACAATTTATTCTGTTATTTCGCAGTGATTCAGTGAGTGACTGTCCGCTTCAGCCAATGATGCGATTCACGTACGTATTTCCTCAGTAACAACGTCACTGACAGGCTGTGACAGCGTCCTTATGAGCCGCACCGGTGTTTTAGCAAAGCGGTGTGAAGACACGCTAATGATGCTAAGTGCTGCTTATGTTGACCCTTAATAATAATGGCAAAACGAACGGGAATTTATTTACAATTTTCATATGTGGATATTGATCATTAAATACTGTCACAAGTTTAATGCAACCGCAAGGGGGCACAAGCCAGTGTCTTCTTGTGCCAGTCCCAAGTCTGGATAAATGCAGAGGGTTGTGGCAGGAAGGGCATCCGACGTAAAACACATGCCAAATCAAACATGCGAATCGTGACAAAGACTTCCATACCGGATCGGTCGGGGCCCGGGTTAACAACGACCGCCACCGGTGCTGTTGACCTACAGGGTACCGGTGGAAATTGGACTACTGTTGGTCGAAGACGAAGAAGAAGAGGAGGAAGGTGTGTTCGTAGGCAGAGAGAGAAGAGGAAAGCTAAGAATGTAGGACTGACAGTAGGGACTTTGAATGTTGGTACTATGACAGGGAAGGCTAGGGAGTTGATCGACATGATGCAGAGAAGGAAGGTGGACATACTGTGTGTCCAGGAGACCAGGTGGAAAGGTAGCAAGGCTAGAAGCTTAGGAGCAGGGTTTAAGTTGTTTTACCATGGGTCAGATAGGAAGAGAAATGGAGTAGGAGTTATATTGAAAGAGGATTTTGTGAGGAATGTTCTAGAGGTGAAAAGAGTATCAGACAGGTTGATGAGTCTGAAGCTGGAAGTTGAAGGGGTGATGTTCAATGTTGTGAGTGGTTATGCCCCACAGGTAGGATGTGAGTTAGAAGAGAAGGAGAAATTCTGGAGTGAGTTAGATGAAGTGATGCAGAGCATCCCCAGAGGTGAGAGAGTTGTCATTGGTGCAGATTTCAATGGGCATGTAGGTGAAGGGAACAGAGGTGATGAGACTGTTATGGGCAGGTTTGGTGTTCAGGACAGGAACGCAGAAGGTCAGATGGTGGTTGACTTTGCAAAGAGGATGGAAATGGCTGTAGTAAACACTTTCTTTCAGAAGAGGCAGGAACATAGGGTGACGTACAAGAGCGGAGGGAGAAGCACTCAGGTAGACTACATCTTGTGTAGACGTTGTAATCTGAAAGAGATCAGTGACTGTAAAGCATTGGTAGGGGAGAGTGTAGCCAGACAACACAGGATGGTGGTGTGTAAAATGATGCTGGTGGTGAGGAAGATAAGGAGGACTAAGGCAGAGCAGAGGACAAAGTGGTGGAAGTTGAAAAAGGAAGAATGTCGTTTAGTTTTCAGGGAGGAGCTGAGACAGACTCTGGGTGGTTTGGAGGTGCTTCCAGATGACTGGACTACTACAGCTAATTTGATCAGGGAGACAGGTAGGAGGGTACTCGGTGTGTCATCTGGAAAGAGGAAAGCGGACAAGGAGACTTGGTGGTGGAACGAGGAAGTTCAGGAGTGTATACAGAGAAAGAGGTTAGCTAAGAAGAAGTGGGACACTGAGAGGACTGAAGAGAGTAGACAGGAGTACAGGGAGATACAGCGTAAGGTGAAGATAGAGGTGGCAAAGGCCAAACAAAGAGCATATGAGGACTTGTATGCTAGGTTGGACACTAAAGAGGGAGAGGTGGATTTGTACAGGTTGGCCAGACAAATAGATAGAGATGGAAAGGATGTGCAGCAGGTTAGGGTGATTAAAGATAAGGATGGAAATGTATTGACAGGTGCCAGGAGTGTGATGGGAAGATGGAAGGAGTACTTTGAAGAGTTGATGAACGAGGAAAATGAAAGGGAACGAAGAGTAGAAGAGGTGACTGGTGTGGAGCAGGAAGTAGCAAAGATTAGTAAGAGTGAAGTGAGGAGGACATTGAAGAGGATGAAGAGCGGAAAGGCAGTTGGTCCTGATGACAAACCTGTGGAGGTATGGAAGTGTCTAGGAGAGGTGGCAGTAGAATTTTTGACTAGTTTGTTTAACAAGATCTTGGAGAGTGAGAGGATGCCAGAGGACTGGAGGAAAAGTGTACTGGTACCAATTTTTAAGAACAAGGGAGATGTGCAGAGCTGTGGCAACTACAGAGGAATAAAGCTGATGAGTCACACAATGAAGTTGTGGGAAAGAGTAGTGGAAGCTCGGCTAAGGGCAGAGGTGAGTATTTGTGAGCAGCAATATGGTTTCATGCCTAGAAAGAGTACAACAGATGCAGTATTTGCTTTGAGGACGCTGATGGAGAAGTACAGAGAGGGTCATAGGGAGTTGCATTGTGTCTTCGTAGATTTAGAAAAAGCGTATGACAGGGTGCCGAGAGAGGAGCTGTGGTATTGTATGAGGACGTCTGGAGTGGCAGAGAAGTATGTTAGAGTGGTGCAGGACATGTATGAGAGCTGTAAGACAGTGGTGAGGTGTGCTGTAGGTGTGACAGAGGAGTTCAAGGTGGAGGTGGGTCTGCATCAAGGATCAGCTTTGAGCCCCTTCTTGTTTGCTCTGGTGATGGACAGACTGACAGATGAGGTTAGACAAGAATCTCCCTGGACTATGATGTTTGCAGATGACATTGTTATTTGTAGTGAGAGCAGGGAGCAGGTGGAGGAAAATCTAGAGAAGTGGAGGTCTGCTCTGGAAAACAGAGGAATGAAGCTTAGCCGCAGCAAGACAGAATACATGTGTGTAAATGAGAGGGACCCAGGTGGAACGGTGAGGTTACAGGGAGCAGGTTCTCTTTGGGAGTGACGAGGATGGACAGGATCAGGAATGAGTACATCAGAGGGACAGCTCATGTAAGATGTTTTGGAGATAAAGTCAGAGAGGCCAGATTGAGGTGGTTTGGACATGTTCAGAGGAGAAACTGTGAATATATCGGTAGAAGGATGCTGAGGTTGGAGCTGCCAGGCAGGAGGTCTAGAGGAAGACCAAAGAGGAGATTTATGGATGTAGTGAGGGAGGACATGAAGTTAGTTGGTGTGAGTGAAGAGGATGCAGAGGATAGAGTTAGATGGAGGCACATGATTCGCTGTGGCGACCCCTGAAAGGGAGCAGCCGAAAGGAAAAGAAGAAGAAGAAGAAGAAATACTGTCACAAGTTTATGATTCGTAGAAATTTCAGAGTACAAATAACTGGGTGTCCACCTGGACAATAAACTGGAGCGGTCAGTTAATGAAGCATCAATCTAAAGGAAAACACAGAGAAGCTGTATTTTCTAGGAGAGTAATGTCCTTCAACATCTGCAGCACCTTGCTCTGGATGTTCTGAGTCTGTGGTAGCCAGCTCCATCTTCTATGCTGTGGTTTGGAGAATGTTGTCCAAACTCCTCTCAGTCCTGGACAATCCCTCCCACCCAGTCCACTGTGTGCTGGCTGCACAGAGCAGCACTTTCAGCCAGAGAATGATCACAGAACAACACAGGAGACATAAACTGTTCAACTCGTACCCCTCTTGTAAAAATGAGGGGACTGAAAGGTCAAAATGGACAATTATTTATTATATCACGTTTGACAGTTTGTTGAACGAATCTGAACTAAAATTGCAAATTCAACAAGATCAAATCCAGTAGGTTTAAACATACATAGTTTTCTTTGTCAAGTACTTTTGTTTTTATTACTTTAACTTGAGTAAAGAAGTTGCAGTGATATCTGTATTGGAGTATTTGCTTTTTACACGAGTAATTCATTTTGTGTACTTCTACCACATCTGCCATTTTCATCTCAGCAACACTGCAGCTTTTACTAAATACAGTTTTTTGACAACACAGAAAACAAGTTACAGTGAAAGTTTGATGAACGAATCAAGTGGCAGTAAAATTCTGACTGGATGCTGCTGGTACATAAATGTGGATTCAGAGGAAGAAAACAAGCTCAGGGGGAAAAGAGAGAAGAATTGTGCAGAGTAAAACTGACTTTTACTGAAGTATTTTTATCAGCACTGGTTACCTACAGGGTGCAGCAATGACAAACAAAACTTTCTTTCCTTTCTCCATCTTCTGCTTCTCAGCTCTTCATGCTGAGACTGTGTTGCAGTGAAGCTGAAACTGAGAAGTTTGAACAAAGCCATTTAACATTAACATCAAGATGTGAAACACAGGTGGGGAGGGAGGACGAGTAAAAGCAAAGGAACAGTAAAAATAGAATCAAGAATGTCTGCACTTTATTTACCACTTCACTTCCAACAGGTTTACAGAACTAAACATAATGTGTTTACTGTATATCTTCACTTGTCAGACTAAAAACATAGAAACTAGAAACTAGTTTGGACAAACTTACTAAACTCCATCCCTGGTTAGTGGGATGAACGGACCCTCAGATTTCAGGTTTCAGTTGCTAATATGTTCACATAAATTTTCAGGATATAAAGGAACTGTTAGATTTAGAGCAAATCATTAAAACTCATCTCACAGACATCAATTATGTTAAAGAAATTTCATTACCACCATAATTACACTTTTTAAGTACATATTTCATTTGTATGTCAATTTAAAAACTACAATACATGTAAATGTAAAGACCAACAAAATACAGTTTGATCCATACAAGTCTCCAACAAACATTAATGCATCAAGAAGTTGCCAGTTTAGAGAAACTAAAAGTAGATGCAGTGATATTGACTCCCAGTCACCACAGGTGTGACCCAGGGTTCTGTCCTGAGTCCCTTGTTTTTATCATTTACATACTATAAATATCAAATTCACTTTTACTGTTACAACAGTTTTGCAATTTCTCTTGACCCTTCCTCTCTCTCTCCCTCCCCTCAGGTTAAGAGTCTGGATGTCATCCTCGATAGCACACTCTCCTTTCCTTCCCACATGAATAACAACACAGTCGGCCTACTTCCACCTTTGCAGCATCAACCGCCTCTGTCTCTCCCTCACACCTCTTACCGCTGCCATACTGGTTCACAGTCTGTCGCTTCCGGACTTGTCCACTGCAACTCCCTTCTATTTGGTCCCCTCTGATTTTAACCAACTGAAAGTAAAATGGTCTTTGTCTAATTTAGTTTGCAGAACTTAACTGTGTCTCCATCCTCAAAACCAGCATAAAGTCCAGCATGTAGAGGCTGAGTGAATGTGGTCTGGACTCTGTGGAGGAGAGTCATGGTTTCAGAGACACTGTAGAAGGACAGAATACCTGCTCTGTGATCCAGGTACACTCCTATTCTGGAGGACTGAGGACTGGAGTTTCAATATTGTTGAACCAAAAAGTAAAATTGTTTTGGTAACAACTTAGTGCCCAAGATTTGTCATTTAATCCAAAATCACATTTATCACCGCTCCCATCTCTGCTGATGTTCTTGTATGTGACTGCTACATTAACTCCTGTCCCTCTCCACTCCACCTCCCAGTAACTACGTCCAGTCAGACTCTCTCTGCTCAGGACCTGAAACGAATGAATGAATCTGTCTGGGTGATGAGAGTAAGATTGTTTTTGACTCATTACTGTTACTTTTCTGTTTCCCTCAGATAATAACAGATATTCATTTGCTGTGTTTGGATCCAGTGTGATTTCACGTGAATATTTTAAGAATCCAGCTCTGGTCTTTGGTTCTGGTTGTGGATCTAACAGTAAAACATCCACTTGAGTCACTAATGATGAGATATTTGTCCATGTCTGTCTCAGAATGTCCTGTAGTTGATCTCTGAGCTCTGACACAGCTGCTGTCACATCCTCAAAGTATCTCAGAGGACGGATGTTGATGCTGGATGTATGTGTAGATTCACTGAGTTGTGACAGTGAGGAGTAGTTGTGTAGAAACTGGTTGTGATCCTCTGTGTGTGAGAGCTGCTCCAGCTCAGCATCTTTCCTCTTCAGCTCAGTGATCTCCTGCTCCAGCTTCTCCTGAAGCTCTTTGACTTGACTCACTTCAGTTTCCTGCTGGGATCTGATCTGCTGCTTCACCTCAGAGCTTCTTTTCTCAATGAGACGGATCAGCTCAGTGAAGATCTTCTCACTGTCCTCCACTGTTTTCTCAGCAGAGCGATTGAGAGCCTCCACCTCCTGTTGAAGCACCTTCACATCTTTGTCTCTGTCCTGGATTCTCTGCTGGATTTGTTGTCGACTCCCCTCGAGTTCTCTCTGCCTCTCAGTCCTTTCTGCTGCAGCTGAGACTGTGTCGTGGCCTTTATGTTCATCCACAGAACAGAGATAACAGATACTCTGCTGATCAGTACAGCAGAACATCTTCATCACTTCCTCCTGATGAGAGCAGATGTTCTCCTGGAGGTTCTTGGAGGGCTCCACCAGCTTGTGTTTTTTAAAAGCAGGAGATTCATAATGAGGCTGCAGGTGTTTCTCACAGTAAGAGGCCAGACACATCAAACAGGACTTAACAGCTTTCAGTTTCCTCCCAGTACAATAATCACAGACCACATCTTCAGGTCCAGCATAGCAGTGATCAGCAGTAGCAGCTTGGAGTCCAGTCTTCTTCAGCTGCTCCACTAAACCTGCTAACATGGTGTTTTTCAACAAGACAGGTCTCGGTGTGAAGGTCTGTCTACACTGAGAACAGCTGTAGAGTCTCTTCTCATCCTCTTTATCCCAATGGGTTTTAATACAGTTCAGACAGTAACTGTGTCCACAGTGAATAGTCACTGGAACCTTCAGTAGATCCAGACAGATCGAACAAGAAAAGGTTTTTCGGTTCAGCTGAACTCCTTTCTGCGCCATTTCACCTTCAGTGATAAAGACTGTGTCAGTTTCACTTTCTTTGAACTGAGAGTTTGAACACTGATCTAAACATGTGTTTCTGCAGAGAATGGATCCTGTCAGTTCCTGCACTTCCTGGTTACACCCATCTTCAAAGTGTAGATCTAAACAGGAGGGAATAAGAAAATAAAGTGCAGCTCAGTGTGTGTGAGAGCAGAAAAGGAGGAGTTGCACTGTTCATCCATCAAGTCATTAAAGCATTCGAGCAATTTTAAAATAACATGTTTTAATACAAAGATGTTCCTGAAAGATATTTTCACATCAGTTAATTTTAAAAGTCAATTCACACAAAAGCTTCCTGTAGTTCATTGTTGTGTGAGTCTTTTGATATTTAAGTTTTTTCAGCTCATACTTATGGATCAGTTGGTGGCCTCCTATTTTCCACATCCACACATCCTGTTCTTGTTATTTTTGTCCTAAATCTTAACTTATTTAATTTAGTGAGACACCAGTACAAATGTTCATGGTTCTGCAAGTCAGTCACCTGAGCTCAGTCCAGTAGAGTTTGTTGCTGAAGAACTGAATGAAGAAAGCAAAACAAACGTTAACATTAAGCAGGAAATTAAGCTGATTGCTGTATTACAATTGCTGTAATATGTTTTTGAATGTGACTTTTGTTTCAGAATTCTGGCTTTTTTCTCATAATTTACTTTGTTCTTACAGACTTATGATATTAAAAAGAAACTGAAGCTTTGAATCAATATGAAGCAAATGTGTTGAACATTCTTTGGGGTTTTGAAGCATTTGACAGTTAAAATGACGACATCTGCTGGAAATCTGCATGTTGTCTTCTTAGAGTATAACTGTTGCAGTACCTCGTGTACTTAGTTCATATAGTCAGTGAACAACAGTGAGACTCTCACTCAATTGAGAGAACTGGTTCAGTTTTTTTTTCAGAATAGTTTCAAAATAATCAATGACAAAATCTGATGATTTCTACTGATGCAGAAAAAGAGAAACAGCATTTTTAAAAGCATTCTCATTACAGCAGAAATTTTATTAGACATTTATATCACAGAGTAGATAAAATTTTCACCTAGAGAAAAAAAACATATCATGAGCAGTGAAGTCATCTACCGCTGCAGAAGTCACAAGTAAAAACCTACACAAACTCAAAGTATTATTAGAACATTAAATTAGATGTTAAAATACCACCATGATTGACACGTGATGTGTGGTGTCTCTGGATTAAACATCAGTAAAAACCTTCCAAAAAACTAACTAGAATATACAATTTAACCCACTGGTACCCACCAGTTCTCACCAGTTTTCAGCAGTTTACACCAGAGATTCATGTAAAGATTAACATTATTTCGGTGCATATGATACAAACCCTTTGGAAAATCATTTTTGCTGTAATAAATCCAAATTCCCCCTTTTGACACATGGTTTAACCTGTGCGCCAAATTTTCTCTGTGTTTAGGAAAACTTTTTTTCCCCGTTTCTTTCTCAGAGAAAATTGTTGCACAGCAGTGAGTGTTGATAAAACGTCTGTGTCTGTTCAACATGTTCTTCTATGAGCCACAAATTCAGCATCTTGAGCTGAATAATATGATAAACATCACATTATGTAACAACAGCAAAATCTTATTGGTTCTCGCCAGTGGTGGGCTTGTGTAAAGCAGAACCATCTGGATAAAGTAACATTGTAACTGGGTTAAGAAGATTGTGAAGAACATACAAACGTCTCTTTTGTTGTGTTTTCTTTAACCAGCATGAAACATGTTTTTGCAAAAGTGTTTTGAATTATGCAAAATCCCACTTTTCTCAGTAGAAAACAGTGAATCTGAATCATCTGCCTCTGCTTGTGGTTTTAGTAAGTTACATTTTGTATTTAAATGTATGTAGCAGAAGCAGGTGCTTAGATGCACTGAGGTACTGTTTTATAATATTTTAAGTGGTTCTGCCATAACTTTTATTAGTTAACGAGTTGAGGAGTCTTATCACCTGGTATATAAAAATCTAAAATGTATGTTTATCTCCTCACACATATTGTAACAGTGCTTTGCTTGTTTGCAGGCAGAGCACTGACTGCAGTTTATTTTAGTATAGTTGTACATTGTGGTTTTAATTTGTCAGGTTGTTTTTGGATTTGGTTGAGTTTGAACTCTTCTTTTGTTTCTGGTACTGCGCCAGGTTGCTGCCTCCACCTATGGTTGTGGTTGGTATATTGGGAGTTGGCTCACTGTTATACTGCATGTTTAGTGTTTGTGTGGTTTGTTGTGTGGTTACTTCACATTTAGGATACTCCCAGCCCCCTGCCAGGGGGTGGTTGGTCTTTTTCTTTTCCTTTTTAGTTTTAGGATTTTAATATTGTTTTGTTTTTATTAAATAGCCATTATAGCAGTTAACCCACACTGACGGTTGTGGCCTCTTTATTGAAGCCCCTGTGCTTCATTTATCAATTTAATCTTGACTGGGTATCTCAGGATACTCACACAACAGGTTACATTAAGGCTCACTGTGACGTCAGGGTGTTTTATCATGTGACCTACTCTATAATAAGGACAGCTTCACGCAATCTTAGTGGATTCACACAGGAAAGAATCAGTAGCTCATCCGATCCTAAACTTTTGTCAGGATCCCCAACTTCACTTCCTCTTTATGACTTTTATTTTGCAGCCACTTCCTCTTTCCTGGTCCCGTAGCATTGTTTCCGCTTTACTAATCACCGGTAATCAGTTTCACCTGCTCTCATCACTTTGCTTATTTACGTCCTCAGTTCCCTCAGCAAACTGTCAGGTTGTCTGCTAATCACTGTGACTTTCCAGCCTCCATCACGTTCATCATTGCGATCCACGGCGAAGAGAATGTTTTCCATGTCCATGTTTGACTCAACCCATCGGAGACATACAAGCACCCGGTGCACGCTCTCCCGCCGAAGGATGGCCATCGCACCTCTGATTCTACTTTGGGCCCAACCGTCTCGCAAAATGCAGCTGTGCTGATGGTCATTGTGATTTTCTTTCTGCGTCTCTGGACGGACCTTAAAATGGTGTCTTGACACTCTTGCCCAGGTTTTCCTCCACTTTCCTCTTTGGCAGTGAGCGGAGCACCAACTTCTATTACACACCTGACAGTGAAAGGTGTGTTAAAGGAGGACAGTGGCGAATTGTGGTTGACAGCTGCACTTCTGGGAGCAAATATCTGCCTCCATGTTCTTGCCACTTCAAACGATGTGTAGACTTTGTTACAGGAGTAAAACTCTTAGGATTTACATCGGTCAAACGTTGAGAGGGAACATTTTGCTGCCTTTACCGAACAAACCCATAATGAAAGATAATGTGAACATGACGTGAGAGGAAGTTTCTGCCAGAGGTTCTTCACACAACTCCCCCGTCCACTCCTTGCTTTTAAACAGTCTGTCTACAGTGAAGCAGCAGCAGCAGCAGCAGCAGCGCCCTCTACTGTCTGTAAGAGAAAACTGGGGGGAAAAAGAAAAGCTTACAGCACCTGGTATTCCCAGGCGGTCTCCCATCCAAGTACTAACCAGGCCCGACCCTGCTTAGCTTCCGAGATCGGACGAGATCGGGCGTGTTCAGGGTGGTATGGCCGTAAGCCACAGCTCCGTGCACAAACACACATTTTATACAAGCACATCATCACCAGCATCCCATCCAACTGGCTCAGTTTCAGCCATAGACCACCTGGGTGCTCGCCTGAGGAGCTACCGGCTGGAGGGTGGCTAAAGAGGAGGCGGAAATACTTAGTAACTGCTCCTCCTGATCTGCTGTGATCCGTTGTTAGAAAGAGCAGAGCAGCAACCAGCTGAGAGCAGACTAGGACTGTGGAAGCACTTTGCTGCTGGGGGCCGCCTCTCCAAGACGCCGCTGTTTATTTGATGCCCCCCGTGCTTCATTTGCTCACATCGAGAGCGATGTGACACCTGACAAGAGCCAGAGATCGTCGACCACCTCCTTCTCAAAAGGCCTGTTTGCCAAAACTCTCGTGGCTTACGGCCATACCACCCTGAACACGCCCGATCTCGGAAGCTAAGCAGGGTCGGGCCTGGTTAGTACTTGGATGGGAGACCGCCTGGGAATACCAGGTGCTGTAAGCTTTTTCCTCATCAACAATCCAAAACCTCAAAATATGCACTTTGTTATCATCACAGGTGAAGCATCCAACCCTCACAATGTGACAAAGGGACTTTTCTTTTTGACAAATGACTGAAACAAAGAATCCCTTCTCCAATTTGCTTCAGACCAATTTTCCCACAATCCACTCACAGGCTCCTCAGCTAACAGTCTGCGCCTGTAAAACTAAGGCCTGATCCAGGACCCGAGAACTTGGTGGGGCCAGTGACTTTTTCCTTTCTCCCACGCACTCTAGTAAGTCCTGCCTTTGTTTTAGACTCCATTTCATATGTGTGTCCTCCCTCATAGACTGGAGATCAGCGCCACCTAGCGAGTCTGAGGGCAACCACATCACCATCCTGCTTTGCCAACAACATTCTTTAATAAACTTGGTTAAAACTGAGAAGTTGTGTCAAGCACCTTATTGCGTCCAACCCTAAAAACTAACCCGTTACAATTTGACACTAAAATGTCCTTATATCTGCTAACAACTTAATATGTGTTACATTTCTACCAATGAATAAATGTTTTTGTGCTTAGAAACGCTGAGATCCTGCAGGAGGCTGTTCTAAACGCTTAACACCAGCCTTGTCATAAACTGTGTGGCCACCAGGAGGCGAAAGAGCTGCACTGAAACCTGATCACTGTGGGGAAACACAGTGTGGTGTTAAATGTTTTCACCGTGTTTGTCTGCAGAAGTGTCCTCATTCCCTGAAATGGTTTTCAAACCACCAACTGCTTTTACATGTAGGAAAGGTAAAAAAAATAAGCCAAAGTAATAACTAGGTTATGGTAAATCTGTGGGAACAGACGCAGCCTGTTGCAGTTTCTCTCCTTCTTGGGGGATTTGTTTTAATTTATTCTTTTTTGTATTTTTTAGTTTTATTGAGTATCTAGTTTGTCGTGAAAAGATGGTCTGAGGGGGCCACAAATGCCCTGCAGGGATGTTGTGACATCTCTGGACCCCCTCCAGTTTGCTTATCCCCCTCAGCTGGGAGTGGAGGACGCCCTCATCCACTTACTACCCCGGATCTACACCAACCTGGACAAGCCTGGGGGTCTGTCAAGATCATGTTTTATGTTTTTTGACTTTTGGCGGTGGAAGCAATGTTCCCGCTAATCTGCGCGTGTGCGCAATTGCGCGCTGCTGACACTGTCTCCGCGCACAGAAAAACATCCAACCTGATTTGAAAATAAAAAACACAACAATTTATTCTGTTATTTCGCAGTGATTCAGTGAGAGAGTGTCCGCTTCAGCCAATGATGCGATTCACGTACGTATTTCCTCAGTAACAACGTCACTGACCGGCTGTGACAGCGTCCTTAGGAGCCGCACCGGTGTTTTAGCAAAGCGGAGAGAAGACACGCTAATGATGTTAAGTGCTGCTTATGTTGACCCTTAATAATAATGGCAAAACGAACGGGAAGTTATTTACATTTTCATATATAGATATTGATCATTAAATACTGTCACAAGTTTATGATTCGTAGAAATTTCAGAGTACAAATACCTGGGTGTCCACCTGGACAATAAACTGGACCGGTCAGTTAATGAAGCATCAATCTAAAGAAAAACACAGAGCAGCTGTATTTTCTAGGAGACTAATGTCCTTCAACATCTGCAGCACCTTGCTCTGGATGTTCTGAGTCTGTGGTAGCCAGCTCCATCTTCTATGCTGTGGTTTGGAGAATGTTGTCCAAACTCCTCTCAGTCCTGGACAATCCCTCCCACCCAGTCCACTGTGTGCTGGCTGCACAGAGCAGCACTTTCAGCCAGAGACTGATCACAGAACAACACAGGAGACATAAACTGTTCAACTCGTACCCCTCTTGTAAAAATGAGGGGACTGAAAGGTCAAAATGGACAATTATTTATTATTTTATTTTAAGGTCAATTATTATCTATCATATTTTGTTTTTAGTTGCATTTCAGTAGATTGTTCATTTGTCCATGTGGTTTTTCTCCTTGGTTTGGTTGAGGTGCTTTTCCTTTGTTTTTTACTTTTCCTGCAGAGAGCAGCTGTAACAAGACAACACAATTTCCATATGGGTTTAATAAAGTTATTTGAATAATGAATTTTGAAAAAAAATTATAAGAATCCTGAGTTTAGAGTTAGAATTCTAAGGAAAAAGTCAAAATTCAAATAAATTGTCGTCCTTCATATGTTTCTCATAATTATCACCTTTGACAGTTTGTTGAATGAATCTGAACTAAAATTGCACATTCAACAGGATCAAATCCAGTAGGTTTAAACATACATAGTTTTCTTTGTCAAGCTCAGCATCTTTCCTCTTCAGCTCATTGATCTCCTGCTCCAGCTTCTCCTGAAGCTCTTTGACTCGACTCACTTCAGTTTCCTGCTGGGATCTGATCTTCTGCTTCACCTCAGACCTTCTTTTCTCAATGAGACGGATCAGCTCAGTGAAGATCTTCTCACTGTCCTCCAATGTTTTCTCAGCAGAGCGATTGAGAGCCTCCACCTCCTGTTGAAGCACCTTCAAATCTTTCTCTCTGTCCTGGATTCTCTGCTGGATTTGTTGTCGACTCCCCTCGAGTTCTCTCTGCCTCTCAGTCCTTTCTGCTGCAGCTGAGACTGTGTCGTGGCCTTTATGTTCATCCACAGAGCAGAGATAACAGATACACTGCTGATCAGTACGGCAGAACATCTTCATCACCTCATCATGACGAGGGCAGATGTTCTCCTGCAGGTTCTTGGAGGGCTCCACCAGCTTGTGTTTTTTTAACTGTGCTACATCATAATGAGGCTGCAGGTGTTTCTCACAGTAAGAGACCAGACACATCAAACAGGACTTAACAGCTTTCAGTTTTGTCCCAGTACAGAAATCACAGGCCACATCTTCAGGTCCAGCATAGCAGTGATCAGCAGGAGCAACTGGAACCGTGTCCACAGTAACTGTGTCCACAGGGAATAGTCACTGGATCCTTCAGTTCCTCTAAACAGATCGAACAGGAGAATTTTTCTTGATCCAGTTGATTTCCTTGCTTTGCCATTTTCCCCCGACTGCGATTGTTGAATAGTTTCACTTTTGTCCGAAGAACAACAAGCTCTGTGCCCTGAAGGAAAACTGATCTTTGCTCTTGTTCCAATGATGCAGTCAATAGGTTTTACCAGCTCAGTCATGTACCTCCATGTTGTTTACACACATCCTTACACTGACAGATCTGTGAAGGAGGAAGGAACAAAAATAAATCTGTTAATAGGGAGGAGCTCACTGTGTTTGAAAGCAGCAGCAATAGGGATGAATTTTCAGACTTTATAGAACAAAAATTTCAGACTGAAAACTGGTTCAGTTATATTTTCAGAATAGTTTCAAAAAATCAATGACAAAATCTGATAATTTCTACTCATGCAGTAGAAGAGAAACATTACAATAGAAATTTTATTACACATTTATATCACAGAGTAGATAAAATTTTTACCTAGAGAAAAAACATATCATGAGCAGTGAAGTCATCTGCCGCTGCAGAAGTCACAGAAAAAAACCTACACAAACCCAAACTATTATCAGAACAATAAATTAGGTGTTAAAATACCACCATGATTGACAGGTGATGTGTGGTGTCTCTGGTTTAAACATCAGTGTAAACCTTCCAAAAAACTAACTAGAATATACAATTTAACACATTAGATTTTTACATCACTTGTTCCATCAATTGATTTTACTGAACTCAGTAGTGGATCCAAGAACCTAAAAGACAAAGTCCAGCATGTAAAGGCTGAGTGAATGTGGTCTGGACTCTGTGGAGGAGAGTCTGGTTTCAGAGACAGTGTAGAAGGACAGAATACCTGCTCTGTGATCCAGCTACACTCCTACACTCCTGTTCCTGCTGCTCTGCTTATTGAACCACCAGGTCCCATTGGCCCTATTTAAAAAACCTTAATAATAAACAGTAATAGAAACAATAGTAGAATTATCACCTGACAGTTTCAACCTAAGAACTGATAAATTATAACCTCGTGAACGTAGACTTCATGGCAGAACTACTGTATTGGACTGTATTAAACTGCACATGGTCATAATGTTGAGCTTTATCAGTGTAAGATGCTACACGGATGTAATGAGCATCTTTACCATTTGGTGGTACTTTGGTTCCATTATGCATTTACTATTTTTTACAGCTAATTATTAGCAGTAAGATTTTCCATTAGTTCATAAAGATTGGGCCAAAAGAAAGAGACTCTTCAGATTTACATCAAGGCAGGTGGTGTAGAGAGAGAGTTTATCACTCATATCAGTATGTCCCAGGTTCAACCTGAGTGTAATTTGATCAGGAGTTCTTTAGTTTCTGCTTGGAGAAGTGTGAGGATAATTTACTGCTATAAATGTAGAAGTTTTGTGTCCATGTGTATTTACATGTCCCAGGAGTGTCACACTTTGATGTGTATTTAATGTTTTGCGGACCCAGAAAGAGAGACGGAACCAGGCGGTTAGGAAGGCGTGAATGTTTATTTAGGGGAAGGTATAGTGGATTGGGTCGGGGGAAAAGGGGAGCGCTGCCAGGAGGCGATGTCCGGAGAACGGAGAGGCTGGTCCGAGGAGCTTGATGCCTTGTGCGGGGGGGGGCGATTGGGGGGCGAGTCACAGGTGGAGGTTGAATGGTGACCGCGGGAGAAGGAGCCGTGGAGACGAGGAGCCAAGGGGATCGCTGAACACAGCAGGGCGGCCGGAGGATCTGAGGGCAGGGAGACAAAGAGCAGGTTAGCTGTTTCTAACTAACGGGTTTTTACCAGGAGCCTAATGTACACGAGTACCAAGGAGGTTACTACGACGATTTGGCAACTTGTGGCGTGGAGGAGACCGGTATATGAACTGCTGTCATTAGGTTGAGTGATTGCTTGCAGGTGTGGCCGCCGCTGCAGTCCAGGTGCTCTGGGAGAAAGAAAACAAACAGGGAGAGAGAGAGAGAGAGAGCAGGAGGGAAGGGGAGGATAGAAGGGCGGATGCTGTGACAGTACACCCCCCTCAAGGGTCGCCTCTGGGCGACCGGCCAGCTTGTCAGGGTGAGCCTTGTGGAAGCACCTGACAAGCTTAGGATCCAAGATCCAAGCCTGGGGAACCCAGGAGCGTTCCTCCGGACCGTAACCTTCCCAGTCCACCAAATATTGGAGACCCCGGCCCCGGCGGCGAACGTCCAAGATGCGACGCACAGTGTAGGCGGGGTGATTGTCGATGAGCCGGGTGGGAGGTGGGGGGTCGGTCGGCGGGCACAAAGGACTGGAAGAGACTGGTTTTAACTGAGAGACGTGGAACACGGGATGCACTCTCATATTTCTGGGGAGTGTGAGTTGTACAGCGGATGGGTTAATTATTCTTACAACAGGGAAGGGGCCAATATATCGGGGGGCTAATTTTCGAGATTTGATATGCAGAGGAATATTTTGAGTGGACAGATAGACAGTCTGACCTGGTGTATAGGTGGGGGCCGGGGTTCTCCGACGGTCGGCGAGGCGCTTGTTCCTTTGTGTCGTCCAGAGGAGTGCTGCCCGGGCCTCTCTCCATAGCCTACGGCAACGGCGGATGTGTGCGTTGACAGAAGGAACTGCGATCTCCGTCTCCTGATTTGGGAACATTGGCGGTTGGTACCCTAAAGAGCACATGAAGGGCGAGAGACCTGTGGCAGAGGAAGTGAGAGAGTTATGAGCATATTCAATCCATGGAATGAATGAACTCCAGGTGGCGGGGTTAGATGAGGTGACGCATCTGAGGGCGGTTTCAAGACTCTGGTTTTCACATTCAGTCTGGCCATTGGATTGGGGGTGGAACCCGGAAGACAAACTGACGGTTGCCCCCAGAGCGTTACAGAATGCCTTCCAAACCTGGGAGACAAACTGTGGGCCACGGTCCGAAACAATATCGTGAGGGATTCCATGGAGACGGAGAACATGCTGGGTGAGAAGCTCAGCTGTTTCAGTGGCTATAGGTAATTTTGGCAGGGGGACAAAGTGGACAGCTTTGGAGAAGCGGTCGATGATGGTGAGGATAGTGGTATTTCCATGAGATGGTGGAAGTCCTGTGACGAAGTCCAGGGCAATGTGTGACCATGTGTGACTGGATATAGGAAGGGGTTGAAGGAGGCCATCTGGTGGTTTCTTGGGGGTTTTTCCCCGGGCACAGATGGCGCAGGCCGCCACAAACTCCCAGGTGTCCTTAACCAGAGACGGCCACCAGAAGTGTCTCCGGAGGAGGTGTATGGAAAGGTCTGCCCCGGGGTGACAGGAGAACTTGGAGCAGTGGGCCCACTGGAGGACCTGGGAACGAACCCGAGAAGGAACGAAAAGGAGACCAGGAGGTCCGGTGCCGGGATCGGGCTCCTGTTGCTGGGCCATGCGCACAGTTTATTCGATTTCCCAGGTGAGGGCCCCCAGTACACATGATGGGTGGAGAATGTGTTCGGGATCATGGGGGGATGTCTCAGGGGCGTGGATGCGGGACAAAGCGTCGGGTTTGATGTTCTTAGACCCGGGGCGGTAGGTGAGGGAAAAATTGAAGCGCTCAAAGAAAAGGGACCATCGGGCTTGCCGGGAATTGAGTCGCTTGGCGGTCCTGAGATGAGCGAGGTTTTTATGGTCAGTCCAAATGATAAATGGTTGTGGCGCCCCCTCTAGCCAAAGGCGCCACTCCTCCAGTGCCAGCTTAATTGCCAGGAGCTCACGATCACCCACAGAATAGTTCCTCTCGGCAGGGGACAACTGGCGCGAGAAGAAGGCGCAGGGCCGCAGCTTCTGGTCGCCCTCACTGCGCTGGGAAAGGACGGCACCCACGCCAACCTCTGAGGCATCCACCTCAACTACAAACTGGCGAGAGGTGTCGGGCTGAGACAGGATGGTGGGAGAGGTGAACTGCTCCTTAAGTTGGGTGAACGCTCCCTCGGCTTTCTCTGTCCAGCGGAATGGGGCAATAGGAGATGTTAGTTTTGTCTCCTTTCAGCACCATTCCCTGTTTGCCACTCTCCTCCCGTGGACACTTCCCCCACACCGGACATGTCCCTCATTCCCCCAGCCTATCATGACCTCGCCCCAGTCTTCAATAAGGAGCAAGCCCTGTCACTCCCTCCCCACCGCCCATTTGACTGTGCTATTGATCTCCAGCCTGGGGCACCGTTACCCACCGGTCGTTTCTAACTAACGGGTTTTTACCAGGAGCCTAATGTACACGAGTACCAAGGAGGTTACTGCGACGATTTGGCAACTTGTGGCGTGGAGGAGACCGGTATATGAACTGCTGTCATTAGGATGAGTGATTGCTTACAGGTGTGGCCGCCGCTGCAGTCCAGGTGCTCTGGGAGAAAGAAAACAAACAGGGAGAGTGAGAGAGAGAGAGAGCAGGAGGGAAGGGGAGGATAGAAGGGCGGATGCTGTGACAAGGAGAGTTTTTGTTCATGTTGAGAAGGTTAAATGTTAGAGATAAATTTGTCTCTGCAGCTTTGTGCGAGCTATATTTAAAAAAGGCAGTAAAATAAGAGTCAGAGTGGTCTTTTTTCATCTACATAATATTTTATGCACATTCAGCAAGTTCAAATGTTCCACTGTCTCTACTGGAGTTTGTAGTGTTACAGGATGAAAACTGCCTCAGTTATCGTCTCATACAACTTTCATATTTTCTCCACCAACTTTGAACAAGATCCTGGAAATAATTGATCGAGTCTTGGAGAAATAATAGTTTATTATAGTAGTTTATTATGTAAAGCTTTACTTTGTTCAGACATTAAAGCAGTTTGTTAATAACTTATGTTCAGTGATTTCATGCAGATTCACTTCATAAACAAACCCAGTTTGTTCAACTATGTCAAAATAATCAAAGATCTACTTATTAATTATACAATCTCTCCTTTTGGCTTTGTGTGTTCGGGGTCGCCACAGCGGATCATTGTCCGCATGTTGATTTGGCACAATTTTTACGCTGGATGCCCTTCCTGACGCAACCCTCCCCAATTTCTACTGGGCTTGGACTGGCACTGCATCGCTGGGGAGGGCAAATGGGCTGTGAGGGGTTCAGTGTCTTGCCCAGGGACACTTCGACATATAGCCAGGGCGGGGGATCGAACCACTCACCCTGTGGTCCGTAAGCAACTGCCTTTACCAACTGAGCTATAGCCGCCCCCAATTATGATTATACAATAATTTCTTGAAAATAAAGATGCTATTTTTGCACAATGTCTTGATTGAAATGCTTTTTACAACTGTCATTCTATCCTTTAAAACAACAGCAACTTTTGATCCATGTGACTAAACAGATCTAAATGTCAGTTTTAAACCACATGTGTCTAAATCCTTTGTCAATGAGCTGAAGTTTCCATCTGCTCAGTGTTTCATAGACATTTTTGTAGCAGAGTCGTCTTAAACCCACATGAATGCTCTTGGTCTGTTTGACCTGTGAACAGAGGATGTTTAAGCAAAATATGAACATTACACAAGGATTAAACAAACCTCATCATGAGCAGTGATATCCTCAGTGGCTCCACAGAAACAGGAAATAAACGAAAAACTAAGAAACTAAAAGAACAAATATACTAAATGAAAAACTTGTGATGTTTGATTGGCTGATCTCTGTGGTGTCTCTCTCATTTCAACAAACTGTCTTTTAATGACGACGACTTGATGGAAGTTTACACAACTCAGCAGTGGATCCACAGTCAAAAAGGAAAAGTCCAGCATGTAGAGGCTGAGTGAATGTGGTCTGGACTCTGTGGAGGAGAGTCATGGTTTCACAGACACTGTAGAAGGACAGAATACCTGCTCTGTGATCCAGGTACACTCCTATTCTGGAGGACTGAGGACCTGAGACTGGAATTTTAATTTTGTTGAACCAAAATTCAAATTTTTTTTGGAAACACGTTAGTGCCCAAGATTTGTCATTGTTACCAAAATCACATCCTTCACCGTTCACACTTCTGCTGATGTTCTTGTATGTGACTGCTACATCAACTGCTGTCCCTCTCCACTCCACCTCCCAGTAACAACGTCCAGTCAGACTCTCTCTGCTCAGGACCTGACAGAAAAATGTGAATCTGTCTTTGTGACTAGAATAAGATTGTTTTTGACTCACTACTGTTACTTTTCTGTTTCCCTGAGATAATAACAGATAATCATTTGCTGTGTTTGGATCCAGTGTGATTTCACATGAATATTTTAAGAATCCAGCTCTGGTCTCTGGTTCTGCCTTTGGATCTAACAGTAAAACATCCACTTGAGTCACTAATGATGAGATGTTTGTCCATGTCTGTCTCAGAATGTCCTGTATTTGATCTCTGAGCTCTGACACAGCTGCTGTCACATCCTCAAAGTATCTCAGAGGACGGATGTTGATGCTGGATGTATGTGTAGATTCACTGAGTTGTGACAGTGAGGGGTAGTTGTGTAGAAACTGGTTGTGATCCTCTGTGTGTGAGAGCTGCTCCATCTCAGCATCTTTCCTCTTCAGCTCAGTGATCTCCTGCTCCAGCTTCTCCTGAAGCTCTTTGACTCGACTCACTTCAGTTTCCTGCTGGGATCTGATCTGCTGCTTCACCTCAGAGCTTCTTTTCTCAATGAGACGGATCAGCTCAGTGAAGATCTTCTCACTGTCCTCCGCTGTTTTCTCAGCAGAGCGATTGAGAGCCTCCACCTCCTGTTGAAGCACCTTCACATCTTTGTCTCTGTCCTGGATTCTCTGCTGGATTTGTTGTCGACTCCCCTCGAGCTCTCTCTGCCTCTCAGTCCTTTCTGCTGCAGCTGAGACTGTGTCGTGGCCTTTATGTTCATCCACAGAGCAGAGATAACAGATACACTGCTGATCAGTACGGCAGAACATCTTCATCACCTCATCGTGACGAGAGCAGATGTTCTCCTGGAGGTTCTTGGAGGGCTCCACCAGCTTGTGCTTTTTAAAAGCAGGAGATTCATAATGAGGCTGCAGGTGTTTCTCACAGTAAGATGCCAAACAAACAAGACAGGACTTAACAGTTTTCAGTTTTCTCCCAGTACAGACATCACAGGCCACATCTTTAGGTCCAGCATAGCAGTGATCAGCAGGAGCAGCTTGGAGTCCAGTGTTCTTCAGCTCCTCCACTAAACCTGCTAAGATGGCGTTTTTCACGAGGACAGGTCTCAGTGTGAAGGTCTGTCTACACTGAGGACAGCTGTAGAGTTTCTTCTGATCCTCTTCATCCCAGAAACCTTTAATACAGTTCAGACAGTAACTGTGTCCACAGGGAATAGTCACTGGATCCTTCATTAGATCCAGACAGATCGAACAAGAAAATGCTTCCTCGTCCAGCTGAACTCCTTTCTGCGCCATTTCCCCTTCAGTGATAATGACTGTTTCAGTTTCTCTTTCTTAGAACTGAGAGTTTTAGCTCTGATCTAAACAACATGTGTTTCTGCAGAGAATGGATCCTGTCAGTTCCTGCACTTCCTGGTTACACCCATCTTGAAACTGTAGATCTAAAGGGGAGGGAACAAAGAAATAAAGTGCAGCTCAGTGTGTGTGAGAGCAGAAAAGGAGGAGTTGCACTGTTCATCCATCAAGTCATTAAAGCATTCGAGCAATTTTAAAATAACATGTTTCAATACAAAGATGTTAGTGAAAGATATTTTCACATCAGTTAATTTTAAAAGTCAATTCACACAAAAGCTTTCTGTAGTTCATTGTTGTGTGAGTCTTTTGATATTTAAGTTTTTTCAGCTCATACTTATGGATCAGTTGGTGGCCTCCTATTTTCCACAGGTCGCAAACAGCACAATTTTTCTTCAATCCTGTTCTTGTTATTTTTTTCCTAAATCTTAAATTATTTAATTTAGCAGCTAAACATTGAAGATTGCAGCTCTGTTCATTTTGTTTAACAAGAACAGCAACAATTGTGTGCAGCATAGTGCACGGTGAGAACTTCCTGAACCTTCTCAGCTGATTTCACCATTGTATGGCATGATAAGAGTTTACTTTACCTATGAGGAGGTAGAAAGTCTTTTAGGGGATTTAGGCAGCCCCCCAGTTCCAGGCAATGCAAGAGGAAACTGAATTTAGCTTATTGCTGTACAGGTGCCGTGGCAAAAATGACAATATCTGGTCTTAGCCAAACCAACTTTATTTATAAAGCAGTTTAAAAACGGCAAAAACTGAGCAACGTGCTTAACAATTTAAAATGGTAAAGCCAAAATAAATACATATAAAGTAATAAAGGATAAAAAGAATAGAAATGCAATAAAGTAGTACAGTCACCTACTCATACTGGGTCCAAAGCCAGGGACAAAAAGTGAGTTTTCAGCTTCGATTTAAAACTACACAGTGAGGAGGCCTGTCTAACTTGCAAAGGCAGTGCATACCACAAATTGGGGCCTGCAACAGCAAATGCTCTGTCTCCCCTGAGCTTCCGCCGAGTTCTCGGCACGTCCAGGAGCAGCTGGTCAGAAGACCTGAGTTACCTGGAGGGGGAGTGCACATATAGCAACTCAGAGAGATAGGGCGGATCAAGACCATTTAAGGACTTAAACAAATAAAAGAATTTTAAAATGAACTCTAAGATGGACAGGCAGCGATGCGAAAACCGGGGTGATGTGCTCTCTTCCGTGTTCCAGTTAACAAACGTGCAGCTGCATTTTCTACCAGCTGAAGACGGGACAGGGACAAGTGAGAGACACCAAAATACAGAGAATTACAGTAATCCAGCCGAGTTGTGACAAAAGCATGAATCACTGTCTCAAAGTGCGTTTTTGACAAATATGGTTTAACTTTTGCCAATTGTCTTACATGAAAGAAGCTGGATTTCACCACTGCACTAACCTGCCAGTCCATGCTAAAACCACTGTCCCTCTTAACACCCTAATTAGTGACAGTAGGTTTAACAAATTGTGTCAAAGGGCCCAGGTCTTCAAGAGGGGGCTCACTTCTCGTGCTTGGACCAAAGACAATAACCTCTGTCTTTTTTTCATTAAAGTGGAGGAAATTAAGAGCCATCCAGGCTTGTAATTCCTCAAGAAACTCCATCAGTGAGCTTATGGAGTAGCCATCCTTCTGTCTCAGTGGCACATATATCTGGGTGTCATCTGCATAACAGTGGAAAGGACAGTTATGCCAAGGGGGAGCAGATAGAGGGGGAAAAAGCAGAGGCCCAAGAATTGAGCCCTGCGGAATCCCATATAACAGAGGAACAGAAGAGGACTGGACATTATCCATTTGTGTGACCTAAACCACTCCAGAGCAGTGGGATGCCTATCCATTGCTCGGAACGAGCAGCAGTAAGATCCAGTAGCACCAAGACCACACAGAGTCCCCAGCGTCTCTAGCTAAGAGGATGTCATTACAAACCCTCAGCAGTGCCAATTCTGTGCTGTGAAGCGATTTAAAGCCAGACTGGAAAACCTCAAGAATGCTGTTTTCTTCTAACAAGTCCTTCAGTTGGACATATACAATTTTCTCCAGAATTTCTGACTGAAAGGGAAGTTTAGAAATGGGCTTAAAATTGGACAACACACTGAGATCCAGGCCTGTTTTTTTAATCAGTGGCTGCACTGGAGCATGTTTGCAGTGTCTTGGGAAGACAACAAGAACAGAAGGCCCCAGAGTAGTGATAACCTCTTTAAAAAACTGTGGTGGAACCACATCAGTGGGGGAACCTGAGGGCTTCAGATGTCTAACAGTCTCATATAAAAAAGACAAAGTCACAGGCTCAAACTGGTGACAAGTTACAGGGCACAACACAGACACTGAAGGGTCAGAAGTAGGTGGTGATATGAGAGCCGTCACATTATTCACCTTATTTACAAAAAACTTAAAGTTTTCACATGCTTCCAGGGAAGGTTCCTCACAAACAGTCCTCGGGGATTAAGAACAACATATATGGTGTTAAACAGAACACGAGGCTTGTGACGGTTTGACAGGATGATATTTGAAAACTGTTCCCTTTTTGCCTCTTTTACAACAGCCTGATAACGACCAGCAGTCCTTTAATATTTGGAATGAGACCTGCAGCTTGTCCTTCTTCCACTTTCGTTCAGCTTTTCAAGACTCGCTTCTGACAGCGCGAGTTGAATGATTCAGCCACGGCTCAGCTTTAACTTTAGGCTGCCTGGACTTTAACGAAGCCACGGCATCTAGTGCTGTTTGGCAGGTTGAATGAAACCAGGAGCTGAGCTCCTCTGCATCGGAACACATAGACTCAGGAGTGAGGCCGAGAACTGAGCGGCAGTGGAAGGGTTAATAATACGGACGCACCGAGGAGGAGCGCGAGGCTTAAAGGTGTTACAGGGCAACGTAATGTCAAATAATACAGGTGTTACAGGGCAGCGTAATGTCAAATAATACAGGTGTTAAAGGGCAGCGTAATGTCAAATAATACAGCCATATGATCAGAAAACACTGTATCACAAATCCTCAAGTTGGTAACAGACAGACCATAAGTTAAAACCAGGTCAAGAGTATGTCCATGCTTGTGCGTGGGTTTCGAAACGTGCTGAAGAAAATTAAGAGTCAATAAGACTTAAAAAGTCCTTGGACATTGTTTGTGCACATTAAAATCTCCAACAATAAGGACTTGATCATACTTAGGCATGATATCACCAAAAAATTCAGAAAATTCATGAAGAAAGTCCTTATTGTATTTAGGTGGACGACGCACAGCACAGGTTGATAGCGACCCAGTTCAAACAAGTCAAGTTCAAAGCTGGAAAAAGAAGACGACAGAGATGGCTGGTTACATTTATATGTAGATTCATAAACTGTGGCCCCTCGACCCGACGTACGCGGGAAATTAAAATAATCACAATAGAGAGGCCGCAGGTTCTCCAGATTTACCCCGTGGTGCCTGGGACAAGAAGAACAGGGACGGTGGCGTTGGAACAGGTCCTCCGGACCAACGACAGGTACCAGCCAGGCATTGACAGGCTCCAATGAGTGCCAGGAGGGGAAAAGGCCATGAACCACTCCAAGCTCATCCAACGAGTCCACCGGAAAGCGCGCCAGACATGTCTTCAGCTCTACAGCAAATACACACTGGCGCCGTCTTGGAATCAGGCAACTCTGATTCTTAGACACCTCCAGTGTAATCGGTAAAGAAGCTTCAACATCCAGGACGTCTTTTAGGGTTTTATTATCTTGCAAGAGAGAAGTACATCAACAGAGTTTCAAGTCTCCATCCTATGCAGTTCTAAACCTCATACATCACACATTAGTTTTCTAACCTTCTGTTGCTGGGCAGAACATTCTCCACCCTCAGGCTACTGCTCCCAGCCTTTTTTTCCTTTTATGGAAACCTTTTCCCTTTACTGCAACATGTCATTCTCCCAAATGTAGAGATTTCCCAAACAATTGTATTATTTATTTTTTCCCCTTATTCTCATGTCCTTTATTCTCAAATTCAGCATCTTGAGCTGAATAATATGATAAACATCACATTATGTAACAACAGCAAAATCTTCTTGGTTTTCTCCAGTGGTGGGCTTGTGTAAAGCAGAACCATCTGGATAAAGTAACATTGTAACTGGGTTAAGAACATTGTGAAGAACATCCAAACGTCTCTTTTGTTGTGTTTTCTTTAACCAGCATGAAACATGTTTTTGCAAAAGTGTTTTGAATTATGCAAAATCCCACTTTTCTCAGTAGAAAACAGTGAATCTGAATCATCTGCCTCTGCTTGTGGTTTTAGTAAGTTACATTTTGTATTTAAATGTATGTAGCAGAAGCAGGTGCTTAGATGCACTGAGGTACTGTTTTATAATATTTTAAGTGGTTCTGCCATAACTTTTATTAGTTAACGAGTTGAGGAGTCTTATCACCTGGTATATAAAAATCTAAAATGTATGTTTATCTCCTCACACATATTGTAACAGTGCTTTGCTTGTTTGCAGGCAGAGCACTGACTGCAGTTTATTTTAGTATAGTTGTACATTGTGGTTTTAATTTGTCAGGTTGTTTTTGGATTTGGTTGAGTTTGAACTCTTCTTTTGTTTCTGGTACTGCGGCAGGTTGCTGCCTCCACCTATGGTTGTGGTTGGTATATTGGGAGTTGGCTCACTGTTATACTGCATGTTTAGTGTTTGTGTGGTTTGTTGTGTTGTTACTTCACATTTAGGATACTCCCAGCCCCCTGCCAGGGGGTGGTTGGTCTTTTTCTTTTCCTTTTTAGTTTTAGGATTTTAATATTGTTTTGTTTTTATTAAATAGCCATTATAGCAGTTAACCCACACTGACGGTTGTGGCCTCTTTATTGAAGCCCCTGTGCTTCATTTATCAATTTAATCTTGACTGGGTATCTCAGGATACTCACACAACAGGTTACATTAAGGCTCACTGTGACGTCAGGGTGTTTTATCATGTGACCTACTCTATAATAAGGACAGCTTCACGCAATCTTAGTGGATTCACACAGGAAAGAATCAGTAGGTCATCCGATACTAAACCTTTGTCAGGATCCCCAACTTCACTTCCTCTTTATGACTTTTATTTTGCATCCACTTCCTGTTTCCTGGTCCCGTAGCATTGTGTCCGCTTTACTAATCACCGGTAATCAGTTTCACCTGCTCTCATCACTTTGCTTATTTACGTCCTCAGTTCCCTCAGCAAACTGTCCGGTTGTCTGCTAATCACTGTGACTTTCCAGCCTCCATCACGGTCATCGTTGCGATCCACGGTTTGGACCACGCTACGTTTACTGACCTGACTCTGTCTGCCGCGCTGGTTTCGTGAGTAACTGCTTCCTATTGACTCTCTGTTTCTGACCACGTGAATGACTAAGGATTATGAGTACGGTTTTTTCTTATAACTAACTCTTGTAACCTCGTCTGTTAGAAGAGAAGGAATTAACCACGCTATGTCTGTGCTTTATTCATGCCACGCACGTGTCTTTTACCAAGCCACGTCCATCACGTGTTTGAGTATTCTATACTTCTCTGTATCAAGGGCCTCTCCAGAAATACCAAGTAAATATTCACCAAAGGATCGATGTTTGCCAATGTTATGAACCGAGTTAAAATCATGAAAGGAAATTATGGAGCCCAGAGTTAAGGGACCATTCTCGGCCTAGTGCATTTGTGTGTCTTTGAGATTGTGTCACTAAAAGGATTTTGGAGTTTTTGAATATTGTTACTAAGAGGATTTTGGAGTTCTTTTCACGTCAGGGATTGAAGAGCCACAACGGCTACGTTCCACGCACTCACTACCAGGCCTGCCTCTGTGGTACGGATCCAGACCACTACATCTTCCCCAGTGGACACTCCTGCTCCCATCGCTTCCCTACCCTTTGTTCAAGCTGCTCATCCTCGCAGCATCTAAGGAACTATCCACACTGCCAGGACCATACTCCACTCTGCCCCATAAGATCCCTGCTTCTCCCTTTGCACGATGTCCCCTTTGCTCACATGTGTGGCATCCATCTACAGCTACTGAACGTCAGCCACATCCACCTCCTCGTCCTCTCTCTCCATCGTCCACAATATCCTTTTCCTCCACGACCTCTGCCATATGAAGACATCTTCATCCTGAATTAATCGTCTTTTCTCCCTTCGATCTTTCCCTCCTGAGGTGGACGCAAATGATGAGAATGCAGAAAGGGAGGAAGATGAGGATGAGGACGGAGATGTGGTGGTGGTTGTTGTTGTGGGACCGGTTGTCGTTACACTCGTTGTTCATGGTGTCCTGGCGGTGGTGGTTGTGGCAGCACTGACGGGTAGGAGTCCAAGCCAGCGTCCAGTTTCAGTGCTGTGATCTGCGGACAGAGAGAGGACACACTGGGAGTGTGTGGTGGTGGTGTGTTTTCTACTGAAGCATTTTCTTCTAATCCTCCTTGAGTAAGGCCAAAATCCTCAGTCCAAGTTTTCACACATTTAAGACCTTTCATAATCTTAACATTTGGAGTAATCTACTGTTTTGTCTGCTTTCTGTTTGCCCTTTTTTTTCCTCCATTCTCTCATCTCACTCAATTCCTGGGGCTTAGTCCTAGTGTGTGCACTTCCTGACACACTTTTTTTTTTTTTTTTTGGACCTGTCCTGTTCAAATGAACAGCGACTCTAATCTCTGAACTGCTCTGCCCTGTAATAACCTGTGACCAGGTCTTGAGAATGACAAACTTAGAAGGCAAAGAGAAACAAGGAATTCACTTGGTCCCTTTTTCCCCTAATAAATGTCACTATAGTTGGTTTTCATCATCTCAACAATCTGACCTTGCGGGTCCAAGCCCCATCACTTCCATGGTTTCCCATGGAAGTCCGTGCATGGGATGTACTTTACTGGAGTATTTCCAATTATTTAAGGTACTGATCATGATGTATTGTAATGGCTGAAGCAGCTGTCAGCACATAAAGACATTATATCAGCTCCACCTTTACCTGCTGTTGTTTCTGTGTATTAACACGTCTCTATAACACTTATATTCTTTTATTCATTACTAGAATGTTACTCTGTGCAGAAGACGATTAGAGTCACTATAAATATGTTTTGGAATGTGACTTTTTTTCAGATTTCTAGCAGTTTTTTCTTAATTTACTTTGTTCTTACAGAATTCTGATGGAAAAAAGAAACTGAATCTTTGAATCAATATGAAGCAAATGTGTTGACACAGTTAAAATGGCGACATCTGCTGGAAATCAGCAAGTCGTCTCCTTAGAGCATAACTGTTGCAGTACCTCACGTACTTTGTTCATTTAGTCCCTGAACAACAGTGAGACACTCAGAGTTGTGTATTTTTTAGATCCTCATAGTGAATCAGAGTCTGAACAGTGTGGAGGAAATGGAAACACTGGCCAAAATCTTCATGTGCTGCCTTTTACAAAACTGTTCATTAATTGGAGGATTTTCACAACATATTTTTTAGCCTTTTACACACAGTCCTTCCATTTTTGACAGTGTAGGAAAATATATGGAGACATTAACAGGACACGTCAGTCACCTGATCTTGGTCTCAGTGTGTTTTATTGCTTTCAGCCTAAATGACACCAAACAAAGCTGAAAAAGCAAGAAGTGCAGCAACTGTAGAACAGGCCTGGAAGATGATCACCAGGAACGTGGACGTTCAATGCAAAAGAAATCTGTGAACATACAGTCCATCATGGTTCATTCAAGTTTCTGTTCACTTGTCGAATTATTTGCTGTGAATAAAGAAGGATCACATGTGACAAAGGTGGAACTTCCTCAAACAGTATAAAAGCTGAGTGGCTGCCACAGGTGAAAAACTAGTGAGACAGCAAAGAAAAGCAACAAGTTGCAGGCAGAAAGAAGGTGATTAGAATGTAAACAGTCAGTGATCTTTACTGAAGCTAACATCATGTATGGACATACAGAGCTCAGACAGCAAGGACACAAACACAGGCAGGTTTACATTCTGACTGGATCATTGACAAAATGGGAACAGGTGTGTGAATGGGCCACAAGGTTCAAGTGACTGGGACAAGAGAGACCGGTCTGAGGACATCTGGTGAACAGGTGAGACAAGTTCATTTAAATCAGGAGGTGGAAGAAGGTTTTTGTTGTGTTTCCTGCTGAACCACATTTTAGAAGAAAATGCTGCCGACTTTCTGTGAAGCACCACTTTGTTTTTTCACCCTCCCATTACTCATCTCTGGACTCCTCACATGTCTGTGGTGTCTCTTTGTAGGGGCCCAACCCTTAGGTTGAGAACCACTGGATACATGACTGTATGTGAAGTAGTTCAAATCAGCTCCTGCTTCACCAGAAAAATGCTGCTTAAACACTGATGAAACAATCCAATGTTGTTGTATGATGTCATAAATACATCACGAGTACTTTTACTTTTGATACTAGTTTTCTTCTCAAACGTCTGTAGTTTTACTTGACTAGAATTTAAAATGCAGCAGTTGTTTCTGAATGTGTTGTTGCTTTTACATCATGAGTAAAGAATCTGAACACTTCTTCCACCACAGACTGTGCAGTTGTTGAGGCTTTAGAGACAAGAACAGGCTGATCTCAAAGGACAGAACACACAACAGAGGACATTGATGACGCAGAAGGACAGGACGGAGCAGCTGGACTATTAAATCAAGTCTTGATAAAAATGCTTTTAACAAAAGGTGAACTTTCATCCTTTAACACAACAACGGCAACTTTTGATCCATGTGACTAAACAGATCTAAATGTCCGTTTTAAACCACATGTGTCTAAATATTTTGTCAATGAGCTGAAGTTTCCATCTGCTGTGTTTCATAGACATTTTTGTAGCCGAGTCGTCTTAAACCCACATCAATGCTCTTGGTCTGTTTGACCTGTGAACAGAGGATGTTTAAGCAAAATATGAACATTACACAAGGATTAAACAAAACTCATCATGAGCAGTGATATCCTCAGTGGCTCCACAGAAACAGGAAATAAACGAAAAACTAAGAAACTAAAAGAACAAATGTACTAAAAGAAAAACTTGTGATGTTTGATTGGCTGATCTCTGTGGTGTCTCTCTCATTTCAACAAACTGTGTTTTTAATGACGACTACTTGATGGAAGTTTACACAACTCAGCAGTGGATTCAAAGCCTAAAAGATAAAGTCCAACATGTAGAGGCTGAGTGAATGAGGTCTGGACTCTGAGGAGGAGAGTCATGGTTTCAGAGACACTGTAGAAGGACAGAATACCTGCTCTGTGATCCAGGTACACTCCTATTCTGGGGGACTGAGGACCTGAGACTGGAGTTTTAATATTGTTGAAACAAAATTCAAAAGTATTTTGGAAACATCTTAGTGCCCAAGATTTGTCATTTAATCCAAATCCACATTTTTCACTGCACCCTCTTCTGCTCATGTTCTTGTATGCGACTGCTAGAAAAACTCCTTTCCCTCTCCACTCCATCTCCCAGTAACAACGTCCAGTCAGACTCTCTCTGCTCAGGACCTGAAACCAATCAGTGAATCTCTCTGCATCCCTAGAATAAGATTGATATGGACTCGTGAATGTTACTTTTCTGTTTCCCTGAGATAATACCAGATAATTATTTGCTGTGTTTGGATCCAGTGTAATTTCACATGAATATTTCAAGAATCCAGCTCTGGTCTTTGGTTCTGCTTGTGGCAGTAAAACATCCACTTGAGTCACTAATGATGAGATGTTTGTCCATGTCTGTCTCAGAATGTCCTGTAGTTGATCTCTGAGCTCTGACACAGCTGCTGTCACATCCTCAAAGTATCTCAGAGGACGGATGTTGATGCTGGATGTATGTGTAGATTCACTGAGTTGTGACAGTGAGGGGTAGTTGTGTGGAAACTGGTTGTGATCCTCTGTGTGTGAGAGCTGCTCCAGCTCAGCATCTTTCCTCTTCAGCTCAGTGATCTCCTGCTCCAGCTTCTCCTGAAGCTCTTTGACTCGACTCACTTCAGTTTCCTGCTGGGATCTGATCTGCTGCTTCACATCAGACCTTCTTTTCTCAATGAGGCGGATCAGCTCAGTGAAGATCTTCTCACTGTCCTCCACTGTTTTCTCAGCAGAGCGATTGAGAGCCTCCACCTCCTGTTGAAGCACCTTCACATCTTTGTCTCTGTCCTGGATTCCCTGCTGGATTTTTTGTCGACTCCCCTTGAGTTCTCTCTGCCTCTCAGTCCTTTCTGCTGCAGCTGAGACTGTGTCATGGCCTCTATGTTCATCCACAAGACAATGAAAATAGATACACTGCTGATCAGTACAGCAGAACATTTTCATCACCTCATCGTGATGAGAGCAGATGTTCTCCTGGAGGTTCTTGGAGGGCTCCACCAGCTTGTGCTTTTTAAAAGCAGGAGATTTATAATGAGGCTGCAGGTGTTTCTCACAGTAAGAGACCAAACAAACCAAACAGGACTTAACAGCTTTCAGTTTCCTCCCAGTACAGACATCACAGGCCACATCTTCAGGTCCAGCATAGCAGTGATCAGCAGGAGCAGCTTGGAGTCCAGTCTTCTTCAGCTGCTCCACTAAAACTGCTAACATGGTGTTTTTCACCAGGACAGGTCTCTGTGTGAAGGTCTGTCTACACTGAGGACAGCTGTGGAGTTTCTTACCATCTTCTTCATCCCAGAAACTTTTAATACAGTTCATACAGTAACTGTGTCCACAGGGAATAGTCACTGGATCCTTCAGTAGATCCAGACAGATCGAACAAGAAAATGCTTCCTCGTCCAGCTGAACTCCTTTCTGCGCCATTTCCCCTTCAGTGATAATGACCGTGTCAGTTTCTTTCTTAGATCTGAGTTTGAGCTCTGATCTAAAAAACATTATGAGAAAACATACAAAACTGGTTACACCCATCTTCAAACTGTAGATCTAAAGGGGAGGGAACAAGGATATAAAGTGCAGCTCAGTGTGTGTGAGAGCAGAAAAGGAGGAGTTGCACTGTTCATTCATGAAGTCATTAAAGCATTCGAGCAATTTTAAAATAACATAATTTATTACAAAGATGTTACTGAAAGATATTTTCACAACCGTTAATTTTAACTGTCAATTCACACAAAAGCTTCCTGTAGTTTATTGTTGTGAGTCTTTTGATATTAAAGTTTTTTTCGGCTTATACTTATGGATCAGTTGGTGGCCTCCTATTTTCCACAGGTCGCAAACAGCACAATTGTTCTTCAATCCTGTTCTTGTTATTTTTGTTCTAAATCTTAAATTATTTAATTTAGTAGCTAAACATTGAAGATTGTAGCTCTGTGTTCATTTTGTTTAACAAGAACAGCAACAATCGTGAGCAGCATAGTGCACGGTGAGAACTTCCTGAACCTTCTCAGCTGATTTCACCATTGTATGGCATGATAAGAGTTTACTTTACCTACCAGGAGGTAGAAAAGTCTTTTAGGGGTTTTAGGCAGCCCCCCAGTTCCAGGCAATGCAGGAGGAAACTGATCCTCCACATACAGACAGCCAGGAGGTTTCATGAGACAACAGTACAAATGTTCATGGTTCTGCAAGTCAGTCAGCTGAGCTCAGTCCAGTAGAGTTTGTTGCTGAAGAACTGAATGAAGAAAGCAAAACAAACGTTAACATTAAACAGGAAATGTAGCTGATTGCTGTACAGGCCTGGCAGAGCATTTCCAGGACATGTGACAGACACACACTGCAGCAAGATGCAAGAAATGTTATATTTGTTGTAGTTATGTTTATGCTAACTTGTCCAATTATAAAACTGATATTAATTCTTGATTTGCATTTTTAATTTGGCATGTGTTTTACGTCGGATGCCCTTCCTGACACAACCCTCTGCATTTATGCAGACTTGGGACTGACACAAGAAGACAATGGCTTGTGTCTCCTTTTGGTTTCATTGTGAAACTAACTGAGCATAATTTCATCAAGCACAATAGAAAGACTCAATATCAATTAATTTACTCTGAATAAAAATTCAAATCTATCACTCATTCATATTTTATTAATTTATTCAGTCATCTTGTCTTTAAAAAAACAAATACGACAAAGTATGAACTGCAGGACTTTATGTAAACCTTCTGATTGACATACTCTGATGAAACTGTACCGTATATAGAATGCAGAAAACAGTTTACTTCAGTTTAAATACTCTAACAGCTAAAATATCAGTTTGACTTTTAGATTCATACTTATTATCTAGATCACTTCCTAGTCACAAGTATGTCCTAACCTTTTAAACTGTTTGTCTCTGTTAGGATACAGCGGTGAAACGCTGACATTGTGTTTTGCTTTGAGAGCAATAACTCCTCTTCGGACGTGGAGGATAGCTGCTTGCCTTCTCCCCTCTCCCAAAATCCCAGAGGTATCTCCTCTCATTTCCCATCCAAATAAGGACAAATCCCAGCACCACACTCTGTTTCCTGCCCATGCTGTCATCCAGTTTTGGGAATAAGCTCATGATGACGATTGACCTCTCGCCTCCAACCCACACAAACATCTGAGCACACTCAATGTGAAAGCTACTGTCTACAAGAGTAAAGCTAAGCAAAGTCCAGAGCATGCGTCATATGATCTGTTACTATCAGTAATCCAATGTAGTTTATAAGCCATTTCTGCTCTTATGCTATTTCTACTGCAGTCACAGGTAACATGACTTATATATTTTATATTACTGATTACGCCAAACAGCCCTTTGCCCTCCCCAGTTGTGCACTGCTGGCCCAAGCCCGGTAGAAATTGGGGAGGGTTGCGTCAGGAAGTGCATTTAGCGTAAAAAACTGCCAAATCAACATGCGGACAATGATCGGCTGTGGCGAACCTGAACTCACGGCATAAGCCGAAAGGATAAATAAAATAAAATAAAAAAATAAACATAATTAACACTATCTCATATATTTAAGTATTTTTATCAGCACTGGTTACCTACAGGGTGCAGCAATGACAAAACTTTCTTTCCTTTCTCCATCTTGTGCTTCTCAGCTCTTCCTGCTGAGACTGTGTTGCAGTGAAGCTGAAACTGAGAAGTTTGAACAAAGCCATTTAACATTAACATCAAGATGTGAAACACAGGTGGGGAGGGAGGACGAGTAAAAGCAAAGGAACAGTAAAAATAGAATCAAGAATGTCTGCACTTTATTTACCACTTCACTTCCAACAGGTTTACAGAACTAAACATAATGTGTTTACTGTATATCTTCACTTGTCAGACTAAAAACATAGAAACTAGAAACTAGTTTGGACAAACTTACTAAACTCCATCCCTGGTTAGTGGGATGAACGGACCCTCAGATTTCAGGTTTCAGTTGCTAATATGTTCACATAAATTTTCAGGATATAAAGGAACTGTTAGATTTATAGCAAATCATTAAAACTCATCTCACAGACATCAATTATGTCAAAGAAATTTCATTACCACCATAATTACACTTTTTAAGTACATATTTTATTTGTATGTCAATTTAAAAACTACAATACATGTTAATATAAAGACCAACAAAATATAGTTTGATCCATACAAGTCTCCAACAAACATTAATGCATCAAGAAGTTGAGAAATGTCAGTTTAGAGAAACATAAAACATATGCCGTGATATTCACCGTGTTTGCACAAAGGAGCAGTGCAAAAACACATTCAAAACACAACAATTAATGAAAAGACCTGTAACTTTATGTGATCAGTTATTTCTCTCTGATTTTAACAAACTGAAACTAAAATGGTCTTTGTCTATTTGAGTTTGCAGAACTCAGTCGTGCCGCCATCCTCATAACCAGCATAAAGTCCAGCATGTAGAGGCTGAGTGAATGTGGTCTGGACTCTGTGGAGGAGAGTCATGGTTTCAGAGACACTGTAGAAGGACAGAATACCTGCTCTGTGATCCAGGTACACTCCTATTCTGGAGGACTGAGGACCTGAGACTGGAGTTTCAATATTGTTGAACCAAAATGTAAAATTGTTTTGGTAACAACTTAGTGCCCAAGATTTGTCATTGAATCCAAATATACATTCATTATACCTCCCACTTCTGCTGATGTTCTTGTATGTGACTGCTACATCAACCCCTGTCCCTCTCCACTCCACCTCCCAGTAACAACGTCCAGTCAGACTCTCTCTGCTCAGGACCTGACAGAAAAAAGTGAATCTGTCTCTGTGACTAGAATACGATTGTTTTTGACTCATTTTTATTGCTTTTCTGTTTCCATCAGATAATAACAGATTTTCATTTGCTGTGTTTGGATCCAGTGTGAGTTCACGTGAATATTTTAAGAATCCAGCTCTGGTCTTTGGTTCTGCTTGTGGCAGTAAAACATCCACTTGAGTCACTAATGATGAGATGTTTGTCCATGTCTGTCTCAGAATGTCCTGTAGTTGATCTCTGAGCTCTGACACAGCTGCTGTCACATCCTCAAAGTATCTCAGAGGACGGATGTTGATGCTGGATGTATGTGTAGATTCACTGAGTTGTGACAGTGAGGGGTAGTTGTGTAGAAACTGGTTGTGATCCTCTGTGTGTGAGAGCTGCTCCAGCTCAGCATCTTTCCTCTTCAGCTCAGTGATCTCCTGCTCCAGCTTCTCCTGAAGCTCTTTGACTCGACTCACTTCAGTTTCCTGCTGGGATCTGATCTGCTGCTTCACCTCAGAGCTTCTTTTCTCAATGAGACGGATCAGCTCAGTGAAGATCTTCTCACTGTCCTCCACTGTTTTCTCAGCAGAGCGATTGAGAGCCTCCACCTCCTGTTGAAGTACCTTCAAATCTTTCTCTCTGTCCTGAATTCTCTGCTGGATTTGTTGTCGACTCCCCTCGAGTTCTCTCTGCCTCTCAGTCCTTGCTGCTGCAGCTGAGACTGTGTCGTGGCCTTTATGTTCATCCACAGAACAGAGATAACAGATACACTGCTGATCAGTACGACAGAACATCTTCATCACCTCATCATGACCAGAGCATATGTTCTCCTGGAGGTTCTTGGAGGGCTCCACCAGCTTTTGAGTCTTTAATGGAGCTACATCATAAGGAGGCTCTTGGTGTTCCTCACAGCAAGATACCAGACACATAAGACAGGATTTGAGAGCTTTCAGTTTTCTGCCAGTAAGGACATTACGGGACACATCTTCAGGTCCAGCATAGCAGTGATCAGCAGGAGCAGCTTGGAGTCCAGTCTTCTTCAGCTGCTCCACTAAAACTGCTAACATTGTGTTTTTTACCAGGACAGGTCTCTGTGTGAAGGTCTGTCTACACTGAGGACAGCTGTGGAGTTTTTTAACATTCTCTTCTTTCCAGAAACGTTTAATACAGTTCAGACAGTAAATATGTCCACAGGGAATAGTCACTGGATCCTTTAGTACAACCAGACAGATTGAACAAGAAAAGGTTTCTTCGTCCAGCTGAACTCCTTTCTGCGCCATTTCCCCTTCAGTGATAATGACTGTGTCAGTTTCACTTTCTTAGAACTGAGTTTTAGCTCTGATCTAAAAAACATGTGTTTCTGCAGAGAATGGATCCTGTCAGTTCCTGCACTTCCTGGTTACACCCATCTTCAAACTGTAGATCTAAAGGGGAGGGAACAAGGAAATAAAGTGCAGCTCAGTGTGTGTGAGAGCAGAAAAGGAGGAGTTGCACTGTTCATACATCAAGTCATTAAAGCATTTGATACAAATGCAGTTTTAATACAAAGATGTTACTGAAAGATATTTTCACATCAGTTAATTTTAAAAGTCAATTCACACAAAAGCTTCCTGTAGTTTATTGTTGTGAGTCTTTTGATATTTAAGTTTTTTCAGCTCATACTTATGGATCAGTTGGTGGCCTCCTATTTTCCACAGGTTGCAAACAGCACAATTTTTTCTTCAATCCTGTTCTTGTTATTTTTGTTCTAAATCTGAAATTATTTAATTTAGTAGCTAAACATTGAAGATTGTAGCTCTGTGTTCATTTTGTTTAACAAGAACAGCAACAAATGTGAGCAGCATAGTGCACGGTGAGAACTTCCTGAACTTTCTCAGCTGATTTCCCCCTTGTATGGCATGATAAGAGTTTACTTTACCTACCAGGAGGTAGAAAGTCTTTTAGGGGTTTTAGGCAGCCCCCCAGTTCCAGGCAATGCAGGAGGAAACTGATCCTCCACACACAGGCAGCCAGGAGGTTTCATGAGACAACAGTACAAATGTTCATGGTTCTGCAAGTCAGTCACTTGAGCTCAATCCAGTACACAGGTAGATACTTTATTAATCCCTGAATGGAAATTTTTGTATTGCAGTAGCTGCTACACATAATAATACTGTATATATTCAAAGTGATAAGATATCAATAAAGTTAAGAATAAAATGGAATAATACTATTAATACTTTGTGAAATTTATTGAGGTGAACTGTCCTAAAAAGCCAGAGATATTCTCCTGAAAGCGCCCTAGTGCATCCTGTATACTGTCTATCCCACTGTGCATATGCAGAAACATTGTATGTATGTTACAGTTGTGGTTATATAGTGATGAAATGGTTTGTCTCCTGACATGGCTGTTGAAAGAAATGTTGTTGTTGAGGTGAATTCCTGAATAACCCAGAATGGAGATGGTGTTGACTTGGCTTCTAGTCCTCCTGAGGATCACAACCATCTCTTTGGTCTAAGTCACATCAAGATGAGGTGATTGTTTCCACGCCAGTCCATAAAGCTGTCCACTAAGCCTCTGTATTCCACTGATACCACCCAACCACTGCACAGTCATCAGAGAGCTTGTGCAGTTGACAGGAGTCCGACATGTACAGGATGAAGAGGAAGGGTGAGAGGACTGTCCCCTGAGGTGCTCCTATGATGCTGTCCACTTGCTCAGAGACACATCCCCACAGCTGCATAAACTGTGTTGTGTCTGTCAGCAACCCATGAGGTGTTGGAGTGGTCAGCAGGTAGATGATCATCAACTCCAACCTGGGGGCAATGAGCAAACTGCTGTGGGTCCAAAGAGTTTCTCACCTGAGACCTCAAATGTGACAGTGCCAGTCTCTCCAGAACTTCCAAGATATGTAGTGTGAGAGCTACTGGTCTGTAATCACTGAGAGGGGTAATCACCAGGCAAGATGTCTTCCACAGTATCAGCACCTTCTCCTCACTCAGGCTCAGGTTAGAGAGGTGCTGGAGGCAAGGGTGGAGATGCCAGCCTGGAGCGCTGAACTGAACCTGTTAAACCATTGATTAAACTCATTGGCTCTATCCAGGTTTCCCTCAGCTTGATTTCCATCTCCTTAAACCCCATGAGTTTTTTTCATTCCCGACCACATGTTCTTCATGCTGTTTTGCTGGTCTTTGTTCTCCCTCAGTCTCACTTTTAGCTCCTTCTGCCCAGACTTCAGCAGGTCTCTGTCCTCATCCCTGAAGGAGCTCTTCTTCTTGCTGAGCAGCTCCTTCAAGTCATCCAGGGTGATCCAGGGTTTATTGTTGGGGAAGCACCTCACTGTCCTGGTTGGGATGGTGTTGTCCACACAGATGTTTATGGCCTCTGTGACATAGTCTGTCATGGAATCAGTGTTGTCTCCATGGGGCACACAGAGTACATTCCAGTCATCCCTGCAGAGTCTCAGTAGCCTCCCGAAACCACCTCTTGATAGTTTTTGCAGATGTTCATGTTAACCAACAGAGGGCACTCTAAGACCAATTACTTCAACCTTTCCTTGGTCAAAACTTTCAGTGCAATCTGCTCATTTGTTAATACAAAGCGTCATGAAAAGCACTAAACTAAACAAGCACTCTAATATATAAGAGATTTATGATTAGTGATAATAGTGGCCATGCAGTCTTGGCATAACAATGCAAGTGTATAAAACTCTTTGGACTCTTTATGGGTGATCAAACCTGCAGTACAAATACAGTTTTACAAACATACTGCCTGTAGCTTAATGTACAAGTATTCACTTTGTTTCAGCCACACACTCTCTACACAAAACCAGGAACTCAAAAAGAACATGCAGCTACACAACGTGCCAGACTTAGCTTTTCTCAAAACACCTACAGAAACATAGAATCTAATTGTCTAATAGCAGATGGAAGGAACCAACCACAGAACATAACACAAAACTGATTAAACAGCTTTTAAAGAGACAAACACTTACACTCAGTTATAGCATTTTCAACAGCAGCCCCCAAATTTGTCAAACAGAAAATGCTAATACTAGAACAATAGTCCAATGTGTCTTATTACTAGTCCTCATTTCCATCTGGATCTGGAATGGCTTGGAGCCGGACCAGACGTGCCACTGGCCTGATGTATGTTTTGTCCTTGACTTGTACTTCAGCAGTAGTCCCTCACAAAGTGATTCTAGAACTGTTCTGCAAGCACTTGGCTGTGCCTCCAGTGGCTGCGGGTCAGCAGGTCACATTCAGGAGAAATGACCTGGGGCAGAGCAGAATCTGGCCGCCTCCATCAAGAGACACTTTGGGGTTGCTGAGTCTACATCTGCAACATCTGATGACACATAGGCTAGTGGTTTTGAGTTCAGTATTCCTTCGATTTCAAATAGCACAGTCAACACTTCTTCTGTGGTGGTCTGTGCTCCGAGGGTGGCTGAGTGCTGATTTTATTGATCTTATTTTTCGTTCCCACGCTCCTCCGACATGTGGAGCACCTGGGGGGTTACAACTGAACTTGATTTGTTGTCTGGCTAGATGTTTTTACAAGGTGGGACACATTTCCTTGAAGGCCTTTCTCAACTCCCAATCCCCCCCTTTTACATTTGTCCCACAGCAGCTCTAAAGGTTTTTCTCTCTGAGTACCCAGTAGTGTCTGTGCAGCTCACAGACACTACTCAGACGCCCAATAGTGTCTTTCAACAGTCTTTCTTGACCTGGGTGTTTTAGTTTCTCATCAAACTCTTTATTGATCAGTTTGGTCACAGGATGATTAGGGTCTAACACAATATAATGTTTCGCCTGTGAATCCAAATATTAATTGCGTTGTTGAACACTGATGAAACAATCCAATATTGTTGTATGATGTCATAAATACGTCATGAGTACTTTTACTTCTGATACTAGTTTTCTTCTCAAACGTCTGTAGTTTTACTTGACTGGAATTTAAAATGCAGTTGTTGTTTCTGAATGTGTTGTTGCTTTTAAATCATGAGTAAAGAATCTGAACACTTCTTCCACCACAGACTGTGCAGTTGTTGAGGCTTTAGAGACAAGAACAGGCTGATCTCAAAGGACAGAACACACAACAGAGGACATTGATGACGCAGAAGGACAGGACGGAGCAGCTGGACTATTAAAGAGTCGGCACTTTAACCCTGGAAAACCTAAATACCAGCGAGTAAACAGAGAGAAGGAACCAAATCTGCAGCTTCCCTCTTTAATATCTCGTCTACTTTAGTTCCCAGAAGTGGCTCCATCACATCCACCAAACCACAATCCCTTCACTCTACTTCAGTTTCCTCAGGATATTGAAGAAGAGACCAGAGCAACAAGCTTCAAAAATACCAACCATCCGCACTGCATCTGTGGTTAACAGGATGTAGACGCCCTCTTGTGTTGGGAGTCGCTTGTTAAGCTGCTGTGATGTTCACTGCAGGAAGACGTGTAAAAACTTCACGGAGCATTTGAAGCTTCAAACGACACCAGTAAAGAATGGAAATCTCTGTGATATCACACTGTTTGTTCACAGCAGAAGATGCTTTATTCATTAAATCAAGTCCTGATAAAAATGCTTTTAACAAAAGGTGAACTTTCATCCTTTAACACAACAACAGCAACTTTTGATCCATGTGACTAAATGTCAGTTTTAAACCACGTGTCTAAATAGTCAATAGTCAATGAGCTGAAGTTTCCATCTGCTCAGTGTTTCATAGACATTTTTGTAGCCGAGTCGTCTTAAACCCACATCAATGCTCTTGGTCTGTTTGACCTGTGAACAGAGGATGTTTAAGCAAAATATGAACATTACACAAGGATTAAACAAAACTCATCATGAGCAGTGATATCCTCAGTGGCTCCACAGAAACAGGAAATAAACTCAAAACTAAGAAACTAAAAAACAAATATACTGAATGAAAAACTTGTGATGTTTGATTGGCTGATCTCTGTGGTGTCTCTCTCATTTCAACAAACTGTCTTTGAATGACGACGACTTTATGGGAGTTTACAAAACTCGGCAGTGGATCCACAGTCAAAAAGATAAAGTCCAGCATGTAGAGGCTGAGTGAATGTGGTCTGGACTCTGTGGAGGAGAGTCATGGTTTCAGAGACACTGTAGAAGGACAGAATACCTGCTCTGTGATCCAGGTACACTCCTATTCTGGAGGACTGAGGACCTGAGACTGGAGTATGAATATTGTTGAACCAAAATGTAAAACTGTTTTGGTAACAACTTAGTGTCCAAGATTTGTCATTAAATCCAAATACACATTCACGGCCTCTTCCTGCTCTGCTGATGTTCTTGTATGTGACTGCTACAATAACCCCTGTCCCTCTCCACTCCACCTCCCAGTAACAACGTCCAGTCAGACTCTCTCTGCTCAGGACCTGATACAAATCAATGAATCTGTCTCTGTGACTAGAATAAGATTGTTTTTGACTCACTACTGTTGCTTTTCTATTTCCCTCAGATAATAACAGATAATCATTTGCTGTGTTTGGATCCAGTGTGATTTCACATGAATATTTTAAGAATCCAGCTCTGGTCTCTGGTTCTGCTTTTGGATCTAACAGTAAAACATCCACTTGAGTCACTAATGATGAGATGTTTGTCCATGTCTGTCTCAGAATGTCCTGTAGTGGATCTCTGAGCTCTGACAGAGCTGCTGTCACATCCTCAAAGTATCTCAGAGGACGGATGTTGAGTTTTGACAGTGAAGGGTAGTTGTGTAGAAACTGGTTGTGATCCTCTGTGTGTGAGAGCTGCTCCAGCTCAGCATCTTTCCTCTTCAGCTCAGTGATCTCCTGCTCCAGCTTCTCCTGAAGCTCTTTGACTCGACTCACTTCACTTTCCTGCTGGGATCTGATCTGCTGCTTCACCTCAGACCTTCTTTTCTCAATGAGACTGATCAGCTCAGTGAAGATCTTCTCACTGTCCTCCACTGTTTTCTCAGCAGAGCGATTGAGAGCCTCCACCTCCTGTTGAAGCACCTTCACATCTTTGTCTCTGTCCTGGATTCTCTGCTGGATTTGTTGTCGACTCCCCTCGAGCTCTCTCTGCCTCTCAGTCCTTTCTGCTGCAGCTGAGACTGTGTTGTGGCCTCTATGTTCATCCACAGAGCAGAGATAACAGATACTCTGCTGATCAGTACGGCAGAACATCTTCATCACCTCATCGTGATGAGGGCAGATGTTCTCCTCGAGGTTCTTGGAGGGCTCCACCAGCTTGTGTTTTTTAAAAGCAGGAGATTTATAATGAGGCTGCAGGTGTTTCTCACAGTAAGAGGCCAAACAAACAAGACAGGACTTAACAGCTTTCAGTTTTCTCCCAGTACAATAATCACAGACCACATCTTCAGGTCCAGCATAGCAGTGATCAGCAGGACCAACTGGAACCTCAGGTTTCTTCAGCTCTTTCACTAATTCAGCCAACATGGTGTTTTTCACGAGGACAGGTCTCGGTGTGAAGGTCTGTCTACACTGAGGACAGCTGTGGAGTTTCTTTCCATCTTCTTCATCCCAGTGGGTTTTAATACAGTTCAGACAGTAACTGTGTCCACAGGGAAGAGTCACTGGATCCTTCAGTTCCTCTAAACAGATCGAACAGGAGAATTTTTCTTGATCCAGTTGATTTCCTTGCTTTGCCATTTTCCCCCGACTGCGATTGTTGAATAGTTTCACTTTTGTTCGAAGAACAACAAGCTCTGTGGCCTGATAGAAAACTGATCTTTGCTCTTGTTCCCATGATGCAGTCAATAGGTTTTACCAGCTCTGGCATGTACCTCCATGTTGTTTACACACATCCTTACACTGACAGATCTGTGAAGGAGGAAGGAACAAAAATAAATCTGTTAATAGGGAGGAGCTCACTGTGTTTGAAAGCAGCAGCAATAGGGATGAATTTTCAGACTTTATAGAACAAAGATTTCAAACTAAAAACTGGTTCAGTTATATTTTCAGAACAGTTTCAAAAAATCAATGACAAAATCTGATTATTTCTACTCATGCAGTAGAAGAGAAACAGTAGCCTAGAAATTTTCTACACATTTATATCACAGAGTAGAAAAAATTTTCACCTAGAGAAAAAAACATATCATGAGCAGTGAAGTCATCTACCGCTGCCACCGACATTCAGTCATCCTGTCCACATACAGTCCCACAACCTGTCAATCTACAGCCTGGAGGGGGACAAGTACTTTAATTTCCTCAAAGATGCTTATCTGAATTTGAGCTTTATGTTGACTTATATATATTACGCATTGATATTAAATTAATTGAATACATAATTAACAAATACAGATTTTCTGGAAATCTTAGGTTTGACTTTAAATATATGAATAACTTAGAAGATATACATGGAAACATACTAGTCATGTTTTGAATCACAGCGAAATTTGGCTGAATTGCAAAAGCCAGATCGTGATACTGAATGAAAAGCCGACTCTTGCTGCTGACCTGAGCCAAATGCTCTGGGCTCAGTACAGAGAGCTGGAATTCCCCTCGCGGATAACATGGAGCAAGGGGAGGGGTTTTCTCGGGTTGGTCACGTGACATGACCTCACTATTCTCAAGTCTTATAATACCACAATCCCAGATATTTTCTCCTGATCTCGTTAAATAAAATCTCCTCATAAGTTGATGGTTGCTTTTCCTCAGAGCAGAGGAAACGTTTTTCTGGCTTTGCTGCCTCAGAACCTTTGCAGTGAGAATTGTAAATTGAAATAGAGGAGTTGAGCTCACAGCTCTCAGCTGTTACTGTTATTTAAATTATTCATTAACAGGTCATTTTTGTATCTTTTAAAATCTTCGTTTCCACATCTAATTTCAAATGTTGTGAAAAACTAATTGCAAAATCTGCTTATGATCACTAAGTAACATAAAAGGAAGTAGGTAACGTGTCGAAACATCGTCTGCAGGAGGCCGTAAATGTTCTACTTCTGTTTTTTCACTGCACTTCTAGTTTTGTTTTAACTGCAGCTGATTTCCTGAGAACTCATGAAGAGGCGTCTTTGTTTCCTGAGAACAACCCTGTTTCTGCACTGAGCCTCGTGAAGAGTTGAGCTGAAATCAAGTACTTAACATATTTTTAAAAGCATTTTCTAGTAGCAGAAATGCTCAAATGTCACACAAATATAAAGCACCAACAACAGCCAGTAAAGCCCAAAGCATAAGAGACACAGACAAAAAAAGGGGGATGATAAACTGCTAAAAAGTTATTAAGTTATCAGCTAATTTAAAGTTTCCTCAGAACCAGCATCATTCATGTTCTCTTATGAAAACAGGAAATGTGAGGACGATATCTGAAGGATATTAGCAGCTGATTTACTCTGATTTGTCGTTTAAAATTAAAATCAGTCAGAAACAAAACCAATGAGAGTCTGGTCTACTAGCTTTTCACTTCAATTTATGAATATGGTATTTTCCCATAATACGGGGATTAATCAAAGTGGACATTTTTAGAAATCCTGGAATATTATCACTTTTAACATTTATACAATTATAATACATTTCTCAAAATTGGTGAAAGTGAAAAAAGGAAGCTTAAAAATTGAAGAAGCTTAATATTTGGATTTAATAAAAAAAAGGAAATAATTCTTCTGTTTTTTTACTAACAACATGACTGTTGCTTTATCTCATGTGTTTTGTTCATACAGTTACTGAAAACCAGTGAGACACTCAGTGCTGCTCATTTTTTATATCCTCCAAAAGAATCACCAAGTTCACAAATCAGCCACAAAATCACTTTTAACACATTTCCTATCTCAGAACAACCATATTACAAATCAATTATCAATTGCTCTGTTCAGTAACACAATTAAAAAAAAAAAAAAAAAAGTAATGTTTCATGTTAAATTAAATGACCTGCAATAATTAACCACCGTTTTAAACCACATGTGTCTAAATAGTTTGTCAATGAGCTGAAGTTTCCATCTGCTCAGTGTTTCATAGACATTTTTGTAGCCGAGTCGTCTTAAACCCACATTAATGCTCTTGGTCTGTTTGACCTGTGAACAGAGGATGTTTAAGCAAAATATGAACATTACACAAGGATTAAACAAAACTAATCATGAGCAGTGATATCCTCAGTGGCTCCACAGAAACAGGAAATAAACGAAAAACTAAGAAACTAAATATACAAATATACTAAATGAAAAACTTGTGATGTTTGATGTTTGATCTCTGTGGTGTCTCTCTCATTTCAACAAACTGTCTTTGAATGACGACGACTTGATGGGAGTTTACACAACTCAGCAGTGGATGCATAACCTAAAAGACAAAGTCCAGCATGTAGAGGCTGAGTGAATGTGGTCTGGACTCTGTGGAGGAGAGTCATGGTTTCAGAGACACTGTAGAAGGACAGAATACCTGCTCTGTGATCCAGGTACACTCCTATTCTGGAGGACTGAGGACCTGAGACTGGAGTTTTAATATTGTTGAAGCAAAATTTATAACTGTTTTGGAAAAAACTTAGTGCCCAAGATTTGTCATTGTATCCAAATAAACTTTCATCACCACTTCCTGCTCTGCTGATGTTCTTGTATGTGACTGCTACATCAACTCCTGTCCCTCTCCACTCCACCTCCCAGTAACAGCGTCCAGTCAGACTCTCTCTGCTCAGGACCTGAAACCAATCAGTGAATCTGTCTACATGCCTAAAGTAAGATTGCTTTTGACTCATCACTGTTGCTTTTCTGTTTCCCTCAGATAATAATAGATATTTGTTTACTGTGTTTGGATCCAGTGTGAGTTCACGTGAATATTTTAAGAATCCAGCTCTGGTCTTTGGTTCTGCTTGTGGATCTAACAGTAAAACATCCACTTGAGTCACTAATGATGAGAAGTTTGTCCATGTCTCTCTCAGAATGTCCTGTAGTTGATCTCTGAGCTCTGACACAGCTGCTGTCACATCCTCAAAGTATCTCAGAGGACGGATGTTGATGCTGGATGTATGTGTAGATTCACTGAGTTGTGACAGTGAGGGGTAGTTGTGTAGAAACTGGTTGTGATCCTCTGTGTGTGAGAGCTGCTCCAGCTCAGCATCTTTCCTCTTCAGCTCAGTGATCTCCTGCTCCAGCTTCTCCTGAAGCTCTTTGACTCGACTCACTTCAGTTTCCTGCTGGGATCTGATCTGCTGCTTCACCTCAGAGCTTCTTTTGTCCATGAGACGGATCAGCTCAGTGAAGATCTTCTCACTGTCCTCCAATGTTTTCTCAGCAGAGCGATTGAGAGCCTCCACCTCCTGTTGAAGCACCTTCAAATCTTTCTCTCTGTCCTGGATTCTCTGCTGGATTTTTTGTCGACTCCCCTCGAGCTCTCTCTGCCTCTCAGTCCTTTCTGCTGCAGCTGAGACTGTGTCGTGGCCTTTATGTTCATCCACAGAGCAGAGATAACAGATACACTGCTGATCAGTACAGCAGAACATCTTCATCACTTCCTCCTGATGAGAGCAGATGTTCTCCTGGAGGTTCTTGGAGGGCTCCACCAGCTTGTGCTTTTTAAAAGCAGGAGATTCATAATGAGGCTGCAGGTGTTTCTCACAGTAAGAGGCCAAACAAACAAGACAGGACTTAACAGCTTTCAGTTTTCTCCCAGTACAGACATCACAGGCCACATCTTCAGATCCAGCATAGTAGTGATCAGCAGGAGCAGCTTGAAGTCCAGTCTTCTTCAGCTCCTCCACTAAACCTGCTAACATGGTGTTTTTCATTAGGACAGGTCTCGGTGTGAAGGTCTGTCTACACTGAGGACAGCTGTGGAGTTTCTTACCATCCTCTTCATCCCAGTGGGTTTTAATACAGTTCAGACAGTAACTGTGTCCACAGGGAATAGTCACTGGATCCTTAAGTAGATCCAGACAGATTGAACAAGAAAATGCTTCCTCGTCCAGCTGAACTCCTTTCTGCGCCATTTCACATTCAGTAGTAACAACTGTGTCAATTTCTCTTTCTTAGAACTGAGAGTTTTAGCTCTGATCTAAACAACATGTGTTTCTGCAGAGAATGGAGCCTTTCAGTTCCTGCACTTCCTGGTTACACCCGTCTTCAAAGTGTAGATCTAAAGGGGAGGGAACAAGGAAATAAATGTCTCTTACATTATTGTAATGCACTAATCTCTCTCAGATGCAAAGAAGAGGAGATCAGTCAAAACCTGTTGCTGCTGAAATGATGCTGATGTGAATTCATAATAACAGAAACCATGTCTGTCCTCAGGTCAATTAATGAGTCACGTGAAGCTAAAAATCAGTTTGATGCTGAAACAGTCATTGTCTGAAAACTATTGGTTCAATAAATCATTAATCTACAAATGTTTGAGCTTTAACACATACTCGTAATTAATAAATTGACCACGAACAATGAATTTAGAAGCACGGTACCAAAAAATGCAGATGCAATTATGCAGCCATTATAAATTGTGTTGCAATGCATATGGGGAAATACAAACTCCAAACATCATCGTGAGTGAACCTCTGTCATCAGAAACCAGCCCGACATTTCTTTCATGTTCCCTTTTCTACTACTGCTTTTACTAGTAAAAGCAGTAGTAGATCATAACACTAGATAGTTCTATAATATCATGTATAATATAACCTCAAAATAATTTGGGATATCAGCTTTACACTTCAATTCAACAACTCGTCTAAGTTCTTGTCATTTATCAAAGTCATGCATGGGGCAGGCAGACCTTGGGATTCATGTAGGGGTGACGGCAAGAGAGGAGCAGCAGCCGTGGAGACAAACCCAAACCGATTAGGCAGGTGTGAGAAGCTGCTCTTCTGCTGGCAGAGATTTGTCTGCTAGCGGGTTTAGTAAGTTCAACGTTTTAGTTTTTGTTTATTGCATTTTATTGTACAAATTAAAAGCGGGTGTGGCATAACTTTTATAGGTAATAAGATGAGCAGTCTTATCGCCTGGTGTGAGGTATGTTGGTTGACCATATAAAAAAAAAAATGATAAAATGTATGTTCACCTACTTACGTATATTGCAACGGTGATTTGCTTATTTTATTTTCGTATTTACGATACTCCCAGCCATAATATGACTGTCTTTTTCTTTTAATATTTTAATATTCCTCAATATTTTTCTCTAAATTGTAGTGGAGTAAAGTTCAAAGTAGCCTAAAATAGAAATATTTCAGTTTAAGTAAAAATTACATAAAATTGTAACGCAATAAATAAAGTTCTGGAGTAAACACAGCTACTCAAGTGGACACAGATACCAACTGTCTGCTTTTCTGTTTCTCCCTGTAAACTGCAAACATACTACAACCCCAATCCCAAAAAAGTTGGGAAAGTGTGAAAACTAAATAAAAACAAAATGCAACGATTTGCTAAATTTCATCAACCCATATTTTATTCATAGTAGAACACAAACAACATATCAGGTGTTGAAACCGAGACATTTTACCATTTCATGGAAATATTAGCTCATTTTGAATTTGATGGCAGCACATCTCAAAGGTTGGAAGAGGGACAACAGAAGGCTGGAAAAGTAACTGCTGCACATAAACGAATGGAGCATTTGACAGCTGATTAGGTTAATTGGCGACAGGTCAGTAACATGTCTGAGTATAAAAGGAGCATTTCAGTCGCTCCATGTGCAGTTAGACAAAGCGGATTAGAGACTAATCTGTGTTTTCCAACAGAAATCCAGCCGGGAAATCAGTTTGTTTCACTAAAGGAATCAGCTTTCCAGAAAAAGCCCACTGTAACCTGGTTACACCTTCGATGGAGTCTCATACATTTTCTTTACGCTTCAGCTGCCTGCATTTCGTGGACATTTACAGATATTACAATGGAAAATGCGGTGGTTCTTTTTGAATATGGCGATGATTTATTTGCCAGCAGCAGGCCGACTGCAGCAAGTCCTGGTTGGAGGGTTTCAGACACCTCGAATAACAGAGCAACAAACACTTCTTCACTTGTGACACTGGTGCACGATCAAACAAGTGTGACGCACAGCTGTGCACAAAAGATTCCCACGAGATTTCCAGCGTTCAGCATGTCCCATAAATCAGCTCGCCAGCAGAACACAGAAAGGACTGAACAACTGCAGAGGTCAGGTCCACTTTAGGTCCACTTGGGTGTATAGTTTGGACTCCGGTCTAACTTTTAAGCAGAGCCGACCAGGGCAAGAGTTTTTCTTTGCTGTCACTTGTAATTACATCCTACAAACTCATTAATTGTGCATATTAGAACATTTTCACCAGAGGAGGCTTTTTCAATCAAATATTCACAGGAAGGAAGAACTCCGGGGGAGAGAGAGAAGTCGGGTTTCTCTGAACTCGGGGAGCTTCGATGGAAGTGACAAATGAAAGAAAAGTCCACTTCGTAATTATCCTGACAACTACAGCTTTCCCCCATTAGAGGGCTGCTGACTTCCTCCCAGTGAAAGTGAAATCATGTGCTGTGTGTCTGCTGTGATCAATTATTTAGCTGTGGGGACGGGAGAGCAACGCTTTAAATACAGGGCACCAAAATGGCAGCGTTTGTAGAGGATCAAATAGGGAATCAATGTTCGATGATCCTTTTTTAGTAGTAAAGTTGCAAAAATATGTTTTATAAGTTGCAGGATGGATGTGTGTCTCCCACATTCACTTCATTAATCATACGCAGTGCTCCTCCATTTTTCAGCCTAGGAAGCATTTTATAGAATTACAGATCTTATTTGTGAAATACTGAGGGTAGAATTTTGTTCCACTCTGGGACAATTTGTTCCTAAGTGGCCATCACCAACACCCAAAATCATTTCCAAAAGTTCCTAAAAAAAACCAAATCAGCTGGTGTTTAGGAGTTAATTTAAAGGAAGTCTTTCTAAATAAGCCTATGTGACTGAGAAGGGATTTGGAAAAAAATGTATATTTATATTTGGATCTTTAATTTAAAGCATTTATAAATTCATCCATTCATGAGAACTTACGGGATAAGAAACAAACGGCATGAAGTGTGTGTGTGTGTGTGTGTGTGTGTGTGTGTGTGTGTGTGTGTGTGTGTGTGTGTGTGTGTGTGTGTGTGTGTGTGTGTGTGTGTGTGTGTGTGTGTGTGTGTGTGTGTGTGTGTGTGTGTGTGTGTGTGTTTATTGCTGCTGGAAAACTAAATTTAAAAGCTGTACAGCAGTGAAACATATGAAAAGTATGAAGTATGGTCACTTGTGGTGTCAGGACACCTGAAGGTCTGGGTCAGTAATAGTCCAGGACTCCCCTAAATGTTCTCTCCTACTGAAATTAATTATTTTCTTCATGTTTCAAAGTTTGCAAACAAAAACACACTGGACTTCCTCTGAGTCTGGTGTAGATTACACAGTTTATTAAGACCAGCACAGCTGGGAGAAAACCCTGTCTGACGTACAGTAAAAGAACCGTACTTTTTTTTGAATTAGCAGCTCTTTGATCTGAAACTTTAGAAAAATTATGTCATATTCTCTGCACATTATAGGGATTTTCCTCAAGAATTCCCCCAAATCCCTGCTTCAACAAATGTAACGTCTCTTATTAAATATCCTGCGAGGGACCTCTAGTGACCAAATACGGTACTTCACCATTTATTTTTTTTTAGGCTACAGGAGGAATCTTACACACGGAAAAAATAATTTTTAAGACTTGAAATTTCACATACAGAAAAAAAAAAAAAATTAAGGACAACAACAACAACACAAACACACACAACGGTAACGGTATCATTAGAAAGTGTGGTGCTTGGTATCTGCTTCTGGGATTTCAAATTCAAAATGAGCTTATTTTTCCATGTTCTATTGTAAATAAAATATGGGTTGATGAGATTTTCCATTCACTGCATTCTGTTGTTATTTCTGTATTGCACATCGTTCCCACTTCTTTTGAATTGGAGTTGGAATTGGAGGCAACTACATCGTTCCAATCTGAGTGGTGAGGCTGATCCGGATGCTCGTAAAGCAAACAACGTCTCAGTTTCTGAACAGTTTTTTTAATCCCTCATTTTTTCAACACTGTGCAAAGAAACAGTTTTAATGGGTTTTTCAGTGAATGGGTGACAAGACGGGATATTTTCTGCCAATGTTTTTCTCGTGTATGTTCTGTTGTTTTTATATGTATTTATGTCATTTTATGTCATCTTAAAGGGTGATTTCTTTTACAGCAAATAAAACTTATACAAATTATATGTTTGTAGCTCGAACTTGGAACTGCAATTCCACCTGAACGCGTATTGATGCTAAAGAAACCATCCAGAATAGAGTAAAATCCCATAAATGGAGAATAACTGTGTAGCTAAGAAAGATTTTGACAAACATGAATCAGCCTTTTCTAAAGTTGCACACGTGAAAGTGAATTCTAAAAGAGGCAGTGTGACAGACTTTAAAGGGCGCATCTTTCCACAGAGAACAGAATATCCTCTTTTCTTTCTGGGGACAGACTAATTTGCTGTCCGGCAGCTCTGAACCAGCATCCATAATCACAGAAAAAGATTCTTTCACGTGTGACAGCGACATTGAGCTGTGATGTTATCCTCAGGGTGTCAGCCAGGCGTGTGTGTGTGTGTGTGTGTGTGTGTGTGTGTCGTCTGAAGACATCTTTACTTTAATGCAAACTGACAAGAATCCAGCAGGCCACACTGACTTCACATGGAGCACTCAAATCCAGCTCGTTTGACTGGTATCAAACCATTTAATGGGCCATTCAATCAGGGAAGAAACAGCCACTCCCCCAAAAGCAGCTGCCAGGAGCACGACAGGACCTTGACGCCGGTGGTGGTGGAGAAGTGAAGCTGGAATGCGGCTAAAGCTTTAGATGTTTTGCCTTTTAACTATGTGGCCTCGTGTAGCCCGCATTGAATGGAGCATTTGTTTTGCATGTCGGGATGTGTGCACAGTGGTGAAGCCAAATGGGCCCAGGTTTGAATCCCAGCTGTGTGCAGCCTTTCTGTGTGAAGTTTGCATGGTCTCCCTTTGTTTGTGTGTGTTTCCTTCAGGTAGTTTCCTCCCATAGTCCAAACACGTGCACATTAGGCTAATTAGTGACTCTAAATTGCCAGTAGCGGTGAATGCGACTGTAAATGGTTGTCGGTCTGTGTATGTCTCTGTGTTGGCCATGGAGACCTGTCCAGGGTGGACCCCGCCTCTCACCCAATGATAACTGGGATAGACTCCAGCTGCCTGACACTCTAAACAGGATTAGCACTTACAGATGGATGGGGAGGGAAAAAACTGATTAACATGTATCTCGTGTGTTAAACCCCTGGTCAAACGAATCCAATCGATGGTTCAATTGGTGCTTAACAAAAGTCAGACACTGTGACTTCACTGTGGATTCATGTCATCATTCAGAGCCGTCCACGCTAACACAATGGTACAACTGTTGTTTTAAAGAAACACTTCAAATTCATTTCTCACGTGTTGCTGAATCTGACACCATAACCTTCCCTAAGGGCAAACTAATGTAGGTCTGCTTGGACTGTCCTCTGCCACCTTTGTCCAAAAGATTAGTGATGCAAAGATTCAGAACTTGCATCACTAATCAGTCTGTAACATCAGGCAGAAAGACCGGAAACCCCATTTCGGGGCGCACCGGCCGGGAGGTTTTGGGTTTAGAGATAACAGGTTTACTGGGAGTCTGGGTGACAATCAGGACCTCAGGAAAGCCAAAGGCAAACTACAGTCCACAGGCACAGTCCAGGCTGGAATAAACCAAAAGATACACAAATTCATACTGTGAAGGTTTGCAATAATCTGGCAGTTGGCAGAAGCTCAGTTGGCAGAAAAGGCTATAAACCCAGTGGTGATCCTACAGTCAGCCGGGTCCTCGGCAGAAATCATAAAACCACTATGCTCAAGATATGGGAAATACAATAAAACCACACACCCAACCACACTGCGCAATAACTTACAGTAATACACGGTAGTGATTTTTCGCACACTGTCCAAATTTGTTTTTCATCTAAGTTTTATAACCCAGCGTTCATAGCTTGACAGTCAGCTTAGTCAGATACAGTTTGTTTACACTGAATCATGCGCTACTTGCAATGGAGCGATAACTTTACACACAGTCAGTGCTGTACAGTTTAACTTTTGACTTTTCAGTCCTCAGAGGCCCCTACTGGGCCCCAAGCAGTTGCCGGCCTGGCCTGCTGGCACGGCCTGCCTCTGCATGAACCCCAGAGTTAGCGGCTCGACCTCCGGGCTAAATGTTGAAGTTTCCCTGGGCAAGACACTGAAACCTAAAGTTGTCTGCTAAACGACTTGTAATTGTAATTGTGAGCAGAGAGAGAAAAAGCCAATCAGGGCAGAGATCATGACAACTGTAGGGCAGATATGGCAGCAGGAAAAGACCAGGTCAAGCAACTCCACTTGGCCACTGATGTTATCTGGTCCAGGTGTCGTACCTGCCTGTCTGCGTGTCTGCGTGTCATCATTACAGTGCAGCATATTAATTCCACAGCTGTTAAAAAAACAATATGGCTGAACTGTGTGACTTTATCTTTTAACATTTAGGTTGTGAAAAGCTAACAGAGATCCTTGAAGTGAAGGGTGTGATGTGCCTGTTTGCCGACAGGCTGAAGGTCAACAAAAGCTCACAAGCGCAGGAAATAAATTTGACTTTCATTTGAATCGATTTGCTTGAACTTCCTCTGAGGTGACGATGCAAAACGTCGGCCCGGATGATTGACAGCCGCTTGATAGTTGCAGGTTTGGCCTCAGACGCACGTCTTGGCTGAGGCGGAGTGACAGCTCACCCCGCCGACCCCTCGGGTTGATTCCGTAATGACATGACCTGCCCTGCCGGGAAACCCTGAACCCCGGAGACGTCCAACCTCCACCACAGCCACGACCTGTCCACACGCACACACACCCAACCACATCCCTGCAGAGCTCTCCCAGACAAGAACTCACCACATTCAAGTGACAGGTAGAGGACAGAGAGAATAAATAAAGGAAAAAAACTTAAGAGTGCTGTGGCAGTAATGACAGTGTGTCCCCAGCTGTCAAAAAAACACCACATGGACCCATATTTTAAGACAGAAATCCGGTTGTGGAGACACTATTTGCTTTGCTTTTGTCATTTTAAAAAGGTTTCTGCTTAAAAACCAAAACCATATAATATTAATATAAACAAATAATATATATTTTTGAACCAGGACGTCCAAATGTGGCGCTATAGGCCCTAAAGAATATGAGGTGTCTGATGTTATTTCAGTGTCATATAGATATTAAACACATCTTTTTGTGGGAAAGTACAAAACATAAGCATTAGATCAGACCAGTAATAAATGACCAGGACTGAAATCTACTCCAAAAAAAAGAACTTATATATCTACACAGGCTGGACGTAAACTACAATCAAATACTAAAATAAAACAATCTTTCAAAATTAATGGAAGTTTGGGTAGAAAATCCCCACTGTGTTTCTACACAGCTGAACTGTAACTGCAAATACATTATGTACCATTCATAATAATGCTTTAGTTGTGTTTTGACTCATGTACTTTTGGGCACGTTTGCCTGTATTTCATGGTATTATGTGAAGAGGACGAGGAAGAGAACGGGTGTGACATCAAAAAGGCCTTATACAGCACTTTTATCCAAAGAGCTTTTCAATGTTGCTTCTCTTTCCCCCAATTCACACACATGCACAGCAGCCACTGCCATCGGTAAAATGCTGACTTGACCCAATTGGAGCACAGTGACTTCCCCGTCAACAGGAGGGAAGGACGTGGAGTCGAACCAATGAGCCAACAGAGTCTCCTCTTTGGACTCTTCATTGGCCTTTGTCAGCCGTTATCCCAACCATAGATACAGTGTGTGTCAATAGGCTGAAAAACATGCTTATAGTCAGTGAAGCATAAAAACCAGATGGTTCGGAAAAAGTGTGGAGTAAATATGAACTTGATGTTCCAGAGGAGAAAGTCACTGGTGAACAGATGTTTGTGCCTCACACATGCAGCAACCAGATGGCCGAAGGCTCCGTGTTTCTCACAAGTTCATCAACTGCTCATTAAGAAACATGGAGTTTGAAATATGTGACGAGTTCATATGAAGTGTTACCTGAAGACAGAGAATGGGAAATCAAAATAAAGCAAAGAGCTTTTTGTCCATATCGGGCTTTTCTGTTTTTACTACTGGCTGATAAAGAAGCAGTTTTTTTCCCCCTGTTGTGATCACTTTCTCCCTCTGGAGGGCTGTGGTTTCCATGCACAACAACCAGTGATGTGAAGCAAAGAGCTTAGTGATCGCCCCCCCCCCCATTACCCAGCCCTACGTTTCCCTCCCAATTAGCAGTGTCTTTGCCTCAAGTCGTTCTGTCAGCTCCAATCAGGGCAGCCTGTCTTCTCAGAGATGACTGAACGGGCAGTTCACCACCTCCAGGGCGAGGAGACCCCGAAGACGGAGCTTACATGACGTAAGATCCACTCTTACGTCATGACTAAAAATGAGAAAAAATGAAGAAGTTCTGAGCTTTAACATTGTTTTTTATTTATTCTGTATTTTGTTGTATGTGTTTGTTGGTGAGTGTTCAGTCAATTCGACTCCATCTGAGACCTTCACAGTCTTTAAACACAAAGCTCACGTTACCTGTTCTGAATATTCAGAAATTTTCATTTTCACCACACGAGTGTTTGGCTCATGAAATTTATTTTCTTGCACTGATTATATGTTAATAGTATTTTACAATTAACTACAAGGGAGTCAAACAATGACAGCTTCCTGTACTGCTCCTCCCGTCCACTCCTGATGCAGCCAACGATAGCAGTAGTGTCCGCAAGCTTTTGCACTTGGCAGGACTATTGGAAGTATTGGAAGGCCGATGTGTACAGGGTCCAGGACCAGAGGACCAGAGACAGCACAGTACCCTGCGGTACTCCTGTACTGCTGACCACACTATCGGACTGGGACTGCAATGATTGGATTTTCCTGATTGGGGAGACACTCTCCTCTGTGCAATAGTCCTATTTTGCCTGGTGTCGCAGTCTACTGGGGGACAGCAGGTAGTGTTGTGTCCAGAGTCGCATGATTTAAGTCCCCAGAGATTAACACGAGGGCCAAAGGGTGCTGTGTTTGTAGTTTAGCAATAGCATCTGCGTCGGCACATGGTCGGATGTAAACAATGACAACAACGGCGTGTCCAAGTGTCCAAGTGGGCAAGTGATCGGGATGCATCTGGGAGTGCTGCCAGTCGCTAGCGATTGCACATTTCCCATGATCACCGAAGGTTCCGATGGCTTATATTGCCCCTTCTTCCCTAGCCGCTCAACCTTTAGCTTAGTGCCAGCTCTGCAGCCTAACCTTGTCAGGTAAATGGGGATCAACACCGGCACGGGACTTTAAGAAATATGCTAATCTGATGCAGCAGAGATACAAAAAATAGCACACAATACACAAAAAAGCACACACAGAGCTGCTGGAAAGGCTGCGATTCACAGCGGCGCCCATTGTTTCCTAAAAGAAAAGCCCAACATTTATGAAAAAGTAAAGTTACAAAGAATTATATTGGCACAGTGCAATGTTTACAAAGATAACCTTTATCAATCATCGGCATGACATTCATGTTGTCTCAGTACAAATACACGTGTTCAATAACGACACGATAACAAGCATCATGTCAGTCAAGATTAAATATGAAATCACTCAATAAAATTTACACTAGGTGTTTTGTATATGGTCATACTCTCAACACAGTCACACAGATTTATACACTGAGTAATACAGTAACATCCTGTTGGTAACATTTTTGGGGACAGTTGTCTTAAAGCATACAGCTGTGTCAGAACTATCATAACTTTGCAGCAGTACTTTTTCATTATGCCCTATTATGCTGTATTTCTTATTAATTACTACATTTATTGAAAAATAGCCTTTTTCGCAAATGTCAAAAATTCTAAAGACTGAACAATTTAGTATTTCGTATTGGGAAAATAAAATTTAAACTACAAGAATTTAGTACGTGATTCAAGCTTCACTAATGTCCATTTTGTGCTTTTTTTTGTTACAGGTTTGTTTGAGACGTCAATCTCACTTTGTGAACTTTTGCTGTTGTACAAGGTACAATTTGGGCCACTTTCACATCTCAACTGTGGTGCTTGGCATTTTTTAATCTTTAACCCTCTAGTCTTCTCCACCTACATGTGTGAGGACATCATCTTTAACTGCAACTGTATTCAGCATGTTCGCTGTTATGCTGATGACACTCGAAATTATCTTTGAAACCACAAGATGATACTTGACAGATTTGAGTGTTATCTAGTAAGGAACTGAGCAGTGAAGGTAAAACACATGCCAAATCAAACGTGAATCATGACTTCCATAACGGATCGCTCGCGCCTTGGGTAGTTAACGAAAGCCACTGGTGCTTTTGACCTACAGGGTGCTGGTGGATTAATGGTCTGAGAAAAAGAAAAAAATAGAAGTACTGACTTACACATAATAAAAGCTGAACCGTCAGTTTGTTTTCCAGCATGTACTTTTTTTCTTATTCTGTATGCCTTAAGCCAAGTGTCATTAGAGGCTTTCGTCTTGGTCCAACAACGAAATAAAACTTGTAAAACTAAAATATACATGTAGCAAAAGCAAGCTTTTCCTTTTTCTTGTCATCTCCTGACAAGATTTACTGTATATTCTACAAGAAAATTACATTTTGATAGCCATAATACCAACAGCAACGAACAACAAGGCAAACACTGAGAATACCATGCAACTGCTAACATTATTTCTTCTCACAAATGAAGAATTTCTTTGTTTTTTTGTTTTTTGACTTTCCTGTATCCACCTGTCCATTATGGCTTAACTGGTGAATGTCGAGAAATGTCGGTGATCCTGTAAATTTTCAGCAGCTTGCTGAATATAAACAGTGACGGCTTGGAGGGATCAAAATGTTTGTGCTCGTGGGAGTGGATGCAGATCCCGCAGTAGTGAGAGTTTGTTGGTTTCGGTGAATCTTCACAAGGTTTCATCAATTACGTGCATTGTCTCAAAGAATATGAACAACAAATACTGTCCTCACACATCAGTGCAGACACACACTGATGTGATGCCCCATTACAAAATGGTTATGCTGCCAACAGTTATGCCTCAAATTGATGCCACCAATCTCAACAGAAGCTGCCAGTGGACACAATGTTTTCTTTTTTTTCTTTTAAATGACACCTTCAGTCGGAGCATCTGTGTTTCTTTATAACATAACAGATATAAATGAGCACAGTTCATTGGATGGATAGAAAAAAGACAATATGTCAGTACAGTTTGAGTTCTCTGTATTCACCAGCTGCTTTACCATAAATGAATCACTGCATTTGAACTGAAATAAAAACTCCGACCTTCAGATGGTCTGAAAACCATTGATTCAGTTTACTAAACACAAGTACAGTGAAAAGGTTTGCAACCACTTACGTTGTAATGGAAAACTTTTTTTCAATCAACATAATATTTAAAGCACATTCAGCCAGTACAAATGTTCAACATAAGAAGTACAGAAATGGTCAAAGAGTGTTAAAAACAAAGTTAAGGTAAAATATTATCTGTGAAAACATTTGCATCCCTGTTGACAAACCCTCTAAATAATCTACTTTAATAAGTAAAATCTGGTGTCTGATCCTTAAATAAGACTGTCAACACCTAATGTTTGATGATTGGCACCAGGTGTGTTAAATTGGCCTCGCACTTAAAATGTGGAAGTGGGCAGATGTTCAGACACAGTCTCAAGCAGTTTGTGGAGAGCAACAAATGTGAGGACCAAAATCCAGAAACTGAAAAAACTTGAACCCATTAAGACTCTTCCACGAATGTAAGACCAAGCAGGATAACTGACGGATGTTGTAGGAAACTTGCTCAGAGAGCTATGTAAGAAATAAACAGCAGGGGACCTGATAAAATCAACTGGACTAAGGACAGTCAAGTGTAGTCTGCACAAATCTGAAGGCCGTTGCTTAATTCTAGACATAACGCAGCATTCTTGGAGTATGCTAGGGAGCATGTCGACAAACCAAATGACTTTTGTCTTCTGATAATGAACATTTTTACTAGCTCAATGTGGGTTAAATATAGTGTTGATGGGGAAAAAGTAGCTACAGAATACAGTATGTTTCTGCAGCTTGGCTGGGTTCAACTTTAATGGATAAAGAAACTGCCTTTAAAAGTACATCGTTCATATTTTTGCCACAATAAGTTATTCAAATGAAATGACAGGACACGCTGCCCTCCAATAGCGACACGTTTCTGATGTGACACCACTATTAGCAGAACAACGTTAGTTGTTAATGATTTACAAAACCATTAAAAGTCGCAAAATCATAGCTATTAAAAAAAAGGGGGTTTGGTTAGAGTTAGGAAACATCCCAGGTCATCATTAAAGGACACCAACACGAGTCTCTCGTGTTAAAGTTAGACTTTTTTATGTCCCATCTATTCACTCTGATGTCCACTGTGTATTTTGTAGCTTTACAATAATGTCCTGCCTTCTTCTTTGCTCCTGATGAGGTGAGACTCATAATTCCAATGTCTGCCACAAGGATTTGTCACTTGATCATTTTACAGATAGGAACATTAGTCGTATTATGGCAGGTTTGACTTCCGAGCCAGTTACTCCAACTAGTTCACTTACACAACAGTAAGCTAGATTTCCCCTTTAGGTCACTACTGTCAACCCTACATCTAATGGGTGAACTGTTTTCAGAAGCGCACAAGAAGCAGCTTCCATCCAAAAACAGGCTAAGCGTGTATTTTTTCACAGTCCTGATTCAATTGCAGGGTTAGACGCAAAAAATCCTGTTTAGTGCAACCAGTGTAAATCTGAAGTGTGTGTCTCTGCCAACCTTAAAAGGAGAAATGAAATTGTTTCTCTTCCACATCCCTTTTTAAAAAATAAATAAATAATGAATTCACAAAAACCAAAGTACGTACATTTCATACCTTACTCATTTGCTGAAGTTCAGTAAATGTAAAGTTGTTGGCTTGTCTTTTTTCATCTTACACGGCTAACGACATAAAATCACTGAGTAAAACAGGTCATTGTTGGTAGCAAACGCAAGCAAACCCTTTTAGAACTGATTCAAATACTTCAGATCCACCTGAGGGACAATTTGAAGGCTTACAGAGATCTGTAAAGATAAGCTGGCAAACAATGTGCAAGTCCCACAAATGGTATTTCACCTCCTATTATTTGTAAATCGTTTTGAACAATGCCAACCTTAAGACTTTTTTTTTTATTTATTCTGTTTTTGATTCCCAGGACAACCCAGGTCCTTACAGCACTGTGGTCTCTGACTGCAGGATGGACTGGGTCCGGGAGTTGCGGTGAAATTGTACCATGTGCTCTGAACCGTTCCCGGAGGCGTAATTGCTGTTGGAGTGTTGATCTCTGCTCAGACGGCAGTTTAGACACATGCTCCTCCACTTTCTCTTCAACTCACCTTGAACCTGCAAAAATAAGTACAATAATAGATTTTAGCGCAGCTTATTTGTAGATTCTACATGTTTAAACATGTGACAGTTAATCCTACTTTAGCTCGTAATAGGGATATACGGACCTCTGAAGAGCTGCGACACATATACCATCAATCGTGCTAAAATGGCTTATTCAAATACAGATTGTAAGATTTCTAACTGGTTGTTGTGGCAAAAACAGTATAAGGCAAGTTAAGAGGCAAAAGGCAACTCACAAGTGAACGGTTATGGTGAATTTATTTAGCAAAATGGAGAAAACATGCAGCAGAACAGAACTACATTCAGATTTGACCCCACAAATCAACCTTCATACAATGTGGTCAGGAGTCTAATTAGCAAGTTCTTTGTCACTGTGTCCTTTTGTCTTCCATGTATTTAAGTCTTTGAGACTGATCATCTGTACTGGTTCCCTGCTAGGAAGCAAATGTTCAGATGTAGGTAGTTTTATGGTTGATGTGTATCTAACACACTTCAATATGGAGCCAGAGATAGGATGTCTTGCTTGGGAACAAAAGGTGAGGAAGCACTGGTGCAAGCAAGTCTGATACTGGATCTGTCAGAAGTGTGAAAACAGTGAAACAGTGTTACCTAGATTTTAAAATGTCTCTCACACGGATGACTTTGGCCTGTCTGGAGTAAACAAACTGACATTTTAACCATAAAGCCAAAACAGATGAAGAGAGAATTATCCTCTACCGAATCAGTATGAACACAATATCAAACTTTCTCTAAGCCACATAAAGTCCTGTAAAAGCTGCATCTCAATTCCTCTTCCTAATCCTTTTTCACTCTGTCTACAGTCCTTAACGCCAAGCTGGCGCAGAACCTAACTATCTGGACAACCCTTCAACGTGTCTTGGCAGGGACAAGTATCCAGTTGTCATTGCCTGTCCACAGGTGTGCCACAGGGCTTAGTTCTCAGCACTCTTCACTTCTCCATCAACACCATGGCTTTTCCTGTTATTGCTAAGTACTGCTGCTTTTTGTCTCTTCCACCAGGTTCAAAGCTCTGACATTTATCTGCAGGGTGGTCCGATCAACAGCGCCTTCCTACATGAACACCCTTATCCAGGTCTACAACCCCTCTTGCCCACTGCCCCATGCCATGTCGCAAAGTAGAATCCCTACACCACACAGCAAACAAATCCCAAGCAAAGAACTTCAAAGCTTAGTGGTCTGATTGTTTAAGACCACTGAGCTGAAGTTCTTTGTGGACATCTTAGTTTTTTGCACCTTAAGTCACAGCAACCACCAAAGCTGTTGGACTATAAATACTGAAACATTAAAAAAAAAGATTAATAATAATAATAAATACAGACATTATTTTCTTGATTATTTGTATTTTTGTCTTGTTTGATCTATTATGTATTGATTATGCAGTGTCTTTTGGTTATTACACTTCAAATACGGTGAATGTTTGGTTTCAGTGGAGGCTGTAATGTTTTAAATGATTTTATGTTCTGTCTGGTTTTCTTGTCAGATCTTACTCTAAAGCACAATTGTCCAAATACAAAACATGGCACATATTTAATGTAATGTCTGCTAACAAAACAAACATTTAAGTGAAGATTTTTTTTTAGACGTAACAGAAATTAAAATTCAATTATATTTTCTGGAGATGGATGTTGATTGAAAGTGGAACACTCAAATGTTTTAGTCCCCTATGATGTTGTTTCACCCAGCTGAAACTTACCTCGCTGTTTAGGAAACAATATAGAATGGACACCACCAGACCCTGTAAAATCAACACAATAATCTTAAAAATGACAAACATCAGATGCAATTCAACTTTTATATCGAAAACGCACATCACGATCATTAACACAAGCACTATCTCTCTTTTTTTCCAGAATAATTGAAGACAATAACAATAACGTGTAGTAAGATTCATTGTCATTGCACCTGAAAGGATCCAAGAGCCAGGTCAAAAAATATTTTATAATCTTGTGCTATAGATTCGCTGAGAGAAACGAAGACCACGTAGTGAATTCCAAACAGCGGGATCAGCAGAAGAGTGGATTTAGCCAACCTCCTGGTGAGAAACAGAAAGTTACAGTTAGTTTTAGGTTAAGTTGTTTTTTCATTGTCAATGCACTGTAATGTTCGTGCTTGTAATTTATTAAATCCACTGTCAGCACTGCAAAACGTTCCTTATGAGAACTCTGGACCTGAAATGGAGTCGCTGGGACGGCCCTAGTTAAAGAGAAACCCAAGACAATGTCACCAATGCTGACAATGTCAATATCCCATTGTACCCTGAAACCAATACTGTGCAGCTGAAATAATTAATTGAATAATCAACGGCTTGATGATGAACACAAATGCTGCTCGCAGCCTTAGGCTAATGACACACCAAGGCCACAATAATCATCCATCTTGGCCAAAAAGTGGCACATGAACCAACTGCAAATACTTCAGCCAATGGCTAACTAGCACATAGGCTCTGCACCTTCTGCAGGCTCGTAGATATACAAACTGGTTGAGTCTTGTCGACTGGACAAGACGCCATTTCAACAGCGGAATCAGCTGAAAAGATGCCGTCTGGACCAACAGGATTACGTAGCCAGAGATTTTCTCACATGGGATTAAAAATGTAAATATTTAAATAGAATAGTCTTCCTCATTCTTCAAGCCTTCATCAGCAGAAGCATTTCCTTAGACCTGTGTTGTTTTCTGGACATTTTTAATCTACCATCCAGCCTCCAGATGTCCCCGTACGTTTCCCCTAATCCTCTGTTCCCCAGGCTCAGCTGTTTTCACTTTGCCTGTCAACCCCCTGTATATATGACCCTCACATGGCCTCTGTGCTGCTGTGTACATCAGCTCCTTCACAGAGTGTTTTACGTTTCCGTCTGATCGTCGATGGACTAATCCAGCTGAATGCGCTCCTGTTTTTTTCCCGGTCCTTTTTGTTTGCCTGCTTACTTGAGGCTCTTTATTTCTGTCTGTTTACTTGTCTACCCGGCTTTGGATCTTTGGCCTGCTATTGTTGGACTTGGCCCCTTTGTTCCCCTGCACTCTGCTCTCTGTTAAATTGCCTGGCAGCTTGGTTCTGATGTCTGCCTGCCCCGTGACTCTGCCTCCTGTTTATCCCCGTCTGGATTTTTGCTGCTTGAGCTGTGAGTAAGCCTGCTTGCTTTTGATAACACTCATTTATTCACCGTTCCTGCCTGTCTGACAGTCTGTATGTATTTGGTTCCTCTCACTGCCTGGTGTTCAAATACATAAATAGAACTAAACCTGGGGCTTTTGGGCCCCCTGGGCAGTTGCTCATTTTGCCTGGTTGGCAAATCTAGCTTTGAGTGACACTGGCACAATGCTCACAGTTCACATTCTCTACTGGACTTTAAAAAAAACAAAACAAGTTTTTCTAGTGACGCTTATGATGCATCATGTGATTGGAGCTCATTTGGACGAATTTGAGCGTTTGACGTTGATGCACAAACCCCAGATCCAGAATTTGGAAATCTGAGATTAATACTCATGAGAAAGAATCTTAAAATGTAGGCAAAGTGGGTTTTGGAACATGGAATTCATTTGAATGATACATTTTCTCGTGGTTTTGTATTACTCCCACAGGAGATGGTAAAACACTCCCTTCTAATATCACTGTCTGGCTGTCAACTCTGCTCAGACCTACACACTGACACTGGCTCTTCCCTCACAATGACAGAAATTGCTGTAGCAGAGCAAACTGGGCTTATCCAGGCTTTTCATCACTTCTCGCCTCTACAGCCACAAGATGCAACATTACCTGAGAACTCAGCACAGCTCCAATTGAACTGGAGGGTGAAATCGCCTTAAGATTAAACACCCCACCACACACCGACCGGGCAAAGACTGAAACGGATTCAGAGCTGTGCTGCAGACATAAAGGTTTTATCCCCCCACTCTCTGGTTTATTAAGGCTGCATCATGAAATGCTGTCTTGTCGAATGAGTGTTACAATCACTCTTATCTCTCCAGACAGCAAACACTGAGGGGATAAAACATGCTCTGGGCCTCTCAGATTACATATATATGTATATATATATTTTATAAATAATAGAAGTATATTTTTAGGCATTTAACTGACAGCACTTACATGCTGGAAAAACAGGTGGGTGGAGATGGGATTTATACATCTCTGTAGCTTTTTCCTCCCAGTGCGTTTGTAAGAGTATTAAACCTACAGTGAGATACCTGTATTGTGACTGGTCGTTCCCACCCACGTCAGGACAACTCAGCTTCTGAACCAAGATGCGAATGATGCTGATGAACAGGATGAAGTTCACCTTGGAGACAGGGAGGAAACAACAGAACTATCAGGGCTACTGAGTCGGAGAAACCCATATGGGCTGATCCTGTGTTGCGGTTTTAAACATTTCTTCGGCTGCAGAGCAACACATTAAAAGACTAAAACCCCAACAAAACAACAGGAACGTACTTAATCTAGGGAACTGATGAACTTAACTGATGTAAACCCGACCCCACTTTCTGCTCCATTGTAAAATTGTGTGTTACATTCCCCTCAGTTAATGTCTGCACTGACGTCTCACACATATAATCTAATAAAACACATTTAACAACTGCTGATGTGATTTGATATGTAAACATTGAATATACATTCTCATTCAATTTTTTATTTCTAAGAAGGAATTATTATTTATATTATAATATATTTCAACTTTTACGCAATTTCACTACCACAAGTGTCAATGTCAATAGTTTTCTAACACTGAAGTTGTTAAATTGTGTTCACATTTTCCACCTTGACCTGTGTATTTTAATACTATTTTGCTCTCTTTTATTCTGTATTTTGCAACATAATTTTTATTTTTAATGTTGCATTTGGGAAGTTAACAGCTAGGCAGGTTCTTTGTGCAGTGTGCTTGTATACAGTATTTAGCTGACAGTGATTTATGCACACAATCCATAGATGTTGCAGTGAAATCATCATATGGGTTTCAGCAAATGCTTGAACTCTATCATTTTGTATTTTAACTTGCTAGCTGCAGATGAAATGGGAGTGTGTTGCATTTCTGCAGCTTGTCATCATGTTGTCGTTAGATTTTAACCAATCACTGACTAATTTAAAATATATTATACATAGAATATAATAAGTGTGAAGACGTAATGAGGTGGTCATGTTTATGTAATATTAGTCATATTTCACAATTTACAAACAGTTAACACTAATGGCGTGTTAACAAATTTACAACTTAAATTCACAGTATCTGAATCTTTAAACACATTACTTCATTTATGGACAGGAATGTGCTCATATAGAGCATATACAGTATAATATTCACCCAAAGAAGTAATATAAGGTTCTCAGGTGCAGCAAATTTGCTTTTGTACACCTTAATGCTGTGAAAAGAGGTTTCAACAGCAACATCTGAATCGTTTTTGACATCCTCCATTTTCCATTTGAATGCCTCTTCAACCAACGTGCACTTGAAACACCTGCAGACAAACAGGAGGCAAGGAACCTTAATGAACCTACCATGATAGAGAACACGATTGGTCCATTGATCACCCAGTTGGGTATTGGGTTTTCATTTCTTTCCCAGCATCTAAAGAGTCACACACACACACATGCACAATGTAAGTATTATAGCAAACATAATTCAATATATACATTATAATGTTGTCAAATACAACATCAACATAAAAGTGTGGGAGGGTTAAAATCACTGGGAGTGAAAAGCTGCTACCTACTCAGGGCAAGTTTAATTCTATTGATCCATTTAAACCACTTATCCACGCTGCAGGGGTTAAAGGCTAATCAAAGAAGCACCAAACATCCCCTCAGTCATGGTATAGTGCTCTGTTTTGAGAATGTCAAGACATTAATAGGTGGAATGAGATGTGGATACCTCCTGGGATCCTGGATCTTTTCCCAGCATGTCTGAAAAGGTGAAGGAGTCCAGGAGGGATCCATATTGTTGGCTGAGCTGTATTAGTGGGCTCATTTTAATGTGATAGAGCAGCCTACTGATATCAGAGCTCCTCACCTTGTATCTAAGAATGAGCCTTGACACACTATTAAGAAATCTAATTTCTCCTTCTTGCGTCAGCCATCTCATTCCCCAAATAATTAATCAGGTAATGAGAATAGGCAAGAGCTGGGAAGTAGATGGACTGACAAACAGAGGGCCACCATCGCACTCAGCTTCTCCTTTATCCTGTTTTAAGTTAGATTCGCTAACTTCTATTAGCTTTTTCTGAGCATAAACATAAGCAAAAACAAGCTCTCGTTAGCAAAAATGGTTCAACTTTTCCTTGCAATGCAATACAAAGTCATCAGGGAAGCCAATAAAATAGATGCAACCACCACCACCACCAAACAGACGAGCTCACACAACAAGCTCTGCAAGTATGCTGTTGGTTACGTGTTACATTTGAAGATGGGCTTCTGAATGGTGACCATTAAAGTGATGCATGTTCAGACTGTTGTTATACTTCACACTGTGGGGTTCTCGCTCTGTCAACAGAGAGCAGAATACACCCACCAAGTGCAACTCTCACAATAGCGAGCTGCAGTGTCAGCTGTAATAAGGCAACAGAAGCCGTGTAGATGTGTGGCACCGGGGTCACATTATAGCCTTTCAGTGAAAATCCCACCTGCTAAACCGTTCAACAGGTGATCTTTGACATGTCTGGAAACAGAGCCTCATTCCGTTCTGCTGATAGAATTTAATTTGTGAATCCACTGAATCAGGTGTTCACGATGAACGATTGGCTGTGGGCTCCACTCACCCTGAATCTTCCAGATAAATCCTCATCATCACCCACGCAAACACGAACACTGTGGGTAGTCCTGCAAACAGCCAACCAGTGAGAAAACATGTGATATGATGTCGGTCAAACATTAAAATTGCGTTTTGAATAAATGACAGTTAATAGACTTTTTCCAACTGTGTTACGTTTATAAAAAAATTCTATACAATATAAACATTTTCATTTTTACACACAGAGTCAACTTTAGCAACTTTTGTTTTTAGTATGTATTGAGACACATCTGTTCAACCAGCAAAACATGTCAGAATGTTTCAGAGAAGACGTTTTTTACAAAATAAACATAACTAGGCAATTAAATTGAATAGCAATAGTACTGAAAATATCAACAACATGTTCATTGATACACATATATATATATATATACATTGATCATTTGATTTTGAAGTACAAGATCCAGTTTGTCTGACTGAAGTGTTTGTGGGTGTGTTGAGTCACTCACAGCACTTTTATTGTTTGGGTTTGGTTCAATAGAGAAACATGTAACCTTTACACAAGTTTATTATCTTTTAAACAAAACCACAACCTTTCTGAAAGCTTGACCAAAAGACATTTCATTAAAAATGTGAGTTGCGGAGGAACTCAAACACTTTTGGGAACAGTGTTGGAGGAGGCTTTGACAGTGGCTTTCCACATGTGTTTTGGAGCATATTTCGTACTGTACATTAAAACAATGCTGAGGAAGGTGGATTTTTGTAGGAGCCAGTCCAGGACAGCCTTACCCCAGCCGATGAACAAGTAAACAATAAAGTGTCTGTTCTCGGAGAAGATGACGACGAGGAGCGTGTGGAGGTACAGACCCTCCACCAGCAGCCAGAAGAAGTTGGCCATGATGAAGTATTGGAAAAACACCAGGCTGGCTTTGCACCCCACCTGAAACATATATAGTCAAAGAACAAGTTTCTGACTATACACACTCACTGGCCACTTTATTAGGTACGCTTGTTCCAACTGCTCGTTAATTCAAATATCAAATCAGCCAATCACATCGGAGCAGTTTAATGTATATAGGAATGTAGACCTGCTCAAGAAGATCTACTGAAGTTCAAACCCAGCTTTAGAAGTAGGAAAACAAAAGGACTTTAGTGACTTTGAGCACGGCATGGTTGTTGATGCCAAAGAGTCTGGTCTGAGTTTTAAGGCCCCGCTGATCTACTGGGATTTTCACAGAGTTTACACAGAATGGTCGGAAAAAGAAAAAAGGTCCAGTTAGCGGCAGTTCTCTGGGCAAAAATGCCTTGAAAGAGGCGTGTCGTGAGAATGGGACTGGTTCAAGCTGATGAAAAGACAACAGCAATTCCAATTCAAAACACGTTACAACCAAGGTATGAAGAAAAGCATCTTTGAATGCATAACATGTCACATCTTTAAGTAGAAGATCTACTAGATGCAAGTTCTGTCAGCTAAGAATAGCAAACAGGCTACTGTTTGGGCAGTAGAACACTGGACAAACGTTGCCTGAAAAGCATGGATCCATTTACCTTGTTTCAATGGCTCAGGCTGGTGTAATGGTGTGGGGGATAAATTCTTGGCACATTTTATCATTGAATAACTTCTACCGTCGTCAGAAAGGTAGAATCACCAAGTTGAATCTACGTCACATAGAATTATTGCAGTTTGGAAGTTCGGGGGGGGGTTGTACACAGTACTAGCAAAATGTACCTAATAACGTGGCCACTGAATGTTTGGTTCTTAGAGATTCTGAGCTCAGTACACATATTCTTTATGGCTTTTAGTGATAACACGACATGAAGGAAAGAAATGCAACAAATATCAAAAGGCAGAATACTTGAGCTACAAGGGTATTTTATTCCGTGCTTAGTCTGTGAAAACATACTTTCTCGCTTAATAATCATTATTTCATACAATATTTGATTAACATGACATTTTTGCACAGGGTTGAATAAATACATTTTTTTTAATCTACCAAAATTGTATCACTATTGGAAAATGTGAGCGTTAATAGATTTCTCTCTATATACCTGGTCCTGTGATAGACTGGAGACCTGTCCAGGGTCTACCCCACCTCTTGCCCAATGAGAGCTGGGACAGGCTCCAGCCCCCCTGAACCTTAGAATGATAAGCACTGAAGACAAAGGCAAGAATGATCCTTTCATTGAACTGTATAGACTTTCTAGAGGCTGCAGTTCAGTCCGGGTAGTTCAGACTAGCCTGCTCCACCTTAATCCTTGCAGTTCTTTCACCAGGCCACAACAGATATATTCTACAATCTATCCAGTGTGAGTCTACCTTAGGGCTTCCTAACAGTTGGACATGGTTGGAAAACCTCAAAGCAAGATCAAATTCTGAAACGCCCTCAACTGAGCCCTTTCAATGCAAAGAAGCAGCTTCTCTAATCTCTGCTCCCTCTTAATATCAAAGCTCCTAACTCTGAGTGTGTCCAGGCACCCAGTGGAGGAATCCAGTCCCAGCTTATCTTATCAATTACACTATCTAGTAGAACCCTATTTATTTCTTGCTGGAATAAAAGGTCTGTAGTTTTGTGTCGTCAGCTTCACAGCGATCCAAACGGTCAACACTCACTTTATCCTCGACATGGCTGAATAAACAAATTCTAGCCTCCTCACCGATCTGAACTGTCGCTAATCTTCATGGCGCTCACATTTATGGAGAGTGACCGGTGCATTGATGAACTTACAAATCAAAAGTAACTTTTGTGCAACCAGACTTTTTTAAAAAGTCTGTGAAAACCATTTGATGGATTCTTGGTCTGTTTTGTTAAATCAAATGAGTGTTTCACAGGAAAAGGAAAAGTACTGTGCCAGGTATGTGTTAGTACAGATGTCAAACAATATGCGGCATCAATCATAATGCAGTACAGTATATGCCTTCGAAAGATTTCCATTTTCCCTACATTAGACTCTAAATGTAATTATGACATTCTGATTGTTTCCTGATTCGGTGGATTACTTTTATATGGTGTGTCAGATTTTATCATGTTGATAATGTTGAATCATATGAGATGCCCGGAAAAAATTTTCAAGTAAATAGAAAAAGTCCAATTTCTGTAAAACCTATTTTACATTTTCGACATCAGCATCCCATCAGAGGTCTCTCTTCCTATGGCTGTACTCTAAAAACAGTTCTGTTGCACATGAGCTTGCGGCTTCTCGCCCTCTGTGCTGCCTCCGCTCTGGGCGCTTCGGACAGAGGTGGTGTACTCACCAGTGACGGCTGGTTGGAGCACTGCGAGGTTCGGTTAAAGAGGATGTCGTCTTTCACCAGCACAGCCACTGCTCTCAGGATGAAGGAGAAGAAGAGGTTCAGGTGGATGTAGTTCCTGGTGCAGTGGAGCTTCCTGCATAGATGATACAAACACACACAGCACGGCGGTGATGGAAAATATGGAAAACATCGTGAATGCATTCACCAAAAAAAAAAAAAAGGTGTGAATACTTGTAATTTTGCCCCCCGGAGTAAAATTCTCTCCCTTACATGAGTTTCAGCTGCTTTGAACTGTGAAAAGTATTGAATCTCTTTCATATTTGAAATGCACTGGCTTCAATGTAAATATGAAAGTGCATACTCCTTATATTGTGAAGTAAATAGTGTAATTTTGCTGTTCATCTTCACAAATATAGAGACAGAGGAGAAACTGACTGCTGCCAGGGTAAAAACCAGCGTTAATGTTTTCAGTCTGAATGTCGACCTGTTCATCAGCTGATCATTACATCATCTGCCAAACTCTAGCAAAATAATGATGACAATGCGGATTTCTATCCAGAAGCCTCTAAATACAGAATACTTCAAGATTCAAGAGAATTAAATACATTTGCCATTGATCTATAAAGGGAAATTTGAAAACAGGGCAGCGACCTGATGGGTAGGCTGGGATATGATCCCACTGACTTCTACATCTCATCCTGCCGCTCCACCCATGGAGCTGCCTGATTGGGCTGATTAAATATGTGTCCATCTACTTGCCAGCAGCTGTTAATTTAAAAGCCAGAAAACCCAGGAGCTTTTTCCTTAGACTCTGCTGACATGTCAATCTGAACATGAAGATTAAGAAACAACACAAAGACCTAAAAACTGAGCTTGAGATTAACTCCATCCAATATTCTTCTGACAGACGTCTGACTGTCACGCATGATGACCCAGGAACCAGGACCCAGAGACCGCTGAGGTTTTAAGAGCTGTAATAATACTGACATAAGTGGTCTTACCGGAACAGGCAGAGGATTGCGCTCCCTGTGGTGAGGGCGATCAAAGACAGACTGTGACCCAGAGTGTACAACGTCTGCACGACCAGGTAGAAGACCAGCTATAGAGACACAGGGAGAAGTGGACAGCAGTTATATTCTGTGTCTAATCTACCAGCACTGAAAACAACTACGGGTTGCATTGCCAGGAAATTAGGCACAAGCATTCATGTCCCCTCAGGATGCACAGGATCACATTTTTAATTCAGCCAATGCTTTGGTTTACATCGAAATGCTAAAAGAAAAAAAAGAACAAAAACCCTTCTGAGAACGTCATGTGCAGTTTGTGTTATGTCAAATGTTAGTAATTTTGAGGATATTCCTAAATTTGTTAGAATGATGACATTAGCATTAGCATTAGCTGGGCATAAATGTCAGGTGTAGTGTATAGCACTTTGACCCCGCCCCCCTAAAAAGTGATGTTTTTTTATTTTCCATTTTTAATACATTTGCAAACATTTCAAACAAACTTCTTTCACGTTGTCATTATGTGCAGTTTCATATTATGGTCTGTAATCTTCATCTTTTGAAGCAGAGAACTGTGACGCATAATATGAATTTGAAAGCGTGGACCCACAAAAACAAAGGCCCTTGCACCTGCTATGTACAACTGCTGGTCACATTGCTATGACTAGGTGTAGACATTCATGACACTCAGATGATGAGTTCTAATATTTTTGTCACCTCTATCATTTCTTGTAGCCCAAATGTCGGTTACATGACCCTCTGACATATAAGGACCATCGAGTGCAAAGAAACTTCCTGAGCACATTCCTTCTTTTAAGGTTTCCGACAGATCAACCATCAAGTCAAAGTTGACCGTCTTTATCTTTTTCTTTCTTTTACCAATTTGGCTCCAGAGGAATCAAACTGTCACTGTGTTTGCATCCTCTAATGGCAGCGAGCACGGCAGAAGTTATTCAGCCTAAGACATGAAGATAAACTAAATGCTCTCCCTCAACACACCGTATACACCACAATCACCACAGAGTGAACATTTCTGTACTTAACTGCCTAAGCTCACATCCACCTTTCAAAAATAACTGAAATATCTCAAATAAACAAAAAACAAAACAGAGGTTATCAGCTGTCAGACAGTACAAAAACAAAGATGATGTTTGCTTGTCTTTCAGCTTTCCTCTCTCAACAGAGGCTTCATAAAACAAAAAACTTAGCTCCACTTCCCACAGGTGATGGCTGACAGAGAGAATCTGGCCTAAAGTCAATGCTAATAAAAAAAAATAAAAAATACTTGAAAGATCAGCATTAACATTATAAATAAATACAATGATGATGTGATCGGTTGGAACAAGTGGACCTGGCAGTATCTGGAGAATTCACTGCCAGTAGAGCTCACGGATTCGAGTTGAAGTGAACTGAGAGGACGTGGAAGGGAAAAGGGGAAGGACAGAGAGAGGCAGACGGAGACAGAGAGAGGCAGAAACAGCACAATGGGCAATTCAGTGCTGCTGCCATTCGTGACCCGACATGAGCCAAACAAGCGAACGGGAGGAAGGTGCAGTTACACAACATCAAAGGGTGGTGATGGATTCATTTCACAATCCAGATATCCTCCTTTTTCAAGCGTAGCAGACAAAGCCAGTGTTGAGTTCTGATGAACAGGTGTGAAACTTACATTTTTAAAATGATTTACTTTCCTCGAGACATAAAATGTTTATCTGGTGTTTCAGCACAGAAATCAGATGATAATCGTGCTGTGCTTTGAATCCTGTCTGAACAGGCGTTGGAAGATGAAGTGAGACAAAGTGTTTTATTGTTCAAAAGATTTTTTCCTGTTAGAAACTATAACCCAGCACGCGTCTTGTTATCTTGCTTCCTAAGGGGAAAAGTGTTTGAGTTCCACTCATATTTATATTATTCTGTTTTATTTTGCAGGTCCCATCCTGTGTATGTGACATGCAGCATTGTTCATTCCTTTTATTAGATAGGTCCCAGTCAAAAGTAGACAGGAAACATGAGGGAAGAGAGAGGATTTGACGTGATGCAAAGATCCCCAGGCAGATTTAAAAACCTGGACACTGCAGCTTAGCGGCAAGCGCTGCATGGCCAGTGGTCCGATTCCAGGTTCCTCCATGGAAACGTGCCCTCGTTTTGCAGCTCAGTTTGGGAAGTGGTGGTGTCCTCGAAACCGGTTCAGTAACACAACGCATTTGAATTTCACTTTTTTTTTTCACAATTTTTTTCAATGATGGGGTTTTTAAAATTACTTTCAAACACAGTCTGCTACTTCTACAAAGGTGTTTTTACTTTTATTTAAACAATGGAAAAGGGACATTTACATTCATTTATAGGATGAAGGTCCTTTGATTTAGTTCAATTAATTCCTGTACAAAAGAGAAACCCAGTGGCTGTCCAGATGATACATTAGCAACATACCAGTATGTCTGTTTGTTTAGTGAAAGAAATTAACTGTGACTGGCCCCAAGGGTTTGTCATTTTTCTCTTTTAATTAAATATTGAAAGCTCAAGTTCCCTCATGTTTTTTTGCATTCTGGGACCTTTGAATTCTTTCACACAATTTTTCAAACAGCGAGTATAAAAGGAGCATCCACCAAAGCCTCAGGCTTTGCAACCATAAAAACCTCATGAGCAAATTGTCAATCAGTTGAAAAAGAATATTTCTCTGTTCAGGGAGAATTTGGGAAGAATTTAGGTCTTTTACCACCCACGGTGGATAACATCGTAAGAAGATTCAAGGGCTCTAGGGACATCTGATTGTGTAAAGGCCAAGGCCAGAAACCATTTTTGAATGTGCGTAAACTTGGAGCCGTCGGGATGTTAGTGGGCTCGGAAGTACTTGGAAAATTAATACATTACACTGCTGCATCCAGAAATGCAACGTGAAACTATTAGACAAGGAGGAAGCCAAACATGGACAAGAAATAAATACATAATTTTGCCCCAACCTGCAAATTGTTCACGATGCTGTGTGAGAAATGTACTATGAAGGAGACCTACTCAGACTGGGGGGACAGGAGAAAGAGATTAGAGGGACAGAAAGACAAGAAGCCAGGAAGAGTCAGTAAATGAAGAGCGAGACATGAGAGTATAGAGCGACAGAAATGGAGAGGAGAGACGGGCCGGCGGTTTGTTTAACAAGCACAATGGTTCATTCAGAATAAAACCAGTCGTGACTGCAGCTTTAAAGGGGGGAGGGGGGGGAGGCAGGCAGCAATTATCACAGTCAAGCCCAACAAGGCCAAACATTCATCTCATCAAAAACTTTTTTTCAGTGGAGAGGAAGAACTCCCTTCAACGGAAAAAAGCTCCGGCAGAACCAGGCTCAGGGTGGGCGCCCATCTACCGTGAGCGGTTGGGTTGAGTGGAAAGTGGAGAGAGAAAAGAAAAGAGCAACAAAAGCAAGGAAATTGTTTTAATTGTTGGATCCACATAATGGCAGCATTTAAATGGCTACGCTGCATTATGTATTTAAGACTCTTTCACTTTAAAAAAGGCATTTGCATGCTTTTGGATAAGTAGTTATGTTCCCTACAAAAATGTTCCAAGAAAAGCCTTTTTGTGTTACCTGCAAATCACTAACCCTT